>NC_083318.1:4767983-5075840 GCF_963455315.2 Globicephala melas
TACTCTTGTGGCTTCCAGACTCTTCTTCCCACTACATTCAGAGACATCTTTTCAAATACAAGTGTAATTAAAACCCCTAGTAGCTTAGCATTTCTCTTAAAAGACACAGTTAAATTGTGAGCATCATTTTCAAGGTCCTGAGGGTCACTCCCAACTACCTCTTCAGCCTAATCTCATACTCTTCATTCGTTATGCTCTAATACAGTAGCCATCTTTCTGTTCCTAGGAAATGTGCCTTCTTTCTTTCACAGGGCTTTTGCATGTGCAAGTTCCTCTGTCTGGGATGCTTCTTGCATCCTTTCCACGTCTGAGAAATACAGCACAGTGCAGCCGGCGTTTGTTTATTTTCTCCCTGTTCAACATACTCTAGATTTCGTTTTAAAATTAAGCAAAATGTAGGTCAGAGGGCAGCATTTCTTTATAAAAATAAAATGAAATGTAGAGGGAGAGCATAAGTAGACATGTAAAATAATGAAGGACAGTATTACCACACAAGTCACATGTGGAAAAATTTGAATACAATGATTTAAAAGGATAATTTTCAATTATTTAAAATTATTTTTCAGATCACTAAAAAGAATAAATTTGAAGCCAATTATTTCTGTGGAACCATGAAAAAATTATGTAGGGTTCTGTGAAAAAAGCAAAATACAAACTGATAAAATACAGGACTTCCATTTCTGGCAGTTCAGACAACCGGATAACGAAAAACTTCTTGCTGTGTAATACCTAGAAATTTTGAATAAAATAGAATAAATATTCCTTTAAATGCATAGCTGAGAAATATCTCCAAGGGAAAGAGAGAGAGGGAGAGACAGAAAGTAGAGAGAGAATATAGTAAAAATTGATCAAATTAGGTGAGATGTATACGGGTGTTCTTTGAATTATATTTTTACTTTTCTGTGCGCTTGAAATTTTTCAATTAAAATAATTAAAGTAAAACAATAACAAAAATAACAAGATAGGCCCCAAATTCTGAACACAATATCAGGTGATAAAGGGGACAGGATGGGGGTGGGTGATCAAAATTATAGCATTTCAAGGTCATTGTGTTCTACAGAAGGGTAGAGACAACTACTTCCTTTTTTTAAAATTTATTTTATTATTTTTTTGACAGTTTTTTGTTTTATTTTTTACTTTCATCACTTTGAATATTTTGTCCCACTACTTCCTGGAATCTCTTGTTTCTGATAATAAGTCATATCATTTCTTACTGGAACCCCCATACACATAATGACTTGTTTTTCTTTTGCTGCTTTCAGGATTTTCTCTTTGCCTTTGACTTTTTAATACATTAACAATAGTGTGTCTGAGGGTATATCCTTTTTATTTTTTATTCAAACAGAAAGTCACAAAAATTATAATCATCCTCATCAGTTCCCTCAGTCCCATGTAATTTTTTTTTCATCTTGATCTTTTGTTAGCACTTTTATGAATTCATCAGTTTTCCATTAGAGTTCTGAAAATGCTTATTCATTCAGTTCAGCAGTATAGTCAGTTACCAGAAACCTGTACTTGTCAGAGTCTTTTCCATGAATTCCTTGAAGATGAAACTTTTTTATAGGAACATTTTTGCAAAAGCATCAGAGTACACCCAGAACTGTCTGTAAATGACAAAAGACTTAAAAAGAGACAACTAAAAGTATTGAAAGATATGCACAAGGGTGTTTATCTCAGCACTGCTTACATAGCTTCACAAATTGGAAACTGGTACGTGAATTATGATATATATACATTCAGGGTAATACTGTGCAATCATTAATAATGATGGTGATCCCCCATGTTTACTGACTTGAAAAGATTTCAGGCTTACGGCTGAGCAAAATAGGTCACAGAATACATGTAGAAGCTTGTTTACATAAGATCATTTTTAGGGCTCCCCTGGTGGCGCAGTGGTTGAGAGTCCGCCTGCCGACGCAGGGGACACGGGTTCGTGCCCCGGTCCGGGAAGATCCCACATGCCGCGGAGCGGCTGGGCCCGTGAGCCATGGCCGCTGAGCCTGCACGTCCGGAGCCTGTGCTCCGCAACGGGAGAGGCCACAACAGCGAGAGGCCCGCGTACCGCAAAAAAAAAAAAATCATTTTTATACATCTATGATTATGACAATGGCTTTCTCAGTAATAAGTGACTAGATTATTTCACTTTGTGCTTTACACTTTTCTGCATTTGAATTTGTTAAAATGGGCATAAAAATAAAAACAGTAAAGCTTTTCTTACATGTAAATGATCCAATAAATTCCAAGTACTTTTTGCTCTGCCATTTCCACCTGGGCTCTGTTGGCGAAGACGTCTGAAATCACTGTACCCAGAAATGAAGAGAAAGCAGAGACTAGAGCACAGCTGCACTTTCTCCTCTCTTGTAAGCAGTTGAGTCTGCCGTCTATAATAGGACTTCAACATACACAAAAATGTGTCATGTATTCTTCTTGTCTGAAAGTTGGGAATATATGGCCTATTCCTGTCTGGCTAGGAGATACACACAGAGAAAGGGGTCATCATTTCCCTGGTCCAGTGAAAAAAGGGCTCCTTAAGGCTCACTGCCACTAGATTGGAAAAGCAGCTGTGATCAAATAAGTACCCTAAGGCTATGGAACTCAATATCAAAGAATTCTTCTCAATCCCATGACTCAAGATGACCCCTCCCTTCACATTCTTTCAATATTGCACCTAAGTCATCTACCAGAAAACTTTCCAGCTCCTTCTCAGCAATTCGTTCCCATCTTTTCTAAACCTGGCACTAAGGCACTGCTTCCATCAAGGATTTAGCAAAGTATGCAGATGCACATGTAAGATTTGTTGAGTTTTGAGATCTGGGTGCCTCTTGGCCCAAGATGGACCAAGGTTTGTAGGTGTTATAGGAAATGCATCTGAGAGTCTAAAAAGCATTTTTGATATCAAAACGTGTGTCCTGACCTAAGTGCCTTAGTTGAGCCTCCTGTTTGTACAGTTATGAACATTTATCCAACTCTGGAGGTTTGCAAAGTCCATTTTCAAAATAGAATATAGATTTGTAAACGTTAAACTCCTGGTGGGAGTGCCGGGTAGGTACTCTCAAGCACTGCAAGTGGGAGTATAAATTTGTACAATCTTTCTGAAAGACAAAAACATTGCTATGGAGTAAATTGTGTCTCCTGTTGAAGCCCTCACCTTCCCCCCACCCCCCAAGTGTGTCTGTATTTGGAGATGGGCCTATAAGGAGGTAATTAAGGTTAAATGAGGTCATAAGGGTGGGGTGCAATCCAATAAAGCTGGTGTCTTTACAAGAAGAGGAAGAGACAACAGAACTGGAAAGGCCATGTGAAGACACAGGGAGAAGGCAGCTATCTAAAAGCCAGGAAGAGCTCTCATCAGAAACCACATTTGCTGCCACCTTGGTGATGGACCTCTGACCTCCAGAATGTTCTGTTGCTTAAGCCACCCAGTCTGTGGTATTTTGTTATGGTAGCCTGAGCAAACTAATACAGGTACCAAAACTTAAAAAAAAATGCTTAATCTTTTACACAATTCTACTTCTAGGAATAATCTCTAAAGAAATCATCATGAATATACACAAAAATGTAAGTTCAAGGAGAGTCTATGCAGTCCTATTTATAATATGAAAAAAATTAGAGGGCTTCCCTGGTGGCGCAGTGGTTGAGAGTCCGCCTGCCGATGCAGGGGACACGGGTTCATGCCCCGGTCCAGGAAGATCCCACATGCCGCGGAGTGGCTGGGCCCGTGAGCCATGGCCGCTGAGCCTGTGTGTCCGGAGCCTGTGCTCCGCAACGGGAGAGGCCACAGCAGTGAGAGGCCCGCGTACCGCAAAAAAAAAAAAAAAAAAAAAAAAATTAGAAACAAATATCCAGTTTCATGTGATTGAATAAATAAAGGTAGATTGAACAAATAAATGATGAAACTCAGTCTTTTAATGTGCTGTGGGAAGATATTTAACATGGAAAAGGGGTCATAAACATATTATTAGGTGAAAAAACAAGGTTATAAAATACTGAATACAATCCAATTATTAGGAAGAAATATTGTTATGCATAGAAAGAAGTGGAGGTGGATTTACTTATATAAATATTTATTTTTATACCAAAATATTAAGCATAAGGTCAGGATGATAAATTAACCAGCAATTTTTAGTTTCTTCCTTTTGTTTATATATATGGGTTTTCCAAAAAAATCACAGTGAATACGTATTAATAATTTTTGGAATAAGAAAGAAGCCTACAAAGTTCATTACATTCTTGCAGATATGAGTTTGATAGACTGAAACATCAAGCTGAATAGGTTGCATTTAGAGTCAAAACTGTAATTTTTCTGAAGGGAAACAAACTACTTGGATAGCAACCCTCAACTTTCAGGTGATGATAAACTCACTGAGAGCCAACAGGTGATATGACTGCTAAAAAGTTAATATAATCTTAGGTTGCACAATAGAAGTACGGTTCATCATACTTTGTTTAGTCCACACCTAGAGTATTACCACATCTAAAAAGAGTGCCACAATTTAAAAACAGATAAACTGAGTCCATCGGAAAACAACTAAAACAGTGTAGGAGCACATGGCGGGTGAATGAGGATGCTTCCTGGGTTCCAGAAAGAGAAGAGGAAGGTTGGACATGGCAGCTGGCAAACAGAGGGCTAGCATATGGAAGATGGAATTGATTTTGTTTTCTATTATGCCCTTGAGAGAAGAACTAGAATAAATCACTATTGGTTATAAGGAGGTAGCTTTCATATTAAATACAAGAAAACTTTCTAACAGTCATTGGTCTATGGTAACAGGATGGGCGGGGGTTGAGTAAGGGGTGAGATAAAGGAGATGTAGAAAGTTGTATATCCAGGTGGGAAATTAGACCAGGTAACTGGTCAGGTCCATTCTACACCCAGGGGTCCAGGTTATTCTTATTTTTTTAATTAATTTATTTTTTAATATTTATTTATTTATTTTTAAATATTTATTGATTTAATATTTATTTATTTATTTATTTGGTTGTGTCAGGTCTTTGTTGCAGCATGTGGGCTCCTTAGTTGTGGCAGGCCGGCTCTTTAGTTGTGGCATGCATGTGGGATCTAGTTCCTGGGGATCGAACCCAGGCCCCCTGCATTGGGAGCACGGAGTCTTAACTACTGCACCACCAGGGAAGTCCCCCAAGTTATTTTCAGAGCATGCCTCTGAACCCAGGGGATGGGTCTGTGCTCATAACAAAGAAACACGTCTCATTGTGCTCAACAGTGACCAGTCAGGCAGCCCAACACCTGCAACTTCAGGCTCTCTCTCCCTCTCCAGACTGTCAGGCCTGTTTCTGATATATTTGTTTCCTCTTTTTTCCTTCCCCCATAGAAATATTTTCACAAAAATGATTTTAAAAGTATATATATATAGGGCTTCCCTGGTGGTGCGGTGGTTGAGAGTCCGCCTGCCGATGCAGGGGACACGGGTTCGTGCCCCGGTCCGGGAAGATCCCACATCGGCAGGCAGACTCTCAACCACCGCGCCACCAGGGAAACCCAGAAGGGCTTTATTTTAAGAGTGAATAATTTACCTGAAATACATACCATATTAACACCAGTTAACACACATTTTGTCACTTTAATTAACATGTTAATTAATTAGTTAAGACAGCAGAGATCTGAAGGATTGAAGCATTGAGCCTCCAATTTTTGATGTGGAGAAGAAGCCTGCAGAGGTCCAGAGCACGAATACTGCCTGCACAGGATACCCTCAGGGCCTCTGAGAGGCGGGGTGGGAGGGGCAGATGAAGGCACTAGACACCAAGGATTTGATGCATTTTTGTTGAATGACAGTACAATTAAATGAGTGAATGAATGAATGAAGAAATGAAGAAATGAATGAATGAAAGGTGCCAAGGGGAAGAATGGAGGAGACATGGAACTCAAGTTTGGATGTATGTATGTGCTCTATGAGGCATAGACTCAAACACTGGCAGCTCCATCCCCAAGTCAGAGACTAAACGGTTGCCTCATCTCTGAGCTCTTCTGCCTGTGGTGTGAGCTTTGGGAGAAGCTAAGCGTGCTCTCCTAGTCACAGCAGACAACATCCAGGGCTGGAGAACAAGCTGGAGGAAGTGACCAAAGCCATGAGGAGGTGACCTGCCTCTGCGGCCACGTGGCCAGCACGCTGCCCCAGGGTCATACTCCACCGTAAGTGGTGACAAACTGGCTCAAATGAAATCTCTTTGGGTGACTATAAATGCTAGATATCCCCAAAAGAAGGTGAGTCATTTTAGCTAAGGTCGCTGCTGTGGGCACGAGTCCTGGTTCCTGTAGATCCTCTGACCCAGTCTCCCGAAGCAGAAGCAGCTGGGCGAGGCTGTATCCAGAGGGACCCTCCTTTCTTGTCCCCACAAGTTCCCACACATGCTTACACCATGTCTTCTCGTTCGTTGAAGGTGATCCATGTGTGGGTTCCTTCGATCTCAAACAAGAGAACCAATTCGGAGCACCCTACTGTTATGACAAACATCTTACATAGACGAGGTGGAAGCAGACTGAATGTCCATCGGCTGGTGAAAAGGATAAACCAAATGTGGTATACACATAGAGTGGAATACGATTCAGCCTTAAAAAGGAAGGAAACCTTGTCACAGGCTACAACATGGATGAACCACGAGGACGTTACACCAAGTGAGATGAGCCAGTCATAAAAAGACAAGTACTGTAGGATTTCACTTACGTGAGGGATATAAAATAGTCACGCGCACAGAAACACAAAGCAGGAGGGTGGTTGTCAGGGGCTGGTGGGGAGGGGAAGTTGTTGAATGGGTACAGAGTTTCAGTTTTGCTAGTTGAAAAAGTTCTGGAGGTCTGTGCACCACAATGTGAATGTATCAATACTTAACACTACTGAACTGTGCACTTAAAAATAGTTAAGATGGTAGATTTTCTATTATGTATTGATTACCACAATTTAAAAATTTAAACATTATTAGAAAAAAATCTTACATAGACCGTTCAGATCCGGGGACCATTTGATTTCACTGCAGCTGAAACTTTTCTCCTTATACGTCTCGATCGTGATGGTTTATAAGGTGTCTGTCTCTAAGCCCTCGGGGACAGTTATAGTGGTTACACTGCTGCTTAACTTTTATAACAAACAGAACGCTTTTTACTATGTCAAACGTGAAATTGGGTTCCCAAATGGTTTCATTTTCAAATCCAAAAGGGATGGTTTAATTTTACATTGATTAGTAACACCTTTGGCTCTCTAGGTTACAACCATTTTTATATGTTATCTCATTCAATCCTCATAACAACAAACTTCGGGGAAGATAAGGTAGATATTATAGTTTTCATTTCACAGATGAGAAAACTAAGGCTTAGAGAGTATATGTGGCTTGTCATAAGTCACAAATCCAGTTAGCAAATCTGAGTATGGAAACCTAGATCCCCAAACTCCCAGGACAGAGCTCTATGCTATGAAAGTAATGAACATAGTAGGTACCGGTTCACTTTCATTTTGGCGTCCTTAAAGTTGATATTTTGGTAAAAATCACAATTTCGTGAGGAAGCAAATTTCCCTCTTCACCATGAGAATCATATCTCTGGAACTTATCAGTTTGGGGAACATGAGAAATAACTAAGACACCTGTGTTCCACGGGTCGCAATATAATTTAATTGGGGTCAAGGTCAAGGACACTTTACAAACAAACTTTTGTAAAGGGATGGCGAATTTACCCTCACTTCTCACAGTACAGAAGGTCAGATCTGGGAGTCTGGGACTGGGCTTTGTCCATTTGAGTCTGGGTCACAGGAAACAGGGCTGAAGTTGAGGGTCAGGCTGGGAAAGAACCCTGAGTGGCCGTTCCCAGTGTGGCCTTGATGTGACCCTCATTCTCCATTCTATGAGTGTCTCTGTCCCAAATGCTGCTTTCTTTTCTTTTTCTAAAAAATTTTATTGGAGTATAGTTGATTTACAGTGTTGTGTTAGTTTCAGGTGTACAGTGAAGTGACTCAGTTATACATATACGTATATATATTCATTCTTTTTCAGATTCTCTTCTCATATATAGGTTATCAGAGAATATCGAGCAGACTTCCCTGTGCTCTACAGTAGGTCCTTGCTGGCTGTCTGTCTTATATATAGTAGCGTGTGTATGTTCCTCCCAAGCTTCTGATTTATCCCTCCCCCACTGCCCGCCCCGACGTTTCCCCTTTGGTAACAAGTTTGTTCGTGATATCTGTAAGTCTGTTTTATAAATAAGTTCGTTTGTGTCATTTTTTTTTCCAATTAGATCCCACAGATGAGTGATATCATATGATATTTTTCTTTGTCTGACTTACTTCGCTTAGGATAATCTCCAGGTCCACCCAAATGCTTCTTAACTGGCATTTTCCCCCTTCCTACCCAGTTATAATCAGATTAGAATGCAGAAAGTTATCCTTGGTCCCTCTCTGCCCCTTCAGCAGCTAAAGAAGAAAGCAATGGAACTGTCATCAAGGACAGGGTACATATTTAAACAAACATTCCCTTCTGTTAAAACAACTTAAAAAAACTCAACATTAGCTTAGCGAGTTGGATATACCCTGTCTACTGAGAAAGCAAGCGACCTTGGTTTTGTTGACTTTTAAAAGAGTGTTGATGTTCTCTAAATCAGAAATATTAGGAAATTAAAAGGTATTAGACATCATTTGGGGAAAGGAAAGTGAGACAAATCTAATTTTCACGAAGTCCTCTAGAATTTGTTTGTTGACCCCGCATTTCTCAGAAGCTTCCGTTTACAAAATTTTCGACCTGCACACACACCTACTAGATTTGCTCCCAATAATGTCAAGCTCTTCCAGAGCTGGTTTTCTTTGAGAACGAGGTAAATTGTTCGGATGCGCACTGAAAGTTTTAAACAGAAGAGGGCACTAGGTCAGAGAGCATCCAACACCACGCTCACGAGAAATGTAAGAGAGCCGGAGAGAGGAGGAGAGGGAAGGAGGGGCGCGCGTGGAGGAGGGAGAGGGAAGGAGGGGTGCGCGTGGAGGAGGGAGAGGGACAAAACCGGAGCGGAAGGATGGAAGGACAACTGATTGATGGGGATTCATAATCAAGCCCAATTGCAGCTGCAAGTCAGGAAGGAAGTGAATCTTCACGTGATTACTCTTTCATGCTAGAAAGCAACAGGGATTTGGTGCAAGGCTTGGGGCTTGAGGTCTTGTGCGTGGTACTCAGAAGAGAAGAGGGTGGCTTGAGAGGACTGGAAGAGGTAGATAGCGTGCTGAACCTAAATGCTACCTGTGAACAAAGGAAACAAGTTATTGAAGAGATCCTGTCTGTGTATTCACTGTGTACATATGACAAAGGCTAGACTCTGATGAAACACATAGTTTTGGTCTTACTGCCAAATTAGCTCTATTTAAAAAAAATTTTTAACATGGAAGTGTTTCTGTAAATTTTGTAAAATTCTATCCTAGAAGGAAAAATACTGTACTGTTTTTGTCCATGTTGGAACATTCCTTTTCAAACATTTTGGGTAAATTATTGGGAGAAGTGTCAGAGGATTTAACTTTTCTGGTTAAACCTAAAAAGGAAAACTTCATAAAATGATGGCTTTGGAACAGATATTGGAGTCATACAGTTCAAGATAAATATCCCAGTATCCCATCATAAGAATAATTTCTTGATTCTTAGGTTGGAGGTTTTCCTTTCCTGGGAAAATTGCCCACATTGTCCTTTACCCGCCTCTCCCCAGGATGTGCAGAAAACGGTTAACTAACCTCTTCCTGCTATAAGAAAGTCTGTCCAGAGCAGTACTGACCATCGATAATATAGTGCCAGTTATGAGTGTAATTTTCAATGTTTTAGTAGCCACATTAAAAAAAAAGGAAAAAGAAGCAGGTGAAATGAATTGTCTTAGTATATTTTATTTAATTCATTATATCCAAAATATTATCAAGTCAATATGTCATCAGTAAAAAAACCTATTACTGAGCTCTTTTACTGTTTTGGTGTAAGTCTTTGAAATCCAGAGTATTTTACACTTACGGCATATGTCAGTGTGGACGAGCCACAGTGAAAGGCTCACGAGCTGCGTGTGGCTAGTGGCTACTGTACTGAATAGTGCAGATCTGGAACATATTATTTTTTGGTCATGAAAAGATAAGCAACCAATCCGTGAAGTGGCAAATTTAATAATGTGTCTAAAAGATGCACTGCCAGGACTTCCCTGGGGGCGCAGTGGTTAAGAATCCGGGACACAGGTTTGATCCCTGGTCCGGGAAGATACCACATGCAGCGCAGCAGCTAAGCCTGTGCGGCACAACTACTGAGCCTGTGCTCTAGAGCCCTGGAGCCATGACTGCTGAGCCTGTGTGTTGCAACTACTGAAGCCCGCGCACCTAGAGCCCGTGCTCCACAACAAGAGAAGCCACCGCAATGAGAAGCCCGCGCACCGCAACAAAGAGTAGCCCCTGCTCGCTGCAACTAGAGAGAGCCCGAGCACAGCAACGAAGACTCAACGCAGCCAAAAGTAAATAAATATATAATTTTATATATAAAAAAAACGCACTGCCTATCTATAAGTCTAATTCTACCTTAATGTTTTTCAATTTTTTTTGTGGTAAAATAAACATAGTGTAAAATTTAACTAGTTTTAAACGTACAGTCTACCTCAACTTTTAAAATAATCTGTTGCACAGTTACTAGAATACCAAATATGTTTTTCACTCAGAACATTTACATAGGGAGCTTCCCTGGTGGTCCAGGGGTTAAGACTTCGCACTTTCCATACAGGGCGTGGGGTTCGATCCCTGGTGTGCCGCACCGTGCAGGCAAATAAACAGATATTTTTTTAAAAAGAATGTTTACATAATTTTCCCCCTCCTGTGCATATAAGAACAAGAAAGTAAAGTTTCAGTGTGAAAGTAATATTTTTTTTCATTTTCAACAAAATTATTAAACTACTTTTGAAACACAAGTTTGGGGAGTCATTTCCCCACTACCTAAGAATCTCGTAGACACCAAACTCAAAACCACTAAGGGAAAGAAGAAACTAACACACCATTGTAAAACAATTATATCCCAATAAAGATGTTAAAAAAAAATAAAATAAAGTAAATGAGAAAAACAAACCACTAAGGGAAAAGTCTAAGAGACCGGTATCTGAGGAACAATAGCTGCTTTCTAGACTAAAAACAGACATTAAGGAAAAAATTTATATTAGTTTTGTAAATATTGAAATAGTATTTTAATTATACTGATGATGCTATTATGGGTCTTACATTTCTCCATAAAGATCAACATTTCTCTCACTAATAGGGCTTCCTCTATTCTTCTTAAGTAATTAAATACAAATGAAACTAGAATATTCACAATAGTATAACTCAAACGATCCAGTGAACACAGTGTTTTAATTCTATTTTTCATTTCATCTACAATTTTACATTCAGAACGGAGTGAATTGTATATGAATAATGTGGTATTAACCCTTACTGGAAAAACTTAACTTTTATATTGTCTGAGTTGTATGAACTTAACTTTCCTAAAACTTTTGTATTTTTTTTTTTTTTTTTTCGGTACGCGGGCCTCTCACCGTTGTGGCCTCTCCCGTTGCGGAGCACAGGCTCCGGACGCGCAGGCTCAGCGGCCATGGCTCACGGGCCCAGCCGCTCCGCGGCATGTGGGATCTTCCTGGACCAGGACACGAACCCGCGTTCCCTGCATCGGCAGGCGGACTCTCAACCACTGCGCCACCAGGGAAGCCCAAACTTTTGTATTTTTGAGCCCTCTCTCTGTAAGTTTTGCTACCTCATGTTGCTCTGTACAGATGACTACGGTTTTTATGGATTCTTTGAACTCAGAATGGTGAAGCAAAACAAGAAATGATTGAACATGCTTGTCTGCTGAGGACACTTTGGTGGTTGCCCCCGCCCCCCGCTCCCACCCCAGTCCTTTGGGCACACCTAGAAGTCAGGTCGCATCAGATTCTTCTGCCCTGGTTACTCCGCAGCCGGGGTCGCTGGGTTAAATTACGTTCTCCCGTTATCTCAGCTGGCTTGAAATAACCTACTGAACTTACACCTGAATACCAGAAAAGTCAGTCTAGAACCAGATCATTTCCTGCACGGCTGTTCATCTGCTTGGCTTTGCTGCCAAGTTACCACGTCTCCTTTTTTTCTAAGATGATCTTTAGACACTGGCCATTTCATGGATTTGCTCTCTTTGTCAATATTTATATTTACCAATGAGTTTTTATATTTGTTACTTCATAGAAATAAAGATTTTTAAAATTTTGGCTAAAGATTTCCCTCGGTAAAGAGAAGGGTATCCTACTCTCCCTTTAGGAGTTTCTTTACCCTCTACTCAGATGCACAGGCTCTGGACGCATAGGCTCAGCGACCATGGCTCACGGGCCCAGCCGCTCTGAGGCAGGTGGGACCTTCCCGGACCGGGGCACAAACCCGTGTCCCCTGTATCAGCAGGCAGACTCTCAACCACTGCGCCACCAGGGAAGCCCTCCTTTCTTTTCTTTTTTAAAATTTATTTTTAATTTTATTTTTTCCAGTTTTATTGAAATATAATTGACATATAACATTGTATAATCTTAAGGTGTACTACATAATGATTTGATATATGTATATATTGCATCTTTCTTTTCCTACTCTCCATTCAATTTAAATGCCACTGAGTTCAATAATGTCCAAGCAGCCCTGGCAAAATTTTGGGCTCAGAAATTTACCACGTGGAAACAGCAGCAGTTGTACCCTATCTATAAACTTACAATTCTGCCCATTCAACTAGGATATTTGTAGACACAGAGAGCCTTAGTAGTACCCTCTACAAAGCACCCTCCAAAGTTCAATGCTTTAAGTCTACAGACTTGCTATCCCTGTCCAGGAAGCAGCGGTCTGTGCTCTGAGTGTTGCTTTCTCGGTTTTCCCTCTTTTGAACATTCCTTCCTTTCGAAAGAATGTTTATCTTATTTTTTCCCCCACCCATGGTATATTTAGGTGCATTGAGGAGACCTAGGTTTATTGTTTATTTGTAAGTTATAAGGAAACGAGGCCCCCTCATCCATCCTGATGGTGAATTGACATAACATAAAGATCCTGGAGCTGGGACAAGGATATACGTGGCTACGTAGTGGCGAGACAAGGACATTTTTGGAATTGTATGTATGGGAAGAAGAGTATGTGTTTTAGTGTATGTGGTAGGGAAGGCAGCAAAGGATATACTGAACAAGTTTTTTCTTCCAAAATTTTTCTATTCTTCTGGAAAGAGCACTCGTGGTATTGGTAAGAATTCGTGCACTCTCTCATCTATGAGGCCCGTGCACACAGTGCAGATGTGAGCCTGAAGGCCACAGTATCTCTCATGCAGCAGCTGGCTTGAGAGAATAAAGTGGAACTGGCAAGAGAAGCAGAGAAGAAAGATGGAGAGGGGGGAGCCTGCTGAAAGTAAGAGGTCTTGATACAGTTGTCCTTCCCTGTCCTACAGTTCGACGTGTGAGCCAATAAACTTGTTGCCATAGTTGGCTAAGCTGGCTCAAATCAGCTTCTGTCGTGTGCCACCAGGGGTCCAGCTAATTCAATGTGTAAAGTGAAAAGTTCTTTCTCCTTTTACCTTCTTTCCCGAAGCTACAATGACAGTTCTATAACCTTCACCTCTAACTCACCCTCAGCATACACTATTCCTACCATACTGAGAATGATCTTTGCATTTCATGGAGGCTGGAGATCAATTAACTTTATAATTTTAAAAAGGCGCGGACTTCCCTGGTGGTGCAGTGGTCAAGAATCCGCCTGCCAATGCAGGGGACACGGGTTCGAGCCCTGGTCTAGGAAGATCCCACGTGCCACGGAGCAACTAAGCCCATGTGCCACAGCTACTGAAGCCCGTGCACCTAGAGCCCGTGCTCCGCAACAAGAGAAGCCACCACAGTGAGAAGCCTGCGCACCGCAACGAAGAGTAGTCCCCGCTCGCCGCGACTAGAGAAAGCCCGCACGCAGCAATGAAGACCCAACACAGCCCAAAACAAACAAACAAATAACTAAATAATAAACAAATAAAAACTTCCCTGAAAACCATGAGGGAGTTTGGGTTTTTTGTTTGTTTGTTAGTTTTTGTTTTGGGTTTTTTAAATAAAATTTATTTATTTATGGCTGCGTTGGGTCTTCATCGTTGGGTCTTTGTTGTTGCGCACGGGCTTTCTCTAGTTGCGGCGAGCAGCGGCTACTCTTCATTGTGGTGCGCGGGTTTCTCAATGAGGTAGCTTGTCTTTGTTATGGAGCACGGGATCTAGGTGCACGGGCTTCAGTAGTTGTGGCACGTGGGCTCAGTAGTTGTGGCTCACGGGCTCTAGAGCGCAAGCTCAGTAGTTGTGGCGCATGGGCTAAGTTGCTCCGCGTCCCCTGCGTTGGCAGGTGGATTCTTAACCACTGCGCCACCAGGGAAGTCCCAGGAGTTCGGGTTTTTAAAAAAATAATTTTAAAAGGTGTGGATTTATCCTCTTGTGTTTTAAAACTTTAAAAATAGCCATGTGTTATTTTTCTAATAAGAAAAAAGCTAACTTTATTCTAAAAAACTAAATCTTCAGATAAGAAAGGATAAAATTCAAATCTCTGTTTGAGGACCCTTGATTTCTGGATAGGTGTTAGAATAAAGCAAAACAATCTCTGCTTTAAAGTATTTTCCCACACTTTGCTCAAAATTGTTAACACAGCAAGGAAGTTCCCCTCTTATCATTTATTTCTGCTCTCATAGTAAAAGTGGTCTGCCTGGCTTTGTAGGCAAAGTGCTCTACTGTTTGACTTAAAAGTACTTAAAAATGTTTTTTTCTTATTTTCCCTCCATTTTGCTCAAAGATGCATAATGTTGTAAATAAGCTACCTTTATCTTACTATTACTACTAATGTAAACCAGATGGGACTGGGGCCTTCCCACCTTCAGAGACTTAGGAAAACTTTGTGCTGGCACCCACGTAAATTGATGGACTGTCAGAGTCCGGATCCGGTTTTGAGATTTCTGTGAATCCCTGGAAGCTTGCTTCCTCAGGGCTCCCTGTGTCGCTGCCCTAGGCCAAGATGGACGTTAGGAGCACTGTCTTCACTGTTTCCACTGAATTCCTTATCTGCCAAGTACTGCGTGAGGTTAATAACTTTGCTAAGGGTTTGTGAGGTCGCTGGACGGATGCATCTCACAGGGCACAGCCAGCTTTCTGTCATCTCAACAGCTCAGCCTCCCCAAAGCCCTGTCCACTGCAGTCAACAAATCCCTCTCCTTGTTCTAGGCTGGGCAGTGCTTCCTCACACTTGGGTCTCAGCTTCCAAGCAGGCTCGCCATGGAATTTTCCCAACAGAGGTGGGTCTCATTCCTAAGAGAAAAGATCACACCAGTTGCTAGGAGAATAATGTTTTCCCATTTGTTAAACTAAGACAGAGGAGTATTTGACACCTACCTGGGTCCACAGAGCTCTATCTGGCTGACACCTCTGTCATCTATCTCATTCACTGGAAAGGTTATTTCGGTGATGCTGCCGTCTGAGAGTCTCCCTTTCTCTCTCTCCACGTGGTCCCTTTGAAAGATGTGAGCTGTAAAAAGGGAAAAACCTTCCTAATAAGTACACGTATGGAAAGAATTATCTCTGATCATGGAGTCTTTTATTTTTAAATTAATTTTTACTGGAACGTAGTTGATTTACAACATTGTGTTAGTTTCTGCCGTACAGCAAAGTGAATCAGCTACACATAAACACATATTGACAATGGAGTCTCTTAACTAATAGACTCTAGTCCTCTCGTCACGTTAACTTCCTAAGCATCATGTTTATTATTCGTCACCAAGGTTTTGAGGTCAGTTGGTATTATTATCTTTATTTAAAAGACAGGAGACCTAAGATAGAAAAAAAATTGTAATCAGTTACAAATCTAGGATTATATATTTCTTGGTGTCCTGGAATCATTTCCAAGGTGGTTTCAAACCACAGATCATGAATTACTAGCTTTAAAGATCAGTTTTTATGGTACAAATGTCCTCAGTAAAACTCGGAGAAGCCAAAGTCAACATTTACCCCCAAGTAATTCACATTCCAACTCTGGTACGTGAATAAGTCCTTATTCGGGAAGTTCTTCAGCGCCCCCTGGGGGAGTTCTTGCGATGAAGCGTTGTGCTGCCCAAGATGGTAAAGACGGTTTCAGAGGGTAGGAGAGCCATTCAGGTATTCATGGATACACACTGCGTTTATTTCTTTATGAACCTGTAAAAATTAAATCCATGTAACAAGAATTTGGAGGGGGGAAACGTTATCTGATTTTCGACTATCTTTTGAGTGACATATGCACCGGGCACTATTCTGAGTCACTGCAAGGACACAAAGCTGTGAAAGATAATGTCCCTGCCCCCAAGAAACTCGCAATACGGAGGACACAGTAGTGAAATGATAATAATGATAATGATAATACCTAACCCTTACAGAGTACTTGCTCTGCGATAGTAAAGTGCTTCTCATCTAATCTTTTACAAGCAGCAGAAGAAAGTAAGACAGAGAGATAAGGAAGAATAACAGGTAATATTTATAGAGAACAGACTTGTGGTTGCCAAAGGGCAGGAGAGTGGGGGAAGGAAGGATTGGGAGATTGGGATTAGCAGGTGCAAACTAGTATATAGAGGATGGATAAACAACAAGGTCCTACTGTAGAGCACAGGGAACTATAGTCAATATCCTGTGACAAACCATCATGGAAAAGAGTATGAAAAAGAATGTATATGTATGTAAACTGAGTCACTTTGTTGTACAGCAGAAATTAAACACAACATTGTAAGTCAACTGTACCTCAATAAGATTTTAAAAAAACTTTTAAAAGTAGGTAATATTTATTGAGCACTAACATATGCCAAGACACTTTTCTAAGTGCTTTACATATGTAAGTGCATCTAATTTTCATTGAAAGCCTAGAAGGTAAATAGTATTATTTTACAGGTTAACTATCAACAATTTAACCCTTACAACAAGCTTATTAATTGGGCCTTATTACTGTTCCTCTTTGCAGATGTAAACTGAGGGGTAGAGAAAATAAGTGATTAAATAACTTGGCCATGGTTACATATCTAGTAAGTGGTGGGACCAGAAATCAGAATCCTATCACCTGTGCATTTAATTTACAGGAAGTCAGCCATATGCACTGAGACTAAGGGAAGGATTTAAATGGGGAGTCACACGCTTCTCAGCTGCCACACGCTTTGGAGGGACTGTGTTATGGGAGATGAAGAGCTGTCCTGGGAACTGCCTGGCGGCCCAGCGGTTAAGACTCAGTGCTTTCACTGCTGCGGGCCTGGCTTGGGGAACTAAGATCCCACAAGCCTCGTGGCACCGCCAAAAAAAAAAAAAAAAAAAAGGAACTGTCCTGCTCAGTTCCTGTGTCTTTCACAGCTTGGACATTTCGCCAAGCCACGGCTGACTTTAGCTTTGTAGTGCTGAAGGAGAGTGCCCTTGACCTAGGGAGAGCAGTAATTGCTCTCTAAATTGGCACCTTCTTAGGAAATTTCGAGAGATCTTTTGCACTATGACATTTTTTGTCCTTGCTCGCTGACTTTGGAGCCTAACTCCTGTGTAAGATGTAAGGCTGCTGTATACAGTGATGGTAAACTGAGGACAAATCATCATTGACTCAGGAAAAACTTCATGGAGGGGCTTCCCTGGTGGCGCAGTGGTTGAGAGTCCGCCTGCCGATGCAGGGGACTCGGGTTCGTGCCCCGGTCTGGGAGGATCCCACATGCCACGGAGTGGCTGAGCCCGTGAGCCATGGCCGCTGAGCCTGCGCATCTGGAGCCTGTGCTCCGCAACGGGAGAGGCCACAGCAGTGAGAGGCCCGCATACCGCAAAAAAAAACCCCCATAACAAAACAAAACAAAAAAACAACCAAATTTTAATATTCTAAGCTAGAGAAGAAAATTAATTCTTTGTATTCTCTCCATAAAAATAATATTGCAAAATCATCACATGAAGAAAAGAGAGAGTATGTGGCCAATGAACCTAAGAAAATTATTTTAGAGGCATGTCACACAGTTGATTAATTAAAAATAGTACAGTATGTTTTAATTTTCTTTCTCCACTCAGGCAACCAAATAAAAATGCAACCTTTGTAAGTGGGCTCTGGGATTCTCTAGTAGAATATAAGCCACTTTTGGGCTTGTTGAATTGTGAACTGTGCTCCTTCGCCGACCTCGAATCACAGGAGAACACAGAATAGGGAGAAGCCAGCCCGACCTCGCCCTCGGCCTTGGAGATGCTGTGGAGAAGGTACTATTTGTGAAAGCCAGCTTTCCTCCTTGAAAGGAGGATAGCAGTCCCTACTGCAAGGCCCAGACTGGGGTTTCATGTGAGGGAGAGTTTATCTGGGCAGGCTGAGGAGTGTTGAGAGCAGGGAGTCTGGAGCCAGCCCGCTTAGGTTTCCTGCCTGGCTCCACTACTCACTTGCTGGTGGTCTTGGAAAAGTTGTTCTACCCTTTCAGTTGCCTCAGTTTCATAATCTGCAAAATGATGATAATACCTTCCTGACTGGGTTGTTATGATTAAAAAAAAAAAGATTAAAAGGAAATACATGTTTGATCAACACTACCTATTAAGATGATGCCAGATTTCCCAAGCATTTTGTTGGTATTTAGGACTCTGATCTCATGTAAGTACGGATATTAGCAATTACTGTACTTATTCATAGACTCTTGAATATTAATTTGAACCACAGAACTATTTTTATTTCCCTCTCTCCTTTACGTTATGGGAGTTTCCAGTCTTTCCTATAGGTTCACAGTATTTTAAAACTCTCAATTCCTCTTCCCATCTATTCCATTCTTTTCTGTCTGGGATTCACATTTTAATTATGGTTCTCCTGTGACCTTTTATCCTCCATATTGATTGGCTTCTTGTCCTGGTCTTAAATTTCTCTCTTTCTTTTTGCTTAGCAGTCAGTGTCATCAGCAGATATGGAAAGCCTACTCAGACACAATGCGGCAGACAGGAAGAACAGGATACAGGAGCCACAGGGTGGAGTAGAGGGAACATGCCGGCAACCAGAGGAAAAGGGAGTGTCTGGAGAGGCAGATAGGGAGTGCGGCCAGAAACACTCAACCATCTGCAGCAGTGCCTTCTGTCACAGGCAGAACAGGGATGCCAAACAGAGGGGAATAGGGCTGCAAGGTGGCAGCAGTACCCGATGAATCTGGGGGGGAATGGGACATGAAGCTGGTGTCAAGGCTGAATCAGAGGGCAATACTTTTCATCCGTGATGTTTGGACATGAACAGTTGAAACAAGGCTGCATTTTAGATGTACGTGGTCAAGAGCACAGGCTCTGGAGAATTCAATCTCCAACTCCACTGTCTACTGTGTAACTTTGAACAAGTGGCTTAATCTCTCATAACTTCAGCATGAACTGTAGGATGGGATAATTATACAGAATTCATAAGATTTTTAAAAAAAATTTTTTTTTTGCGGTACGCGGGCCTCTCACTGTTGTGGCCTCTCCCGTTTCGGAGCACAGGCTCCGGACGCGCAGGCCCAGCGGCCATGGCTCACGGACCCAGCCACTACGTGGCATGTGGGATCTTCCCGGACCGGGGCACGAACCCATGTCCCCTGCATCGGCAGGCGGACTCTCAACCACTGCGCCACCAGGGAAGCCCAAGATTTTTTTTTTAACATTTATTTATTTGGTTGTGCCGGGTCTTAGTTGCGGCTTGCGGGCTCCTTAGTTGTGGCAGGTGGGCTCCTTAGTTGTGGCACGTGAACTCTTAGGTGCGGCATGCATGTAGGACCTAGTTCCCTGACCAAGGATCGAACCCGGGCCCCCTGCATTGGGAGCTCGGGGTCTTAACCACTGCACCACCAGGGAAGTCCCAGAATTCATAAGATAAATGAACCCAAAGTATCCAGTGGTATACTGATAGGGGCCAATATTATAGTCATTATTGCTGTTATTGTTTACTACTGCTAAAATAATGCTGCCCACTCTGATTAGCTGACCAGTAGGAAAAATCCCCAGAGAGGAAGGCAAATAAATAATGGGAAAAGCAAGGCTTTTGGTGTGCTTTTCTAATCTTTAGGGAAATGAACGGAAAGGAAAATTTCAATTAACTCATTTTGCCTTAGCAGCATGGAAGAAGCAGCTAAATGGCCTTGAAAACTAGTCAGCCTGCAGATATGGAAATTTATTTCGGATCTTTCCCCATGGAAGATATTTACCTTTGTGTTTTAATTAACTACTATAGCATTTATCCTGAATTTTATTAAGAAACCAATTTCATTCAGAAAATTTAAAGAGTAATGTAATCTTAAATCACTAATAAAATGTCTTCATGTACATTTCATTTGGACTTAATTTTTTTTTTTTTTTAGATGTTGGGGGTAGGAGTTTATTAATTTATGTATTTATTTTTGCTGTGTTGGGTCTTCATTTCTGTGCGAGGGCTTTCTCTAGTTGTGGCAAGCGGGGGCCATTCTTCATCGCGGTGCGCGGGCCTCTCACTATCACGGCCTCTCTTGTTGCGGAGCACAGGCTCCAGACACGCAGGCTTAGTAGTTGTGGCTCACAGGCCTAGTTGCTCCGCGTCATGTGGGATCTTCCCAGACCAGGGCTCGAACCCGTGTCCCCTGCATTGGCAGGCAGATTCTCAACCACTGCGCCACCAGGGAAGACCACTGCGCCACCAGGGAAGCCCACAAATAAGTTACTTTTAAAGAACATTTTGGGACTGCCCTGGCGGTCCAGTGGTTAGGACGCCGTACTTCGAATGCTGGGGGCACAGTTTCCATCCCTGGTTGGGGAACTAGAATCCCACATGCCACACGGTGCAGCCAAAAATATTTTTTTTTAAAAAAGAACATTTTATTGCTTTTTAAAAATATTTGAAGTGTTTAAGATGGATTACACTTTATTCTAGTTAGGATTTCTAATAGTTTCCATGTCAAAAGCAATTTTTGTAAGCAGATTTTGCCTCCTTATCTTTGTTATAAAATTAAAAGTCCGGGGGGCTTCCCTGGTGGCGCAGTGGTTGAGAATCTGCCTGCCAATGCAGGGGACACGGGTTCGAGCCCTGGTCTGGGAAGATCCCACATGCCGCGGAGCAACTGGGCCCGTGAGCCACAATTACTGAGCCTGCGCGTCTGGAGCCTGTGCTCCGCAACGAGAGAGGCCGCGATAGTGAGAGGCCCACGCACCGCGATGAAGAGTGGCCCCCGCTCGCCACAACTAGAGAAAGCCCTCGCATGGAAACGAAGACCCAACACAGCCATAAATAAATAAATAAAGCAAACTGTCAACAAGTAAAAATAAAGAAACACTATTATATTTTTTTAAAAAGTAATTTATTTGTGGATGGAATTAATACAATGCTTCCAACTAAAGCACTATTCTAAAGAGACGACTGCTTTTAAAATATATCAAGAACTTAAATTATGAAATGACATTAAGTACTTATTTTACTAGAAAACATTACATGGTAAAATTACACCTGCAACTCATGATGATTTGGCTTCCCTTCTATATTAAAAACTTTATACTTTCTGCTTGTTTTACCTGATTGCATTTGACGGTACAAATGTCATTCTCAAGAATTGTTTCATTGGATTCTGGAAACTTCACACGTTCCTCCAAAATTATTTTGGTTTTCATCATTCTCTCAGGCAGGCCTCTTATAACTTGTTTAATATACAGTGTTTAAGAGATTCTGACTTGTAAAAGGCAAGATGGTACCTAAAACAAAACATGAGTTTGGGGACTGGGTTCTTTTGCAGACCCAGAATATGGGAGAGTTATGAATAATTATCTTTGGAGACACCCAGAAAGGGGCCGTGAGAGGTGTGGATACAGTGGCTCACAAATAAGGTAGGTTAACACCGTAATAGAACTGGATAGTTGCCCAGACCGCTTATTCTTTAAAGAGAGACAAAAGAAGAGATTTTTCTGGCTGTCCTTATAAAGTCTACATGGTTGTTGGTAATCTGGGATTTGCCCACCTGCAGTGAGGGAATCCAACAAGTTTTTTTTTTTTTTTTTTTTTTATGCGGGCCTCTCACTGTTGTGGCTTCTCCCGTTGCGGAGCACAGGCTCCGGACGCACACGCTCAGCGGCCATGGCTCACGGGCGCAGCCGCTCCGCGGCATGTGGGATCTTCCCGGACCGGGGCACGAACCCGTGTCCCCTGCATCGGCAGGCGGACTGTCAACCACTGTGCCACCAGGGAAGCCCAGGGAATCCAACAAGTTTAAAGCCTGTGTCAGTCACTCAAAATTCACAGCTGCAGCAGCTCGTGTGACACACGGCTTCCAACGAGGCCCTACTGATCCTCCTCCTCAGGTGTCCGTGTCTTTGTGCAGTGCCCTCCCACGCTGAGTTACGAATGGTTTGTATGACCAGTAGAACAGGGCATGAGTCATGGTGCATGACTCCCGTGGCTGGTCAGAAAAGACAGCATGGCATTTCTTTGTTCTCTTGGGTTACCCGCTTTGAAATGTTTTAAGGGAATACAGCCTTATTTAATCAGCTATAACTCAAAGTGCTCAAGGATTTGCCCAGAAAGAGAATTTCCAGTTTGGGAGGGACAAATGATTTATTGGCTACCACTCAGAGAATTTAGTCTTCTCCTTCATTCCTCGTGTTGAGTATCACTCCTCCCCTTAAGGCAGGTGCTAAGGGGTCCTTCTTCCACTTAACGTTCTGATATAAAAGTGGGGACAACCTCTTCCCTTGGTTAGCCTATCATACTGAAGACAGGCTGAGTAGTCCTAGGAAGATCTTAAAAAGAGACCTTCTTAGATAATTAGAGAAAACAAAAGGGAAATAGACAGAGAAAAGTACAAGATTACTGAACTTAGTACATGTATTATATAATCTTACTAATATTTGGTCTCTCTATATATGCATGTATATGTACATAAATGCACAGAAAAAAGTCTGGAAGCTTAAACGCTAAACTATCATTTATGGTTGTTACCCGTGGGACAGTGGCGGTATGGGATGGCTGGGTATGTGTGGAGGGTGAGGCATGGAAAGGAAAGCAGGGAAGGAAAGGAGACTTAGCTTTTTTGAAAGTCTATTTTGTATTATCTGAAAATTGATGACGAGAATGTATCAATGAATCACTTGTATAATTAAAAAGTGAACTGTGTAATATAAAAAACAGAAGCAACAGCAATCTAGTTACCACGTAGAGCTCTCCTATTCTGCGATTATTCTAGGACTACTGGCCACATCAGCCCTTTCCTACTGAATTCTTTAGAATGCTTTGCTACAAACTTTCTGGGTTTCTTTCTTCACTGGCTTCCACAAGGGATGTGTCTTTCCAAGACCCACTGTCAAAGAGACATCAAATTTGGCACCTTCAAGGTCAAGAGAGCAGATTGTGGGACTTCCCTGGTGGCGCAGTGGTTAAGAATCCGCCTGCTAAGGCAGGGGACATGGGTTCGAGCCCTGGTCCGGGAAGATCCCACATGCTGCAGAGCCACTAAGCCCGTGCGCCACAACTACTGAGCCTGAGCTCTAGAGCCCGCGAGCCACAAGTACTGAGCCCGCACCTGGAGCCCATGCTCTGCAACAAGAGAAGCCACCGCAATGAGAAGCCCGCGCACCGCAACAAAGAGTAGCCCCATGCTCGCCGCAACTAGAGAAAGCCCGCGCGCAGCAACGAAGACCCAACGCAGCCAAAAATAAATTAAAAAAAAAAAGCAGCAGATTGCTCCATTTCCTATTGTACCGGTCAGTGAGAGCAACACTAATTCCGGTAGCAAAACACCCCAAAACACAGTGCTTAAAATAACAATCTTTTTTTTTTTTGCAGGTCACTGGCTTCAAGCTGGGGGTGGTTCTAGACCCCCCCCCATGTCTCTCATTCTTCTTGTACTAGCAGACTTCCCAGGCATGTTCTTCATATTGTGAAAGGCACATGTGAGAGAGGCAAGCAGCAACATGCAATACCTCCTAAGGTCAGGCTCAGAACTGTCACACTATCACCCATATTCCTTTGGCCAAAAGCAAGTGGAACGGTCTAAGCCCAACGTCTGTGGAGTGCAGAAACAGTCTGTCTCTAATGAGAGGAGCTACAAAACCACATTTCAAAGGGCGCGCATGGAGCAGTGAAAAATCGGGAACACTAATGTTATTTACCACTGTTTCTTCCTGGGACTTTCCAGCTTACTTCCAACTGACGGTAGAGGTGATACATTTCTTCTCATGTTAGCTGCAAACAGGAATGATTTGCCCCAGCAGGTGAGATCTGTTCCTAACTATAGAAATCAGGCGTTGTTGTTGCATGCTCCTTAATATGCCATGCTAGGGTCATGGAGATGCAGTAGTGCTGATCATTAAGTCCTTACAAATACCAAAGTGGACAATGGTTCCCTTAAATGATAGGTTTTTTGTTTGTTTGTTTCTTAGCAGGAAATAGGGGATTAGGAATACTGCCCTAGAAAGGGTGCTGTTTGTAGTGTTCTGTTTAATGTGCATAAAAGGTTTCAATGTTATAAGGCTTTATAAATTCTTTAGTTCAAAAGAGTGGCAAGAGTCGCTATGTTTTACATACAACTCAGGAATCCATAAAACTTCATCTGAGTTCAGGGGATCTCTCTGACTAACCCTATTTGCTATCCAGATTTCCCCTACGTTTAAAAGTAAAAATCTCTTAAGAAGTACCCAGAGTTGCTTTTTAGGATAGGAGAGAAAGAATGCCCCTCTTCCCCCCCTCCCCCGCCCCCGCCTCCGCTCCCCGGTAAATAAACAGGCATTATTAGCTTAAAAAAAGAAAGAGATCATTAAATTCTTCGGCTCTTCAGGGACTTCAATCAGTAGGGCCTTTGACGTTTGAGCCCTACTCTAGGGTTATCTCCATGGTTCCCACGTCACTTTCAAGAACAGATACCACTTGTACTCCTCTGGGTTTCTTCTACGCTCAGGACTGGCTGTGGAGCCGCAAAAGGAGTGAGTCTGGAGCCGGGAAACGAACCTGGCGAATCAGTACTGCGCCAGGTCCACCGGAGGGCGGCTGCAGGAGCCCGAGAGGGGACCAGAGTCGGTCCCCACGCGCACCGGGACAGTCACTGTTCTTTGTTAAACAAATACAAGCCAATGCGGCGCCGGCCAACTGTAGTGGTGGGGGAAGAGATTGAGGCGTTTGTGTCCAGAACTGGGCGTAAGAAAGATCATTAATGAGGCGCTCCAAATGCAGGACAATCCCGGGCACCGTGTCATTGGCTTTTGTGCACTTGAAGGCGCGTGAGTGCCCTGCTCAGAGGTTCCCCTTTGTGTGAAAGTGGGGAAACCAGAAGCATGCGGCTACAGCTGGGTTTTCATTTTCGAATTCGCAGGCACCAAAATCCTCCCGCGCTCACCCACTCCCTCATTCTCGCGCCGACGATCCTCGGACTTAGGGTACTTCTCCGTCCGTCGCCGACCGAGCGAGCAGCGACAATGGCCCGGGGCGGGCGCCCGCAGCTTTCGGGGCTGAGCCAAGGGACCGCCCGCCGCGCTCCGCAGCTGCGCGCTGAGCCCCGCCGCCCGCCCGTCAGTTAACGCGGGCACCAACCGCCGCGCGGCCCGGCCGTTGGGCGGGTGGTAATTTCTGGGAATGGGGCGGGGTCCGCGGGGGTACTAGGCCGGGCGTTTGCAAGCGAGCAGGAGGAGGAGGAGGAGGAGGAGGAGGAGGAGCCGGCGGCGCGAAGGGGCGCTAGGCGGCCGGGGCGGGGCTCCACGAGCGTCACGGGCCGGGGCGGGGCCGGGGGCGCGCTCCGGACCGCCCGCGGCCCCACCTTCTACTTAGCCCAGGCTTTGGAGTCCAGACAGGAGGGACCCGGGCTAGGAGTTTCAACGACCTCCGGCCCCCACTGACTGTCAGGCTGCCTGAGTGCAGAGCAATCCCTTGAGGAGAAGGGCGGGAGTCCGGAGCTGGGGATGGGGTGACAGCCGGCGCCCGCGTGGGACCTCAGAGAGTGGCGAGGGTGTGTGCGTGCGCTCCGGGCCGGCGGCCGCTGCAGGTGCACGCGCGCCCCTACACGCCTGCCCGCGCTTGGGAGCCCCCGCGCCAGTCCCGGGCCGGGGCCGGAGTCGGGAGCAGGATGGGGGAGCCCCGAGCAGGGAGCGGGAGAAGTGGCGAGAGTCTTTACCTGAGAAGGCGTGCTTGGGAGAAGTTGGGGGCTACAGGGCGGGCGAGATTCGAGAGAGCCATCGAGGCCTGGTGGGCGGGCTGGTGGGGGCCGAGGGCGGCGGGTCCCCGCGGGGTATAAATAGCCGGCCCGGGTTTGACAGGCGCGGCGTTGACTGGCGGTGCCGCCCCCCCTCGCCGCGTGGGGAGGGGAGGAGCGCTCTGAGCGGGCGGGGTGGGGGAGGCGGACTCGACTGTCCTGTTGGCGGCGGCTGGAGGCCGAGGGGGAGGAGCCGAGGCGGGGGGTGGAGGGAGGGAGGGAGGGGGCCGGGAGCGGGGCGAGGGCGGGGGCCACCATTGCTCCCCGCGCCGGGCTCAGTGTCGCCGCCGTCGCCTCGGCGGTTGGGGGGGCTCGGCGGGGCGGCGCGGGCGGGGGGCTCTGCGCGGGGCGGCGCGCCGCTGTTTTGTCTCCTCCTCTCCCAGTGGAGCGGCTCGGGCAGCCGGGGAGGCCCCGGCTCCCTCCGGACGCCCGGCCAACGGCGGCGGTGGCGGCGGCTAGTCCGCGGCCCTGCCGGGAGGGAAGGCGACGCGGCGGTCTTCCCGGGCGACGCGGAGAACAGGTAAGAGCGCGCGGGCCGCCGAGGCTGGTGCGAGGGAGCGCGGAGGGTGCGGCGAGAAAGGCTCGCCGTCCCGAGTGCCACCGCCTCCCTCCGCGCCCCCGCCCCGCGCCTGTGTTGTTGGCTCCGGGGTTTGCGGAGGGTTTTCCAGAGGCTGTGGCGGTGACACCGGCCGGGAGCTGGGGAAGGGGGCTGAGTGCCCCCGGGCAGCGGTCGGGGAGCGGGACTTGGAGAAAGGGGAAGGCGGGCGGCGCGCCCGCCCGCGGAGAGCGCGGGGCGCCGGGCAGGGCTGCGCGAAGAGGTTACGGACCCCGGCGGGGGGGATGGGCCGCGCGCAGCTGGTCTCGCAGTGTTTACACCGCCGCGCGAGTCACCTCTGCCGAGAAGCGGACTGAACTGACCCGCCTTATCCCGCGAGGAGGCCAGGGCGGGGGTCCGGCTCCGGAGGAAGCGCGTCCTGGGAGGGTCGGGGAGGGCGGGAGGCTGCGGCCGGCGCCGGGGCAGGGCGGCGAGCCCGGGGCGGGACCTGGGAGGCTCCGGCCGCGTGGGGTGGCGTGGAGGACTGGAGACCAGTTTCCTTCCCCTTCGGGCCTCATCGCCGCCTCTTACCTTTCCTGCCCTCCGGTGTTAGCTGGCACGGCAGGTTGTACTCGGTCATTCTTTTATTCTCGCTCTGCACGCCGGCCCCCTGCTGCCACTTCCCCCTATCCCCCCGGGAGTGGGGAGGCTGGGCTCTGATAGGAATCTGCTTTTTAAACAAAACAAAAACGGGCTCTGTAACACGCGCGTCCAGTGACCGCCTTCTGGATCCTCTCTTCGCGAAGCTGGCCCTCAGGGACCTTGCTCCTGGATGCTGGCGGGGTGGGGTGGGGGGGGAGGACGCGGGAGGAGGACGGTAAGGGCTCGGCCAGGGCTGGTACTGACTGCCCGAGCAGCTTTGCGAGCTTTGCGAGCAGGGCAGCCGAGTCCCCTCTTGCTCTACTTGGGCATTTTTATTCCACGTCAATAAAGGAAAATATTCCAGTACCCCAGGAGTAATCCAGGTTGCATAGTTCCTAGTGTTTCCCATGTGCCAGCGTCCCGGGCACTCTTTTTTCTAGGAGCTGGCTACGGTGCAGAATAGCCTTTCTTTACGTTCTTAGTACTTCATTAAAGGAGTAAGAGGGGAACACTTTATTGTAAAACTGAATTTCACCCCCTTTTTTGTCTTCATGAACATTTATTTCAGCCGTGTGGTTTAAATTTTAATCCGGTGACGATAGAACAGTAATCTGGTGTTTGGTAATCAGATTTGCTTTTTCTTTTTATCTGTGGGTCTATATCGAGAGGTAAATGATGTACTTTGTCTAGTGCCATAATCACAGAATAGTGACAGAATGCACAGAAGAATGTATGCTTTACTAAGATAGGTTTGGATATTTGAGCTTCAGAGTTTCTTCCTTTCTTCCAAAGGTAGAATGACTTTATATAAGACTGGAAACTATTGAATTACATTTAAAGGGGTTTAGGAATAAAGTTTAAATATGATGTAATACAGTTTACACAGTGAGCTCATATGAATATTATTGAGGTATCTCCTAGTAAACACACGAAGTAGAAAATGATATATCTTGGGCATTTGAAATTTGAAAATTTAATATCAATCTGTTTTTTAAGCTTAGTGACTGAACTAATTGCTTTGATGAATCATTGCTTTTAATTTCAGACACATAAATTCATTTACAAAATAATCACAGTAGGTTGGAAAGAATTTGTAACTTTGAGATTCTTCTGTCCTGAGTAGATAGGTGGGTAACTGCAGCTGTGGTAGGGCCTTACCAGCGCTGATGGCTTCACCTGCTCACAGATCGTACACCGAGGTTTATTGCTGTTGTTGTTGATAACAGCTTTATTGGGATATAATTCACCTACCATTCGATTCACCAATTTAAAGTGTACAGTTCAGTGGTTTTTAATATATTCACAGAGTTGTGAAACTATCACCATCATCCATTTTAAAACATTTTCATCACCCCGCAAAAAGGAGCCTCATACCCATTAGCTGTCACTCTCAATTTCCCCCCAGAACCCCCAGCCCTAGGCAGCCGCTAACTACTTTCTGTCTCTATAGATTTGCCTACTCTGAACATTTTCTATAAATGGAATCCTACAATGTGTGATCTTCATAATTGCGTTTTTTGATTTAGCATAATGTGTTCAGAGTTCGTCCACATTGTAACGTGTCATTATTTCATTTCTTTTTACTGCTGAGTAATATTCCATTGTATGGATATACCACATATTATGTATCCATTAATTAGTTGATGGACATTTGAGTTTCTACTTTTTAGCTATTACAAGTAATGCTGCTACGCACACTTGTGTACAAGTTTTTGTGTGGATATGTTTTCATTTCTCTTGGATATATACACTTTTTTAAAAAATTAGCTTTTTGAGTTATCATTTAATACCAAAAAATTAATCCTGAGTGAAAATTCAATGATTTTTAATAAATATATTGAGTTCTTAAATTATCACCACAAGCCAATTTTAGAACGTGTTATCACTTCTGAAGATTCTCTCTAGCCTGTTTGCTGTTAACCCTTATTCTCACTCCTGGCCCCAGGCA
Source organism: Globicephala melas (assembly GCF_963455315.2). Taxonomy (NCBI): domain Eukaryota; kingdom Metazoa; phylum Chordata; class Mammalia; order Artiodactyla; family Delphinidae; genus Globicephala; species Globicephala melas. The sequence goes on from NC_083318.1 coordinate 4,797,269, forward strand.
ACCACTGATTTGTGTTTCGTTTCTGTAGATTTGCCTTTATCTTACGTATAAATGGAAACGTACAGTATGTAGTCTTTTGCGTCTGGCTCCTTTCACTTAGCATAGTGTTTTGGAGAGTCATCCATATTGTAGCATGTGTCAGTATTTTGTTCCTTTTTATTACTGAATAGTATTTTAATGTGTGGTTATACCATATTTTGTTTATCTGTTGACCAGTTGATGGGCATTTGGATTGTTTCCAGTTTTTTGACTGTTGCAAATAATGAAGCTTGAAAGTTTGAGTGTGAGTCTTTATGTGGACATATGGTTTCATTCTCTTGGGTAGATGCCTAGGAATAGAATTGCTGGGTCATCTGTTTAACTTTTTAAGAAGCTGCCAAACTGTTTTTGAAAGTGGGCTTACATTTTATATTCCTGACAGCGATGTGTGAGAGTTAGTTTTTTCACACCTTTGTCAACACTTGTTATTGTCTGTCTGTTTTATTTTAGCCATTGTACTGGGTGTGAAGTGCTTAAGTCATTGTGATTTTAATTTGCATTTTTCCTAAAGATGTAAGGTGTTAAGCATTTTTTCATATGATATTCATTCATATATCCTTTTGGGTGAAATAGCTATTCAAATCTTTTGCCAGTTGTCTTACTATAATTGAGTTATAAGAGTTTTTTATACATTCTGGATGTAAGTCCTTTCTTAGATACATGATTTACAAATATTTTCTCCCAGTTTGTGGCTTTTTTCTTTTCTTCATTTTTACTGGAGTCTTTTGAAGCACAAAAGTTTTAATTTTGATGGAGCTTAATTTCCCAATTTTTCTTTTATGGATTATGCTTTTGTTGTTTAAGAACTCTCCCTCATCCAAGATCTTGAGGATTTTCTCCTTTGTTTTCTTCTAGATGTTTTATAGATTTTGCTATTATATGTAGATTTGTGATCTATTTTGAGTTAATTTTTGTGTATGGTGTGAAATAAGGGTCTAAATTCACCTGTTATATATGGGTTGTCTTAGCACCGTTTGTTGAAAAGACTGTCATTTCTCCATTGATTGTAATTGTAAATATTTAATTCTGGACTTTCAGTTCTGTTTCGTTATCTGTATGTCTGTCCTTTGGCTAGTACCACCCTGTCTTGATTACTGTGCATTATGGTAATTTATGAAAATAGGTAGTGTAAGCTCTTAAATTTTGTTCTTACTTTTGAAAATTGTGGCTATTGTGGGTTATATATAAAAATTTTAAAATCGACTTGTCAGTATCTGTGAAAAAAGTTTTGGAATTTTGATGGGGAATGCATTGAATCTGTAGATCAGTTTGGGATGAATTACCATCTTACAATATTGAGTCTCCTAATACATGAACATGAAATTTTTAAAAAATTTATTGATCTTTAATTTTTCGAAGTGATGTTTTAAACTTTTCAGTGTATAAATCTTTTACTTAAAAATTAAAAAAAAATGTTATTGTGGTAAGAAAACTTAACATGAGATCTACCCTCTTAACTTTTTAAGAATACAGTACAATGTTGCTAACTATAAACAGAGTGTTGTATAGCAGATTTCTATACATGGTAGAAGTGTCCTTTTTAATTCTGTTTTGTTCAGAGTTTTTATCATGAATGGGTATTGGATTTTATCAGATGCTTTTTCTGCATCTCTTAGCAAGACCAGCTGTTGCGGTTTGCTCACGACTGTCCTGGTTTTAGTGCTGGAAGACCTGCATCTTGGGAAACCCTTCAGTCCCAGACAAACCAGAATGGTTGGTCACCTTAATGTCTGAGATGATCATGTGGTTTCTGTCCTTTATTCCACTAATATAGTGTATAATATTAATTGATTTTTAGCAACTAAACCAGCCTTATATTCCTGGGATAAATCCCACTTGGTCATGGTATATAATTCTTATTATATGTTGCTAGATTTAGTTTGCTAATGTTTAATTGAACATTTTTGTGTCTATATTTATGGAAGATACTGGTCTGTAGTTTTCTTGTGATGTCTTTGGATTTTGTAATATAGTAATACATATTAATCCCAGAATAAATTCGGAAATGTTCCCTCTTCTATTTTCTGTAAGAGTTTGTGAAGGATTGGTATTGCTGCCTCTTTGAATATATTTGATAGAAGTCGCCAGTAAGGCATCTGGGCCTCGAGTTTTCTTTTTGGGAAATTTTTAAACTACTAATTCAGTTTCTTTACTTGTTATAGATCTATTCAGATTTTTTGCTAAGTTTTAAATTATTAGTTTTGGTAATTGTGTTTCTAGGGATTTGTCTATTTCATCTAAGCTATTTAATATTTTTGGCATACACTTTATAATATTCCTATATATGCTTTTAATTTTGCAAGCACAGGTAGTATCTTTTGCTTTTTCATTCCTAATTTTGGCAGCATGTGTCTTCTCTCTTTTTTACTTGGTCATTTTAGCTAAAGGTTTGTCAGTTTTGTTGCTCTTTTCAAAGTAAAAAGTTATGATTTAATTGTTTTTTTCTCAGTTGTTTTTCTGTTTTCTACTTCACTGATTTCCATTTTAATCTTTATAATTTCCTCCCTTCTTGCTTGAGATTTTGTTTGCTTTTCTCTTTCTGGTTTCTTAAGGTAGAAGCTTAGGTTGTTGATTTGAGATCTTTCTTCTTTTCTGATATAGGCCTACGTTTCCTTCCAAACGTTGTTAGCTGCCATATGTTTTTATATGTTCTGCTTTTTAAAATTTTCATTCATATTTCCTAATTTCCTCTGTGATTTCTTCTTTGACCCATGGGTTATTTAGAAATGTATTGTTTAATTTCCAATTATTTGGGGATTCCCTAAATTTCATTGTTGCTGATTTCTAATTTAATTCCCCTGTAGTAAGAGAATATACTTTGTATTTTTCTCATTTTAAATTTATTGAGACATTCTTATGGCCTAGTATGTAATCTATTATGAAGAATGTTCTGGACTTCCCTGGTAGTCCAGTGGTAAAGAATCCGCCTTCCAATGCAGGGGATACAGGTTCAATCCCTGGTCGTGGAACTAAGATCCCACATGCCGTGGGGCAACTAAGCCCGCAGGGCAACTAAGCCCCTGTGCCTCAACAAGAGAGGCTGTGTGCCGCAAACTATGGAGCCGATGCGCCCTGGAGCCCATGCACCACAACTAGAGAAAAAAACCCACATGCCGCACTAGAGAGAAGCCCGCGCACCACAGCTAGAGAAGCCTGTGCACGGCAACGAAAGATCCCTCATGCTGCAACTAAGACCCGATGCAGCCAAAATAAATAAATAAATAAATAAAATGAAAAGAAAAAAAAAAGAATGTTCTATGTGTGCTAGAAAGGTTTTGTTGGGTGGAATGTTTCATAGGTGTCAGGTCAAGTTGGTTCTTTGTGCTTATTTTCTGTCTAGCTATTCTATTAATTACTGAGAGTGAGATTCTAAAATCTCTATTATTATTGAAGTGTCTATTTTTCCTTTCAGTTCTAATTTTTTTATAAAGTTATTTATTTATTTATCTTTGGCTGCATTGGGTCTTCGTTGCTGCGTGCAGGGTTTCTCTAGTTGTGGTGAGTGGGGGCTACTCTTCCTTGTGGTGCGTGGGCTTCTCATTGTGGTGGCTTCTCTTATGGCGGAGCACAGGCTCTAGGCGTGCGGGCTTCAGTAGTTGCAGCACGTGGGCTCAGTAGTTGTGGCCCACGGGCTCTAGAGCGCAGGCTCAGTAGCTGTGGCTCACGGGCTCTAGAGCACAGGCTCAGTAGTTGTAGTGCACGGGGCTTAGTTGCTCCGCAGCATGTGAGATCTTCCCGGACCAGGGCTCGAACCCGTGTCCCCTGCATTGGCAGCCGGATTCTCAACCACTCCACCACCAGGGGAGGCCTGTTCTGTCAATTTTTGCTTCATATTTTTGGGGCACTGGTGTTAGGTATGATATACATATATAATAATACACATACATACACCTTATAGTAGTATTTCGTCTGGTGTTAGTGTAGCTAATCCAGCTCTCTTGTGCTTACTGTTTGCATTCTGTATCTTTTTCTGTCTTTTTACTTTCAACTTATTTGTTTTTGAATCTAAAGTGTATCTTACAGTATATAGTTCAAATGCCTATTTAAAAAAATAGTTTGACCACTTCTGCCTTTTGATTGGAAGGTTTAATCTGTTCACGTTTAATGTAATAGTTGATATTCAGATTTATGCAGTTTTGCTAGTTACTTTCCATACATCTCATTTCTTTTTTATTTTTTTGATTGTCTTCTACTCCCTGTTCTGGAGTTACTAGATATTTTCCAGGGTATCATTTTAATTCCTTTGTTAGTTTCTTAACTGGATTTTTTAGTTATTTTCTTAGGTTGCTTTAGGGATTACAGTGTGTGTCTTAATTTATCACAGTTTACTTCAGAATTGACTAATTTAATTGTAGTAAAATATAGAAAATTTGCTCCATTTTCTCCCCCCCTCCTGTCTGTTAGTATTGTCACGCATATTAAATTTTTATGTTCTAGAAGCCCAACAATACAGTTTTATAATATTTTAATGCAACTGTATGTCTTAAAGATAGTTAAGGGAAGAACAAGTATTTTAAAAGGTTTTTTTAAAAAAAATATTTACCATGTATTTACCGTTTATGTGATTTTTATTTCTTTTTATGTATTTGAGTTATGGGCTGGTTATTCCTTTCAGTCTGGTGGACTTCCTTTTGGATTTCTTGTAAGGAAAGTCTGTTATTAATGAATTATCTCAGTCTTTGTTTTTTGGGATTGTTTTTATTTTGCCTTTATTTTTGAAGAATAGTTTTGCTGGATATAGAATACTTTGTTACATTTGTTTACTTTTAGCATTTTGAATATGTCGTCTCCTGCTTTCTGGCCTTCATTGTTTCTGATGAGTTATTTTTCTTTTTGTGCATTCAAGATTTCCTGTCTTTAGTCAACAATTTTTTTTTTTTTTTTTTTTTTTGCTGTATGCGGGCCTCTCACTGCTGTGGCCTCTCCCGTTGCGGAGCACAGGCTCCGGATGCGCAGGCTCAGCGGCCATGGCTCACGGGCCTAGCTGCTCCGCGGCATGTGGGATCTTCCCGGACCAGGGCACGAACCCCTGTCCCCTGCATCGGCAGGTGGACTCTCAACCACTGCGCCACCAGGGAAGCCCCTAGTCAACAATTTTACTGTGGTATGTCTAGGTGTGGATCTCTGTGTGTTAATCCTACTTTGGATTCAGTAAACTTAAATGTAGAGAGAACCATATTTTAAACATTTGGTAAGTTCTAACTATAGTTTCTTCAAGTATTTTTTCTATCCTTTTCTCTCTTTCCTTTTCTTCTGGGACTCTCATTACATGTAAGTTGGCATGCTTGATGGTATTCCTAAGTCTCTGAGGCTCTGTTCATTGAAAGGTTTTTTTAAAAAATTCTTTTCTGATTTTCAGAATTGGTAATTTCTATTGATATATCTTCAAGTGCATTGGCTCTTTCTTCTGTCATCTCCAATCTGCTTTTTGAACTCTGCTAGTGAATTTAAAATTTTGGTTCTTAATACTTTTCAGCTCTAGAATTGTTATACTTTTCAACTCCAGGATTTCCATTTTATTCTTTTTTAAAATAATATCTGTATCTTTATTGATAAGAGTTATATGAGTTACAGTTATCATACTTTCCTTTAATTCTTTAAACGTGGTTTCTGTATTTGGAGATAAAATTAAATTTTAGATAGAAAATGATATCTAAACTATGTGTTAAATCCTAAAATGGAGTTTGCTTTATTTCTAAATTATATTCAATATTTTCATCTGTATTTCATGATATGCATGAAAGTATATTACTCATAAATGCTAAATTTCATCTGATAGTTTCTTTTCAAACACAATTAACAATTTACTTATAATTATTAGTGTTTATTGGAAAGTAGGATCAGTGTACAATTTGAAAGACACGCCATTAATTCTGAAACCTTAGTTCATTCCCTGAACTGATCATACAGTATAAAGTCTACTTGTTTGTCCATATTTCTTGCTGCTTAATTCTCTCATGGTGGGTGCTAATTAGTAGGAAAAAATGGAAGAAGCCTAAGAGAGCAATATAATGAGTTAGAATGGTTATAAGATGTCAAAATCTTCATATGAGCCTGTACATTTAGTATTATTCATTTTAGGTCCTTGAGAGATTGTAGTAAACAAGATAAATGCAGTACTTGTTCTCACGGAACCTTATATTCTGTTAGAGGAGACATGCATTAAACATAAAAACAAGATAATTTTAGAGAATGATAAATATAGTGAACAAATAAAAAAGGGTAATGCGATCTCAAATAGAGAATGATGGGGCAGCTACCTGGAAATGTGATATAATTTGGGGGAGGGGAGCCGTGAAGGAAATGTCTCTCTGAAGAGGTGGTATTTGAAGTGAGATCTGCATGATGTGTGAGGAGCATTCAGTCTGTGGGTGATCTGGAAGGCCCTTGTAACCTAGAGAACAGGAGGTGCAGAATAAGCTTGGTGTGTTGTAGGAATAGGGCCAGTGTGGCTGGAGCTCAGCAAGCCAGTGAAAGAGAAATGAGGGATGAATGGGGTCAGAGAGGTGGGGTGGGCTACCCCTGGGTTGATCTTTATAAAGACCATGTTAAAGAGTTTAGATTTTTTTCTAAGTGTGGTGGGAAAACAGTGGAAAAATATTGCAGCGACCTTCATTCTTGATGCAAGAGTTAATTTACAGCCCAGTATATAATTTTATTCTTTTTTTTATTTTTACTTTTGGCTGTGTTGGTCTTCGTTGCTGCGTGTGGGCTTTCTCTAGTTGCGGCGAGCGGGGGCTACTCTTTCTTGCAGCGTGAAGGCTTCTCATTGTGGTAGCTTCTCATGTTGCGGAGCATGGGCTCTAGGCGTGCAGGCTTTAGTAGTTGCAGCACTCAGGCTCAGTAGTTGCAGCGTGTGGGCTCTGGAGCACAGGCTCAGTAGTTGCGGCGCACGGGCTTGGTTGATCTGTGGCATGTGGGATCTTCTCGGACCAGGGATCGAACCCGTGTCCCCTGCATTGGCAGACGGATTCTTAAGCACTGCGCCACCAGAGAAGTCCTATAATTTTATTGTTTAACAGCTTCTGAGTGTGAATAAATATTTCTAGGGTTTTCTATGAATGATTTTAACTTTGTAAAGAATAGAAGAGAAAGTAACTTCTTCCTTGAAATTTAACTATCTAAAAATAAGACAAAAACCCATTATCTGTAAAACTTTGAATTGATAGTACAGTTATAGCAGTGGCAGAGATTCTTGCCCAGTGATTAGAGCCGCAGGTACAATGGAGAAGATGATATTTAGTCCTTCAAATAAAAATAAGCATGCGTTTGTTCACTGATGTATTCATTATACATTCTACAGGCCCTGTAAGCACCCATGATCCAGAGCCTGTGGGGAAGGTATAAACCTTGGCTTAATTAGGCAAAGGGAGGTAATCTTGGACATAGTTATAGTTTAGGCCTCAGAGTGAGAGACTGGGTGCACATTTTCCCCTAGTTGCTTCTGCAGGGACCTTTTTATTTAACATTATGAGAAAGTTTATATTTTGGTTCCAGGTAAATATGGGTAAATCTTAATTAGCATATAAAGTCTATACCTGAGAATCTTTGTTTCTTGCTAATATAGAATTACAGGCCAACATTTCTTTCTAAAAAACAAATAAAAAATAAGCTCTGAAGTAAGTCAGAAAGAGAAAAACAAATACCATATGCTAACACATATATATGGAATCAAAAAAAAAATGGTTCTGAAGAACCTAGGAGCAGGACAGGAATAAAGATGCAAACATAGAGAATGGACTTGAGGACATGGGGAGGGGGAAGGTAAACTGGGACGAAGTGAGAGAGTGGCATGGACATATATACACTACTAAATGTAAAATAGATAGCTAGTGGGAAGCAGCCACATAGCACAGGGAGATCAGCTCGGTGCTTTGTGACCACCTAGAGGGGTGGGATAGGGAGGGTGGGAGGGAGATGCAAGAGGGAGGGGATATGGGGATATGTGTATATGTATAGCTGATTCACTTTGTTATAAAGCAGAAACTAAAACACCCTTATAGAGCAATTATACTCCAATAAAGATGTTAAAAAAAAAAAAAGCTCAACCCTAAAGAGGCCAAAGGAGAAAGAATTTCTGATACTGTCACTTTCTCCCTAAGGCCTACAGAACTTATATGAGAGAATTTGTGAGTTAAATAATTAATTCCCTCCTCCCGCCACCCCCTTTTTTTGGAAAGGGAAAAAAAATATGTATGCTTATGTAGATAAGGTAGATGTAATTCCCATTTAGCATATTTTAAGCCTTCTAATCAGCTCATGTTATGAGTCAATAAAGGAAGTAGGTAGAAAAATCTCCCAGAGGTGGGGTGGGAGAGGTTCTATATGATTCATTCAGTTTCAATGTTAAAAACACTTGTATAATCATGAGGCAGAAAAACTTTAAGAGCACAGAGTCTGGAGCCAGACGGCTTAGGTTGAAATTCTGACTTTCTCATTTGTTTGTTTGACCTTGAGTAAGTTACTTTAAAAAAACAAAACAAAACAAACAAACAAACAAAAAAAAAACGCCTGGTGCCTCAGTTTCCCCAAATGTAAAATGGGGAATTATACCTGTTTTGTAGGATTGTGTAGATTAAATAGGTTAATACATGTAGTGAGTTTAGAATAATGTTGGCATAGAGTAAGTGCTCTATAAATGTTAACTACTGTTATCCCTTCATTGTTTGGAAAAAGAAGAAAATATACTCTAAGCTGAGCTAGTTATCGAGTTACCTCTAGGATAAATTCACATTAATGAATTCATATCCTGTCAAACCAGAATATTTAAAAAGGTTGTCGTGAAGAGCAGTTCTTTGCTTCCTTTTAAGTCACGGTAGTGAAGAAGTTGGCGAAGGTTTTAGAATTATCTGCACTAGGGTCTTTTTTTTAAATAAATTTATTTATTTATTTATGTCTGCGTTGGGTCTTAGTTGCTGCGCGCGGGCTTTCTCTAGTTGCGGAGAGCGGGGGCTACTCTTCGTTGCGGTGTGCGGGCTTTTCATTGCGGTGGCTTCTCTTGTTGCAGAGCACGGGCTCTAGGCGCGCGGGCTCAGTAGTTGTAGCTCACGGGCTCTAGAGCGCAGGCTCAGTAGTTGTGGCACATGGGCTTAGTTGCTCCACAGCATGTGGCATCTTCCCGGAGCAGGGATTGAACCCGTGTCCCCTGCATTGGCAGGCGGATTCTTAACCACTGCGCCACCAGGGAAGTCGTGCACTAGGGTCTTGAGGATGGCAGTTGCTGCATTGGCAATTTATCTCTCCTTCAAAAAGAAAACTTTCCCCAGTTTGCTTTGCTGAATAGAACCTAAGTAGATTTTAGGCTTCCTGATGACTGGGAATCTGCCATATACCCTGATCACCTCTAGCTTCAGCTTCCTGTAAAGCAGTTGCTTGACTACCTTAAGCCAGTTGAAACAAGCCTTGTAAGTCTTTTATGTGTCTCTCTTTGCATGTACAAGAGGCTATTGTGACCATATTTGAGACTTCTTGAACGTCTGTGCAATGGTCAGGGGATAAGCCGGTGGCTTTGATTGCACTTTTTCCCTAACCGAGCCTCCTAGTACATATTCTCCTGTCTGGTTCTTACTTGATTTGGAAGTGTGCTTATTCACAGAATATACAGGCTAAACGTTTATTTCCACCATTTAGTATTTCTTACAAATAGTTCATAGAATAAGTCTAGAAATGAATATTCATATAAGTTTAGGGTTACTGATTAATAATGAGACCTTTGGGGACTTCCCTGGTGGTCCAGTAGTTAAGGCTCTGCTTCCGCTACAGGGGGCGCGGGTTTGATGCATGCTGTGCAGTGTGGCCAAAAAAAAAAAAAAATCAAATCAGACCTTCGTTGCTTATCTTCATCCTCAAGATAGGTTGGATTCTAGGATGTGCTTAATGTGATCTCTTCCTCCATATACTTATTATGGCCTTTATTATTACGGCCCTACAGTTTGAGCCAGTGTGAAATGGTAACAGAGTTTAGGAGGATCAAAATATTAAAGGAGTACAGATAGCTAGGCAGCAGTATCATTTTTAGCTCCAGTGGTAATTGTGGGTAGCGCAGTCAGGTTGATTTTGTCTTGCCATCTCTTTGCTCATCAGTTCTTTAAATAACTCTAATGTTTGATTATTCAGAGTATTTTAAGATGATAATTCCCTCTTAGATTTTCACCATCACAAAATAAATTGAACAAACCAGCATTTGTGAGGTTACGCCCAGGAACCTGGCCATTGTAGTTCTTTGGATGATGAAGAAAACAACCAAAACATGCCTGGCAAGAAAAGCATCAAAATACCTTAAACAGAACTTAGATGAAATCACAGATTATCTAAGTTCATTTCTTATCTATGTGTTATTCTGTGACTTTGTGTGTCAGAACTCAGGGCCGTGAGTAAATAAGGATTTTAAGATATTATTATCCATGGTATGGGACTCTTGAAATGCAGAATTGTTTTATGGTTGGCAAGTTATCGATATTTTACTTAATTTTCCAATTAGCCTCTTCAATCTATTTCTTCTATAAAATGAGCTCTAAGACCTCTTCCAGTAATTTCATGTAATTTCTCTTATACTGTAAATTTCTAGCACGCAGTTGAAAATGTCTAGATCAATCACCTTGCCCTAAAGTAAGTCCCATGACGTGACCACTTGCTGCCCAAATAATTTCCAGCCCCGACCTGTGGGCCCAAATATTTGTCAACTGTATACTGCTCAGACTTAGTTCCATTTTCAGAGGGGGATTCTTTCTTTAAAAGATTCATTAGTTTACTTTTTATCCCTTTAAAATGTACTAATTTTTGTTTTAACAAGTTAGAAGAATGAACATCTCAGTTTTGCATGAGGAGCAGCTAGGTTTTAGGTATAATCATCTGTTACTGCTTTACTCTTAATAGGAAGGTTTGGCAATATGATACAGCTCTGATTGATGCTATAAAAGACATAATAATAATAAAGTTACATTCATTCAATACTCACAGTGTGCCAGGCACTTTATGTAAAGGATTAAAGGAACTAAACACACTGACTTCATAGAGTTGTTTTACTATCTTATTATGGATGAGGATATTGAAGTTTAAAGAGATAAATAACTGCCCAAGATTATGTAGTTATAGGTAAAGCGAACATTCAACAAATATTTATTGAGTACCTACTGTATTCTGGGGATACAGTGGTCAGTAGGCTCTTAACTGTTAGTCGTACTAGCTCTTAAATGTAAAGCACACTGTTAAAATAGTACTCGTGTAATGGGGGAATAATTATACCTATTTCACAGGGTTATTTTAAGGGTGAAAGGACAATGTATAAAAATGCTTGATTCAGTAACATAGAAATAGAAGAATACATAGTTGAGACTATTATTATATTAGCATTATAAACTACATACATAATTCCTATCAGACTTGGTAGATAATTAAAAAAATAGAACAATGAAAATATGAATCGGAAGTATTTCAGGAATTGAGTTCCAAATTTAAAAGCTTTAATTTTACCAATAAAGTGGCTAAGAATAATAAGGCTTTTTAGGGGGAGAATTTTCTGATTCCATAGGCAGGTACTAGTTGTGAGTCAAACTGTACATAAGTTTAGATTACAAGCTACAGTTCTTCTTAGTATGATGATAATGTTAATATTGAATAAGAATCTCTTTAATAGGTTAAATTCTAATTTGCAGCATTGTCCTCTCCTTCTTTTAAAGTCAAATTTATTGAAGTTTAGTTTACATGTAGTAAAATTCATCCTTACATTTCCATGATTTTGAGAAATTCATGTCATTATGCAGTTACCACCGCAGTCAAGATATAGAACATTGCTATCACCCCCCAAAAGTTCCTTGTGCCCTTTGAGATAACGCCTTCCCACTGATCTGTTTTCTGTTCCTATAGTTTTACTTTTTCTTGAAATGTCCTGTGAATGGAATTGCCGTTCCTCTTTCTGATCCATTAGGTTGTTTAGATATATTTGCTGCAATAGCAGGTAAGGTAACTGTGACCCCCTATGCTGACACAGCTTTCTTACAAATTAAGAATTGCATTAAGAAGCAATTAAGTCAAAAAATGAACACAGCCTGTTGGAAAATTGTAAATAAGTTTGTCAAAGGATTAGTAAATATTATTCAATTTACACAACATATTTAAAAAGAACCAATGCATGTGAATGGATTTCACACTTTAGATGGGAAACTAATAAAATCAGTTTTCAACCTCTCCTTGGACCCCAGTTGTACAAAATTAGATGAACCATAATCCTTGATTCATGACACAAATAATTTGCCCAGTAATGGCTGTTGTTTGTTTATTTTTAATAATGTGATAAACACACATGAGTGCATCATTCAGCATGAGAACTAGAGCTGTTGTTTTTTTTTTGGCCGCGCCTCTCGGTTTGCAGGAGGGGTCTTAGTTTCCTAACCAGGGATTGGACTCTGGCCCAGGCAGTGAAAGCGCTGAGTCCTAACTACTGGACCACCAGGGAACTCCCGAGAACTAGAACCTTGACAAGAATTTATATCACATTTAGCCATGCATGACTTAATATAATTTATTTTAAAATCCTTAATAGATTTTGGTTGTGTATATTTCTTATTAATTAGTAGGAGTTCTTTTTTCCCCCTGTTTTGGAGGGAGGGGAATTACTTTTCCTAGTGTCTTGTCTTTTGGTTTTGTTTTTGGTTTGCATTGTTAGGAATTTTTTAAAAAAAATTGGTGTAGTCAAGTTTAGTAATGTATTAAGTAATGTATTAAGTAATTAAGTAATGTATTAAGTAATTTTTCCTTAACTATGAGTTCATGAAGATATTCTATATTTCCTTCTAATTTTGAAAAAAATTTGTATATTTGGGTCTTTAGTACACCTGTAATTTATTTTGTGAATGGTGAGAGATGGTGATTTAATTTTTGTCTTGTATGGATAATCACTTGTCTCAGCATCATTTAATAGTCTTTTTCTCCCATTGATGTTAACACTGCCTCTTCCTACATTAAGTTCCCAATATGCATGGGTCTTTTTCTGGCCTCTGTATTCTGTTCCATTGGTATATTTGGTTATGTCTACACCATTACTTACTGTGTAATTACCATAGACTAGACTAGGTAGGGCAGTTCTTCTCCACAGGGTTTTGGCTCACTTTTGCCCTTTGTTCTTGTACATCCCCCCCCCTTTTTTTTTCTTAACTATCTTTGTCAAGGTTTTTGTAAAACCGTCGTGGGATTTTTGACTGGACATATATTGAATTTCTTAGATGAATTTGTTGAGCATTGACATCTGTAAGATACTGAGCTTTCCTATCCAAGACTGCCAGGGAATTCCCAAGATTTCTTTAATTTCTTTCAATACATTTATTTATTTTCTCCGTAGAGATCTTTGTTAGATTGAGTCTTAGGTGTCTTCACGTGGCTTGAGGGATTTTTTTTCCTTGATCAGGGATTGAACCCAGGCCACGGCAGTGAAAGCGCTGAGTCCTCACCACAGCAGTTCCCTAACTGCCGGGGAATTCCCAAGTCTTAGGAGTCTTATATTTTTGTGGTTATTGTAAACGATATCCTTTTAAAAAATTACATTTTCTGTTTGTTGCGGGTACATAGAGAAACAGTTGATTTTTATATATGGTAAGTCCCCTACATACGAACGAGTTCCGTTCCGAGCGCACGTTTGTAAGTCCAGTTTGTTCGTTAGTCCAGCAAAGTTAGCCTAGGAACTCAGCTAACACAATCGGCTGTATAGTACTTTCCTGTAATAGTTTATAATACTTTTCATATAAATAATACATAAAAAACAAACACAAAAAATAAAATATTTTATAATCCTACGGTACAGTACCCTGAAAAGTACAGTAGTACAGTACAGTAGCTGGCATCCAGGGGCTGGCATCGAGTGAACAGGCCAGGAGAGTTCCGGACTGGAGGAGGGAGAGGAGGTGGGAGATGGTAGAGCTGAATCAGGATCGTCCGCAATAGGAGACGGAGGGCAAGCTGCAATTCCACTCACGCCTGACGCTGATGGCCCAGGTTCCGGTTCATTGCTAGATTCAATTCTATCTACCCTCTTGAAAAAATGATCCAGTGATGTCTGGGTGGTAGCTCTTTTTTTCTCATCATAGATGACACGGTAGCACTGGATTGCGTTCTGAACGGCTGCTGCAACCTTTGTGTACCGTTCTACATTTGGGTCCTGGGCTTGAAATAAAGATACCGTACTACTGTACTCTGTACAGCACTGTACAGTAAAGTACACAAAAGCACAGCCACTTGTAGAGGATGCACGCATGTGACAGTGTATGCCAGACACGTGAACTAACTTATGTGGTTGGACATGTGAACACACTTTCTCATCTTTGAAAGTTCACAGCTTGAAGTTTCGTATGTAGGGGACTTACTGCATTCATCTGTATCCACACATCTTGCAAACCCTCTTCTTCTAATATCTGAAGGTTCTTTTGGGTTTTCTATGTAGAGAGTCTTAACATCTACAAACAATGGTAACTTCATTTCTTCCTTTACATTTCTTTTTTCTTTTTAAATTTTACTTATTTTTTGGCTGCGTTGCGTCTTCGTTGCTGTACGCGGGCTTTCTCTAGTTACAGTGAGCAGGGGCTGCTCTTCGTTGTGGTGCGCGGGCTTCTCACTGCGGTGGCTTCTCGTGTTGCGGAGCATAGGCTCCAGGCGCGTGGGCTTCAGTAGTTGCAGCACGTGGGCTCAGTAGTTGTGGCATATGAGCCCTAGAGAGCGTGGGCTTCAGTAGTTGCAGAGCGTGGGCTCAATAGTTGTGGCTCATGGGCTCTAGAGCACAGGCTCAGTAGTTGTGGTGCACAGGCTTAGTTGCTCTGCGGCATGTGGGAATCTTCCTGGACCAGAGATCGAACCCCTGTCCCCTGCATTGGCAGGTGGATTCTTAAGCACTGCGCTGCCAGGGAAGTCCCTCTTCCTTTCCGTTTCTTATGCCTTTTAATTTTTCCTTATCAAACTCTGCTGGTCAGGATTGCCAGTGTGGTTTTGAATTGAAGTGGCAATTGTAGGTATATTTGCTCTGTTCCCAGTATTGGGGAAAAGTTTTAAATATTTTGCCATTGAGTCTTGGCTGCTTTTTCCTTTCTTTTTTTTTTTTTTTAGCGGTACGTGGGCCTCTCACTGTTGTGGCCTCTCCCATTGCGGAGCACAGGCTCCGGACGCACAGGCGCAGCGGCCATGGCTCACGGACCCAGCCGCTCCGCGGCATGTGGGATCTTCCCGGACTGGGGCACGAACCCGTGTCCCCTGCATCAGCAGGTGGACTCTCAACCACTGTGCCACCAGGGAAGCTCTGCTTTTTTCTTTTAATTATAAAATTTATCAAGTGATTTTTATTGTATATACCAAGATGATGTGTTAATAATTATCTATTGCTGCATAACAGATTACCTACAACATGGGTTGATGGGGATGTCGAGAAATTAGGACCTTCATACACTGCTGATGACAATATAAAATGATGTAGTTTGGCATTTTCTCAAAATATTAAGCACAGAGTTACTATGTGTTCTAGCAATTCCATTCCTAAGTATATACTAAGAGAAAAGAAAACATATGTCTACACAAAAACTTGTACATGAATTTTTATAGCAGCATATATATATATATATATATTTTTTTTTTTTTGGCGGTACACGGGCCTCTCACTGTTGTGGCCTCTCCCGTTGCGGAGCACAGGCTCCGGATGCACAGGCTCAGCGGCCGTGGCTCACGGGCCCAGCCGCTCCGCGGCACGTGGGATCTTCCCAGACCGGGGCACGAACCCGCGTCCCGTGCATCGGCAGGTGGACTCTCAACCACCGCGCCACCAGGGAAGCCCCAGCAGCATGATTTTATAATAGGCAAAAAGTGGAAACAACTTTGCACCGACTGATGAATGGATAAATAAAATGTAATATGTCTAGGCAATGGAATATTATTCAGCAATAACAGAATTGAAATACTAATACATGTTACACATAGATGAATACTGAAAACGTACTGAGTGAAAGACACCCGTCACAAAAGTCCACGTATTTAAAATTCTGTTTATATGAAATGGCCGGAACAGCAAATCTCTAGAGGTAGGAAGTAGATTAGCATCGCCGAGGACGTGAGGGTGGGGGAGGGTGGGGAGTGACCGCTGATGGACGTGAGGGTTTTCTGGGGGGTGACGTGCTGAGAATGTTGTAAAATTAGATTGTGGTGAGGATGGTACTTCATTCATATACTAAACCCTTTAAGTTGGTGAACTGTGTGATATGTGAATTATATCTCAATAAAGCTGTTTTAAGAGGTAAGTACATATGTAGTTTTGTTAGATATTGCCAAATTCTCCTCCCAAAGTGTTGGGTCACCTTGCTTCCCACCAGCAGTGTATAAATGTACACAGTTTTACCAACAGAATATAATGTTATATGCATTTTAATTTTCACCAATCTGATAGATGAGAGAAATGGTATTTCAATTTTTAAAAACTTGCCTTTCTCTACGAGTGAATTTGAACATCTTTTCTTATGTTTAAGGGCTATTTTTGTATCTGGTTTTGTGAATTGTGTGTTCGTGTTTTTCACATTTTTTATACCACAGTTATTTGTACCACAGTTTTTCATATTTTTCTCTTGTTTTCCTTTTTGGTCCCTTATTCTCTATTTTAAGCATTCCTTATGTATTAGTGGTAGCAGCCTTTTGTAATGTAGTATCATATTTCGAGTATCATAGATTGAGTTTTCCTTGGTTTTGTACTTTATGTAAATAAAGTCACACACGTAAGCTGTTTCTGATGAGAGTGTGGTCTGTATTCTAAGCAGCTGAGTTATAGTCTGAGCTGCATTTGCTTCTGACTGATACTTAGGTTTCCTCTCATTTCGCAGTTTTTTTCAGTCCTGACAGTTCACTTAGTATTCATGATTCAGAATTGTTTCTCTTATTGTTATGCCAGTTTCCACCCCTTCTTCTAACCCCAGACCAAGCGGTGGCTCCTTTCTGAAGTCTTTTCTAGAATCTTCCCCTACAATCCCCCCCTGCCCCGGGCCGACTGGGTGTTCCCTTTTTTAATGTTTCCACTGTACTTTGTAGTTTCCTTTATGGCGTTTACATTATGGTAATTGCTTCAAGTGCCTCTCCTTACTAGACTCTAAGCTGTTTGCAGGCTGAGTCCTAACTTTGTTTTTGTGTTCTTGGCCTAGTGCTGTATTTGGTATACAGTTAAGTGCTTAATAAATGTTATTGAAAGGACTGGTATAGTAAGAGAGAGGAAACCGGTGACGTTATTATAGGGGAAAAGTTGTCCATGAGGGGCGGGTAGAATCTGAATAATCAAAGACGAGGGCATCCCTGATGAGAGAAGGGAACCAGCAAAGGGATAGGGATGGGAATGAGCATTGGTCTGTGTAGTGAACAGTGAAGACATTTGTCTGATTGGAACATGTTTGTTTATCCGCGTATTCATCACATCTTTACTGTTTATCTGCTATATGAAAGGCAGTGGTTTAGGTGGTATCAACCACAGATTTTTAAAACCTGGATACACAGATGTTTAAAACTTGGTGCTTTGAGAAAGTGGTAAGAAGGTGAGAATATTAAGAAGGTAAAGTGAAGCAGGATTTTAGGGAGCACTAAAGAAAGGCATAGGTGTTGGGCTTGCTGTGGTTGATGGGAGGGGGCACCTGGAAGCTGTTATTTCCCTGATGTTTTTGTGAGGGAAGTATATAATGTGGATTGGGGGAAGAGAATTACAGAAAATGATACTGAGCCCTTCAGTGATGGGGTTGCTTTAGAGCTGAGACCTGTGAGACAGCTAGGAATTGGCCAAATGGGCAAACAGGGGAAGGGTGTCAAGACGAGAGAGAGAAGAATGTAGAGAACTGTAAACAGCTGTGGTGCAAACAACCAAGATGGAGGGAGTAAAGGAGAACGAGGCTGGGCCAGTGAGCATGGATTAGATTTGTGGCTTCCATACCGGAGCATATCAGAATGAACATTTCATAACTTCTGAAAAAGAGACCTAGACCCCTTGCTCGTTTCTACTAAATCAGTATGCTTGCAAAGAGGTTGAAATTTCATCTTGCAGGTGATGATGAACTGCTGAAGAATTTTGAGAGGGGCCTGACATTATCCCATCTTGGATCACCCTGACAGTGCAGTTAGATGGACTGGAAGGGAGGGAAGATTAAAGGCCAGGAGGCAAAATCTGAGGCTCTTACAACTATAGAAAAATGAGAATAAGGGCCTCAACTAAGGCAGAGGATATGAGATTACTGGGCACGAGTCAGGAGTGAGAGGATGATGGTGTTGATGGGGAAGGAGCCACAGACGACTGCAGCCTCTGCTGCTTTAGGCAACTTGTGTAGGTGGCAGGGCAGCTTATGGGGCTAATTCAGCACAGTAGGTGAGCTCATACCTTGGGGGAGGTAGCAGAGAAACAGTTGAGTTTGGGACATGTGGGACTTGTTTCACACCGTCATTCATCCCGTTTCATGGCTAGTCCAGGTGCGCTGACTGATTTCTCTGGATTCATTCTTGACTCTTCTCTTTCATTTACACCCCGCGTCCACTTTGCTATCAAACTTTGTCCGTTTTACCTACAAAAATTTCTAAAAGTTGACCACTCTTCGCTCTCTCCAGAACCCACCACTCAGTCCTAGCCAGTGTCATTTCTCACCTAGTTATCCTAGTGGCTTCCAAATTGATCTCCCTGCTTCTGGCCTGTCCCCTTGTCTGTTCTCAACCCAGCAGCTGAATGACTGTTAGAATAATCAGATCATCTCTCTGCACAATACCCTCCTTCTCCCGGGGTCAAGGTCAGAGTCCTCATCGAGGGCTTACGTGACCCCTTTCCTTACCCCTTGGTCATCGCGTCTGTTCTTCCTTCCTCTAGCTCACTTCACTCCAGCCGTATTGGCCTCCTTGGTGATCTTTGAACTTTCAGGCTTATTCCCTCTTGAAGATCTTGAATGTTCTCTTTCCTTTCACAAGGGAGCTCTCCCCGTGCCCCCCGTCACTGGCACAGCTCCTTCCTACTTCCGAGTTTTCACTCATATGTCACTTTTTCAGTGAATTCTTCTCTGATTACCCAGTTTGAAATTGCAGCCCTCTTCCTTGCCGAATATTTTCTCCTTTTGGTTCATTTGCCTCCTTGGCCTTTATCACCGTCTACATGGGTGCTAAACATATTTTGCTATTTTCATCTCTCCCCACTGGGATTTAAGATACATAAGAACAAGGACTTCTGCTTTTTTCACCACTGTACCTCTAGCGACCGAAAACTACTCGTATATGAAAGGTGCTCAATGAGTGTTTGTTGAATGACTGAATTAATTAATGGAGTCCTTGGGATATCCTGGAATAGATGCTTGCTATTTATTTATACCTTATTTAATTTCACAAGGAAGTACAGGCAAGAAAATATCTAGCAGACAAACTGGAGCCCATAAAATGGTTTAGACTGGAAGAGAGACTTGAGTGAAGCCGTGGCAGTGCGTGAGATGGTTTAGACAGAGTGAAGAATCAGAAGAGGACTTCGGATAGGGTCCTGGAAACACCTACCAGGATTGACCAGAGAGTTGCACTGTCCTTAGTTATCCAAGCGGGAACGCTGCTCTGGGTTCCCTCATCTGGCCTTCCTGCAGCTAGCCCCTGCTGATAGGATAGGTTGAGGATTTTGAGGGGCCAGTCCATCTGGTACCCATTTCTAGATCAAGCTAAGAGTATTTGAATCCCAGAATTCCCTGCCCATGTAACCCTTCACAGGTCTCTTCCCTGATTCTCTCCTCTGTTAACTATACCACATGTATGGGCTTCCCTCGGCCTAAGGGATGGCCAAGTGGCAGCTGTTTGCAGGCGTGTGGCCAGAGCTTAGACGTGTTGTCTGGGATGTCCACGTGTGTGCATGTGACGCTCCTTGTAGGCTGGAGGGGAGCCAAAGGTGGCCTGAGAAAAAGGGGCAGGCTGCAGGGAGATGGGGGAGCACGGGCCTCCCACCGCCCCCCCCCCCCGCCGCCATAGATGTTGAGTCTGAGAATGCCAAATCAGAACTTAGCCTTGTAGGTTGTTATAAAAGTGTATGTGTCAAGATAGGAGAGTAAAATAAAATTCACTAGCTTGTTAGTTTGGTCTGTAACTTTAAAATACTTAGGCATGTGGTATACGGGCTGACATTTGTACTCTTCAAGCTCCTTGAAAACTAGGGGTGGGCCTGCAAGAGGGAGTTGAAAAGGAAGAGCTAGAGAGGGAGAAGATAAATTCAAGATAGAGTTTCAAGGAGGGAATGATCAACAGTGTCAAATGCTTCAGAGACATTAAGTCCTGTGAAGACGGAAATGGAGCCATTGGATTCGATAACCAGAATTTAGTAAAAATTTCAGTTGGTGATGATGGCTGCCA
The DNA here is from genome assembly GCF_963455315.2 of Globicephala melas. Taxonomy (NCBI): domain Eukaryota; kingdom Metazoa; phylum Chordata; class Mammalia; order Artiodactyla; family Delphinidae; genus Globicephala; species Globicephala melas. The sequence goes on from NC_083318.1 coordinate 4,817,657, forward strand.
AACTCCCATAGAAGGAGTACCTGAGAAATCCGGAAGTGGAGACAGCGTATAAAAGATTTTTTAGGTAGAGCCTTATCTGAGAAAGGAAGGAACTAGAGTGGTAGCTGGAGGGGTATGCAGGGTCATGGAGGAGTCATGTTTACGATGAGAGAGTCTTGGGGCTTCCCTGGTGGTCCGGTGGTTAAGACTCCAGTTTCCACTGCAGGGGGCACGGGTTCCATCCCTGGTCCGGGAATTAGGATCCCTCATGCTGCACGCAGCACGGCCAAGAAATTAAAAAAAAAAAAGAAAAACGTTGAGAGAGTCTTATAAATGTTTAGATGTTGAGGGACAGAACCCAATGTTCAGGAAGAGAAGGTTAAGGAAAAAGAGGGAATAGTTGATGGAACACGGCCTAAGCCCCAGTGCACAGGTGAGCTTCAGAGAGGAGGAGGGCTGCTTGAGGAGGCTCGGGGTGTTAGGTTTGTGTGGGTGCAAAGTTTGGAGGGTGAGGCAGCAAGAAAGTGAATAGCAGGAAAGTTATCAGCAATAATATATCATTAGCGTCGTTCAACAGTAGTTTTCTGGGTTAGTCATTTTTTTCTAAACTTTAAAATGTTTTAGGTCTTTAAAATTAATTAACTAACGTATTTGTTTTTTATTGAAGTATAGTTGATTGGGTTAGTCTTCTTAAACTTGATTTTATACTCCTGGGTTTCTGGGGTTATACCTGCAGCCATGTGTTCAAATCCTGTTGGTTGATTGAAATGCAGCCCATGATGTGGGGTCTAGGCTATGTATGTTGGAATCTGTCGTTACTCAATACTTGGTATCTAGTGGTGACTTAAAATTTTCAGTTTGATAAAAACTTTTGATTCCTCAATAGCCCAGGAGTAATTTCTTTATGATGTTCATTATAAAACGTGTACCATCAGGCTTTGGAGATGGTTTGTTGTAATAAGTACCTACTGTCAGAATCACACCTATTTTGGGCAAAATATTTTTTAATAGAATTATATTAATACTGTCTTTTTCCCCCCACTAGTAGTTCCAGAGAACTGCTGGTTTATATTTTAACTCTTGCCAACTTGTGAAAATAGTGAAGGATGCTTAGACTACTTAACATTCAAATTGTAAGTAAAAGTTATTTCTGCTGTTACTATCTATATGATTAGAAAACAGAAATTGAAAATAGTTGTTACCTTGTATGATAATAGTAAGCTTTAGTGTGATGGGATTGTGGATTTTTCTTAATTTTTATTCTTAAGATACAAATACTTTCTATCCCATTTTCTGTTGATAAGATCAAAAAGGAGACTAATAGTACTGAATGGGTCTTAAGTAGTGAGGTGAAATTTCTGCTTTTTTTTCAGGTATTTCTTTTTATTGTATAAGTTTATGGAAATTCTTTAATATTTTATTTCCATATCTGTATGGTACCAGTGTTCAAATTTAATATAGGCCACATATTAATGGAATGATTAATTAGAAACGGTTATTCTTTTCTCTTTAAATATGCTTAATTTTTCTGCATTCTTAAATTTTTGTGGGAAAAAATCCTGTCAGAAAGAAATTCTGTAATTTCTCTATGAAATATTTAACATACACAAAATCAAATGTAACTTTTTAGAATTATTAGAATAATCTAATGCATAAATCTAGGCGATGTGCATACCGATATTCATCTCTAGTAGGGGAAAAAAACTTTAATTATGTTTTCTTGAAACCCTTCGCTATACTGCATTTTGAACCAATAGCAAAAAAATTATTGAGGAAAGAATGATAAAGTATATTAAAGTCATTCCAAGTCATTTCACTACCTTATTTTCAAACTACTTTGTTTGAAAGTATAAGTTACTCAAATTAATCTATTTTATAGACCTTGTATGAGTATTCAAAATGTGAACACAAAATGAGATTACTACCATAGCAAAAAAAAGATAATTCTGATTAATTTTTCATATAAACAAACCAAATGAGCCAAAGACGAATGAAACATTTACAAACCAGGGACTTCCCTGGTGGTCCAGTGGTTCAGACTCCGTGCTTTTGAACGGCGGGGCGGGGCGGAGGGGGCGGGCACGGATTCGATCCCTGGTCGGTGAACTAAGATCCTACATGCTGCGCGGTGTGCGGCGCGGTCAAAAAAAGAGAAATATTTACAAGCCAATAAATCTTTTAATTTGTTAAATAGGTGAATAATTTTGGAAGTTGTCTCGGTCCAGCACGTTTTATGTTTTCAGTGCATAAATTTTTTTTTAATTTCAGGAATTTTTACCAAAATATTTCAGGAATAATAGTACATCTTCATAAGGGGAGAAAGTTCTAACATTTTATCTCTTAGAATGTAAATGTCATCAGGTCACCAATGTGCAATAGCTTGGTAAGAACTTATTTCAGATTGTTCACGAACTTGACAGCTCTAAGCAGGATGTTCAGTACTGCCCTCTTTTGACACAGGGCTGTATAAGCCTATCTCCTTTTAGTTTACAAAAGTGTTAAAAATTAGATGCAAAGTAGGTTGTGCTTTATATCCATTTTGTGTATTTTTAATAATTTTTCAATTCTTCCTCTTTTTAGGCTCTCTGGTTATTCATCTTTAGAAGACTGGATTTCTGGATATCTACTCCACTCCTTCTCTATTGACTTTTAAAACATGATAGTGCAAACCTGTAACCCTGGCAATCACCCATGAACCTTTAATTACGTCGACTGATTGCGTTTGAAGCTTCCTCAGGGAATAAACAATGACATCAGCAGTAGTTGACAGTGGAGGTTCTGTTTTGGAGCTTTCCAGCAGTGGAGTAGAAAATCAAGAGGTTAGGCATCCAATGTATTACATTTCTGTTTTGTTCATAGAAATCAATGCATGAACTGATTTTGAATTTAATGGGGAACAGGTATTTGAGAGGAGAAATGTACAATGCATGAGACTGTATGTATGTCATGTGTCCTCATGTAATTAGGGAATAGAAGGTTGAGGAAGGGACTGCTGGGCCTGAGTTGTTGGAACATTGCATATATTGGAATGAACTGGGAGAAAAAATTGAAAGAAAGAACACTGTAGTACTAGTCGAGAGATTTAAATTCCTAACAAAATCCATTGTTTTGGATTTGAGAGTGTGTAGGCATATACTGTACCTAAACACCTAAGTTACATTCATCTTAATTTAGAATTTTGTATCTCCTTTAGCTGTTACCTTTGTCTTTTGGTTATTACATCTAATTCAGTAATTAGTAATTACATCTAATGGGAATCCATCATGTTTTAATCATGTTATTTATACTTAAGAATTTAGATAATTGGTAAATCAGAAAGGAAGTTCAGTATTTGAAATTTTATACTTGAAGAATTTTGCAGCTTTCGCATATTTGGTTATTTTTTTTGTTATTGATAACATTAAAGAATAAGAGATGGGAGTAGAAAAGTAACAGTACCAGAAATATATGGACTTCCAGGGCCTGGCTTCTGTTCCCACCATTCAATAAAGACCGACTGTTGGGAAGTATCTAAATTAAAATGGAATAATGCCGTCACAACAATGGACAAATATTTGGTCAGAGATAAGATGAGAAAATGGAGAGCTTACTGTATTTAAAAAATCCGTTTTTTCTGTATTCTGTGGAAGATACTGCTCTTACTAGTACTTAGTACCATGACTGAGAAACAAGTTAGGATGTCAGGCTGTGTGTTCTGGAATCTGGATTTTTCTTCTAGCTTGCTTGGTGTCTGTGCAGTCTTCCAGGATAGCTATGGGCAAATTCAGTGGGTTTGTTTTCAGTGGACTTGGTAACTGAAATGTTCCTGTTGTATTTGAATCTAAAACTGGTTCAAAGTCTTTAGCCACAGCTAAAGAACATGTTTTATTCTCATAATCAATTTCTACTTCTTTCTTAAAGATTCACTTTCTGTATGATTACTTCCAGGTATGATTCTCCAAAGAAATGAGGGACTCGGGATTTCTGTCCCCTCCTTTATCACCCAGACTAATTATTGCTTCTTCAAGTACTTTCTCTTTGCCCCATAGTTTTACTCCGTTGGTATTTAATTCTATGGGGGGAGCTGCTAAGAACAGTAGGCAGAATATATTTACCATATGCTGACTGGGTACTGCTATTATGAGAAAAAGAGTACGAGCTTGTTTCTGGAAGACTCTATACTTTTCTTCATTTACATGGAACCCCAGGTGTTCAAGGCTTGAAGAACTGATTATTATGGAAGAAAGAGTCTGATAAATGAAATAATTTTACCAGGGCATTATTGATTAATGATTTATGCAGTAGCCTTATAAGGTTGTCATAGGCATTTTAGGAAGTGTGGCACCAGAAAGGAGGAAACTATTCTTGGGGACTTTTTCTTCAAATTATACCCAAGTAAGTGGGTGCCCACTTACTTTCATTCATCTGTTCCTTCAACAAACATTAGTTGACCACTTACTGAATGTCAGTTACTTTTCTGGGCACTGGGGATAAAGTATTTCAGAGTGGTTATGAAGAATAAATCAGGGCTAGAGAGAGATGGAAAGTTGGTAGCGGTATTTTAATTAGGTGGACAAGGAAGGCTTCTCTGAAGAGGTGGCATTTTAGTTTAGACCTAAATAGCCTAAGGGATTGGGCTGTAGAAACACTTGGGGAAGAGAATTCCTGCAAGAAAGAAAAGCCACTAGTATCTAAAACATCTCCTGATTTTACAAAGTGAGTTTTGGGGATAGTGGTATTTGAAAGATAGAATTTTGTCTTACAAGCAGCTGTTCAGGAATGTATGTATAATATATATCTAAACTGTACTCTAAAGTGTAGGGTGGGGTGGAAAAATGACCTGTCAAGATTTTACTACGACAGCTCCAGAATCTGAAGAAAAAATAAATGTTTAAAAAGTGGTGGCAACACAGTTTAAATCAACTATACCCCATTAAAAAACATTTTTTTTAATTAAAAGAGAAGTGGTGGGCATTTGGAGAGTTGTTAGTGATTTTTAGGCTTTATTTTTTATAACTTTATTACTGTTTATAAAAGTAATACATTTTATTAAATTAGGATAATTCTATTTCTGACAAAGATACCAAAAGAAAGTAAATTATAATCTTACTAATGAGTATAGATACAAAAATCATAAATAAAATCATAATAAATTTATAAAATGCAGTCATATATTAAAAAATCCAATTACCAAATAGGATTTAGGTACATAGGGATAATTCAATTTTAAGAAAACTATTAATATAATATCTACGCCTACTAATATGCCATATGATATGTTAGGATAAAGTACTTGATGAAATAGGATTTTATGAAATTCAGTATTCATCCTGATAAAGACTCTTAATAATACAGATGTATATTTCCTTAACATTATTAAAAAACTTAAAATCAAGAGTTAGAATCCTATTTAATGGTGAAGTACTGGAGTATTTTCTCTAAAGTTGGAGAGAAAGTCAGTATGTGCACTACCATTACTATTATTTAACATTTTCCTGTAATCAGACCAGATAATGAAAAAATATATAAATATTATAAAGGAGACCAAATTATTATTTGCAGATAATATGATTTGCCACCTGGGAAAACCAAAGGGAATCCACGAAAACACATTAGAACTAATAAGAGTGCCTAGTAGTTTGGTGGGTACAAAATTAACATAAAAATATCTAGCTTTCTTTTGTAAGGACTGTAATTAGTTAGAAGAGATCATGGAAAATAAGCTCCCTTTCAGAAAATAAACAAAAAAATGTAAAATGTTGAGGAATAAATGTAAAAGATATATGGGACTTGTTTGAAGAAAACTAATTAATGATACTTAAGTAGACTTCAGTAAACAGAGAGATATACTTCGTATTTGGGTAAGAGAAACGAGAAGAGTCAGTATTAGGCAGGATGTCAGTTTCCTCCAATTAATCTATATATTTAATTCCATCTCTATCAGATGCTAGGGCAAGTTTGGGGGAAGTTGGTCATATGGACCTAAAGATTATGTGGAAGAGCAAACATAAAGGAGGAGCCAGAGCAGTTTTTGCAAAGGAAATATATAGCAGGTAGGTCTCTTAGAAATGGGGAATTAATGCAGAAAAAATAAAAAAGGATTTAAGTATATTTTAAAAAACACAACGAGTGCAAGTTTTAGAGCGCGTCTGCTTCCAGACGAACAAGATTGGGAGTTCTTCCGCTTCACACAGTGATGGAATAACTGAGACCAGATTTATACTCCCACCATAAACAACTAGGAAAGTGAACAAAACATATGAAACCACGGTTCTGAGACATTAGGCTACGGTCTGAATGTTTGTGACCCCCACGAAATTCATATGTTGAATCCAGACTTCCAAAGATGATGATTCTTAGGAAGGTATTCGGAAGTAGGGCTTTAGGGAGGTGATTAGGTCATGAGGGGGGCACCCTTATGGGTGGGGTTAGAGCTTTTACAAAAGGCTCCAGAGAGATCTTTTGCCCCTCCTGTCACGTGAGGGTACACCAAGAAGTCTATGACCTGGAAGAAGGCCCCCACCTGGTCACGCTGCTGCCCTGATCTCAGACTCCCAGCTTCCAGACCGTGAGCGATAAATTTCTGCTGTTGCTCAGCCACCTGGTCCGGCCTTTTGTTATCGTAGCACGAATGGACTAAGACAGCTGGACGACAGGCAGTGCGAGGCTGTACCTCCTGAGAAGAGAGAAGTGGTTGTGCTGACTTACTGCTTGGAGCCACTTTCTGGACCACAGCGTGGGGAGGAGGAATCCAAGCAGGGTGTGACGGTGTCGCTGAGTTGAGGAAACAAAATTTGGAATTTGGAGAGGCTAATGCAACTAATTTGAGGGGCAGAGTATCTGAAAGGAAGAAGCTGCCCAGAGGAAGAATGTCGGAACTCAGCCTTGGGTTCCCCTAGTCTTTAGCTGAATGAGCCCCCAGGTGTAGTATGACACTCTGTGAAGCCAGGCAAAGAATGATCAGAATGGTGTAAACTCAGTAATTTACTGAAAAAACCTGCAGAATTCACTCAGGGCTGGGAGATCCTAGAGTTCCAGTCAGCTGGAGTGGAGGGTCCTTGTTAACTGCCCAGGGCATCCATGGGAGACTCTGGAAGAGTCATGCCTTACAGCAGAGCTGAACTAGCCCTAGAATAAAGGGGAGTCCAGACTTGCCCTCAAAAGGGTTAAAAACAGGCCTTGAAAGTTGATCCATAAGTAACGTAACTATCTGTCATAGTAAACGTTATTAAAATAAAACAGTGTAAATTATACCCAACAATGTAAATTTTACATATGAAATACCCAATCATGTTAAATGCAAGGAAGCAGGAATAATATAACTTGGAGAAAAAATTATCAATGAAAACAGATACAAATGGTAGATATGATGAAATTAGCAGGTAAGATTTCAAACCAGCTGTTATAAACACGCTCCAGAAATGTAAAGGAAACATGACTCCCAGAGGAGAGGCGCAAATGACGCAGAGGAGCCAAATGAAGCGCCTAGACATGAAACATATACTATATGGAGAGAGGAATTGACTGTGTAAGATTAAAAATAAATTTGGTACTGTGTAAGAAAAGACCAGTGAATTTGAAGAGGGCAATAGAAACTACTTCATGAAGCGCAGAGAGAAAAACTGAAAAAAGAAAAAAAAAAAAGAACAATGACTTGGTTACCTGTGGGACAATATCAAGTTGTCTAACATAATGTAATTGGAGTACCAGAATGAGAGAACAGAAAAGACATGTGAAGAAATAATGGCTATAAAAATTTCCAAGTTTGATGAAAAATACAAACCCATAGATCTGAGAAACTTAAACCCTAAACAGGATAAAGCAGAGAGCGAATAGACTGGTACATCTGTATCAGATACACTGGTACGTTATTGGGTACATCATAATGAAACTGCTGAGAGCCAATTTCAGAAAGAAAATCTTAAAAGCTTCCAGAGAGCTTTTCCTTTGGGAGCCGCTGGGTCGCGAGGAGCGTGGCCTCCTCCTCTCCCCGCCGTGGCGTGTGCTCACCCACTGATATCCGTGTACTCCAAAAACGGGGAGCCATCTGGCACAAATGTCACTTTGCCTGCTGTGTTCAAGCTCTGATTTGACCAGATATTGTGAACTTTGCACCAACTTGTGCAAAAACAGCACAGCCCTGTGCTGTCGGTGAATTAGCAGGTCATCGAACCCGTGCTGAATCTTGGGATACTGGCAGGGCTGTGGCTCGAATTCCCAGAGTTCGAAGTGGCGGGACTCACCACTCTGGCCAGGGTGCTCTTGAAAATATGTGTCGTGGGGGCCACGTGTTTGCGCCCACTGGTGACGCTGGCACCGCAGAGTGAACGTAATGCAGAAGCGATACGCCATCTGCTCTGCACTGGCTGCCTCAGCGTTACCAGCGCTGGCTGTGTCTAAAGGTCATCGTATTGAGGAAGTTCCTGAATTTCCTTTGGTGGTTGAAGACAAAGTTGAAGGCTTCAAGAAGACCAAGCAGGCTGTTTTGCTTCTGAAGAAGCTTAAGGCTTGGAATGATATCAGAAAGGTCTACGCCTCTCAGAGAATGAGAGCTGGCGAAAGCAAAATGAGAAACCGTCACCGTATCCAGTGCAGGAGACCCTGCGTCGTCTGTACTGAGCGCATCATCAAGGCCTTCAGAAACATCCCTGCAATTACTCTGCCTAATGTGAGCAAACCGAACCATTTGAAACTTGCTCCTGGTGGGCATGTGCTACGTTCCTGCATTTGGACTGAAAAGTGCTTTCTGCAAGTTAGATGAGCTGCATGGCACTTGGCGTAAAGCTGCTCCCCTCAAGAGTAGCTACAGGGCTTCCCTGGTGGCGCAGTGGTTGAGAGTCCGCCTGCCGATGCAGGGGACACAGGTTCGTGCCCTGGTCTGGGAAGATCCCACATGCCGCGGAGCGGCTGGGCCCGTGCATGTCCGGAGCCTGTGCTCCGCAACAGGAGAGGCCACAACAGTGAGAGGCCCACGTACCGCAAAAAAAAAAAAAAAAGGTAGCTACAACCTCCCCATGCACAAGAGGCTCAGTACAGACCTTAGCAGAATCTTGAAAAGCCCAGAGATCCAAAGAGCCCTCCGAGCACCACGCGAGAAGATTCATCACAGAGCCCCGAAGAAGAGTCCACTGAAAAACCTGAGAACCACTGAAGCTCAACCCGTGTGCAAAGACCATGCGCCGGAACGCCATTCTTCGCCAGGCCAAGAACCACAAAATCCAGGTGGATAGGGCAGCAGCAGCACTAGAAGCCAAAGCAGATGAGAAGGGGCTTCCAGGCAGGACGCCTGTGGTGGGGAAGAAAGGAAAGAAAGCTGTTGGCATTAAGAAGCAGAAGAAGCCTTTGGTGGGAAAAAAGGCTGCAGTGACCAAGAAACAAGCAGTTGAAAAGAAGCCTGCAGAAAAGAAACCCACCACAGAAGAAAAGAAGGCTGCTGCATAAACTTAAATTTGTTTAACCTGTAATGGTCAAATCATTTTGGACAGCTAATTTTGAATAAAGACCTGATCAAAGAGGCAGTGAGAAATATGGGGGGAGGGGAAGAAAAAAGCTTCCAGAGGAAAAAACTCATTACATACAGAAGAACAAAGATAATGACTGCAGACATCTTTATTAAAACTATGCAAGTCAGAAGATAATGACTTTCTTAAATTGCTGAAAAAATAAAACTTGTCAACCTACAATTATACATCCAGTGAAAATATCCTTCAAAGTGGAGCTTTTCTCAGACCCAAAGCTGAATTTATCACCAGCAGACGTGTGTTGTGAGAAATGTTCAAAGAAGTTCTTTAGGCAGAAGGTAAATGATACCAAATTAAAAGTTATATATACATAAAGCATTGAAAAGTGCTGGAGAAATGGTTAATGTGTGAGTGAAAATAAAATACTTTTTAAAATCAGTTTTAAATTTTTTGAAAAGATAATTGTTTAAGACAAAAATAATAACAGTGAATTGTGGGGTTTACAATGTGAAGAAGTAAAAGAAGTAAATGTATGACAGCAGTAGAACAAAGGATGGGGGGCAGGACATGACAGAATACTGCTGTAAACTTTCTACATTAAACATAAAGCGGGCTTCCCTGGTGGCGCAGGGGTTGGGAGTCCGCCTGCCGATGCAGGGGACACGGGTTCGTGCCCCGGTCCGGGAAGATCCCACATGCTGGCGGAGTGGCTAGGCCTGTAAGCCATGGCCGCTGAGCCTGCGCATCCAGAGCCTGTGCTCTGCAACGGGAGAGGCCACAGCAGTGAGAGGCCCACGTACTGCAAAAAAAAACCAGAAAGCAAAACATAAAGTAACATTATTTGAATATAAACTGTGGTATGTTAAGAAACATATTTTAAGTTCTAGAGTACCACTAAAAAATAAAGCAAAGAAGTATAGATAGTAAGCCATTAATATCTATAAATTAAATGGAATTAAAATGGTTACTAAAAAATACTCAATTCAAAAGAAGACAGAGTAAAAGGAACAAGTAATAAGTGAAACAAATAACAAAGAGCAGTTAGGTAGATTTAAACCCTGTTTTAGTGATAATATTAAATATAAATATTCCAAACAGTCCAATTAAAAGGCAGATATTAAAAAAAAAACAGATATTGTTTAAAATGCAGATTGGGTTTTAAAAAACCAAACCTATTTATGTTTCATAAAAGAAATTCATTTTAAGTATAACCACAGTTTAAAAGTGAAAGTATAGATATAGATAAGACCATGCAAATATTAATCATAAAAAAGTTTGAAGTGGTTTTGGGACGAGACTGTTACCAGGGATAACGGTAGACATTTCATAAATTATAGAAGGACCATCTTCTCAAGAAGAGTTAACAACCCTAAATGTCTATGCACTCAAGATTAGAGCTTCAAAATACATAAAGCATAAACTGAGAGAACTGAAAGAAGAAATGGATAAATCCCCAGCATTAGAGTTTGCAGCATGCCTCTTTCAGTAATTGATCAATTAGAAGATCAATGAGGATATCAAAAACCTGAGTAACATTATCAACTAACTTCACCTAATGGACATTTATGGAACAGTGGGCCTAATGGCATGTATTCATTTCAAGTGCCCATGGACAGTAAGCCAAGATCATATGCTGGGCTACACATCTCAGTAATTTAACAAACTTTTAAAGGATTGAAATCGTATAGAGAAAGTTGTGTGACCAAAGCAGGATATATTAGAAATTAACAAAAATATGCTTGCAGTGTGTGTTTTTTTTTTTTTTTTTTTGGCCATACCACGCAGCATGTGGGATCTCAGTTCCCTGACCAGCGATCAAACCTTGGCCCCTTGTAGTGGAAGCGCAGAGTCTTAACCACTGGACCACCAGGGAAGTCCCTGCTTGCAAAATTTGTGAATATTTGCATATTAAACAGCCCACTTTTATATAACCCGTGGATTAAAGAATAAATCACAAGAGAAATTAGAAAATATTCAAACTGAATGAAAATGAAAACGCATTTGAGGAACGCAGCTAAAGCAGTGCTTAGAGGGAAATTTGTAGCTTCAAATATTTATATTTGAAGGAAAATCAATCTTAAGGTTTCACCTCAGCAAGCTAGAATATGAAGATAAAATCAAACCCAAAGTAAGTAGAAAGAAGAGAAAAATAAATCAATGAAGTAGAAAGTGGGCAAACAATAGAGAAATTAAACCAGAAGCTCATCCTTTGAAAAGATCAATAAAATTAATAAATCTCTAAGTAGACTGCACAAGAAAAAAAACAGAAGGCAAAATTTACTAATATCAGGAATGAAAGATACATTACTATAGATACTAAATATTATGAACAACTTTATGCCAGTAAGTTGCCAACTTAGATGATATGGTGCAGTTCCTCGAAAGTCATTCCAAAAGGAAAAGCAAGCCTGAATAGCCCTCTATTCTTTTCTTTTTTTGTTTTGTTTTGTTTTGTTTTTGGTGGCCATGCCAGTGCAGCATGCAGGATCTTAGTTCCCTGACCAGCGATCAAACCTGTGCCTCCTGCATTGGGAGCATGGAGTCTTAACCACTGGACTACCAGGGAAGTCCTAGCCCTCTATCTTTTAAATAAGTTGAATTTCTAGTCAAGATCTTTCCTGCAAAGAAAATTACAGAGCTAAATGGCTTTCTTGGTCTGCCAAGTGTTTAGGGAATATAAGTCCTTTTATATAAGGACTTATAAAAGGACTTATAAAAGAACATATAATAATAAGTTGGAGATAATACATTAAACTGGGGAAAAGATTTGAACAGATAATTATATGAGTGGCCAATAAGCACACTTTATTTTATTTTTTAAATATTTATTTATTTTATTTTTGGTTATGTTGGGTCTTAGTTGCCGCTCGTGGTCTCCAGAGCGCGTGGGCTCTGTAGTTGCAGCGTGTGGGCTTAGTTGCCCGGCAGCATGTGGGCTCTTAGTTCCCTGACCTGGGATCGAGCCCACATCCCCTGCATTGGAAGACGGATTCTTAACCACTGGACCACCAGGGAAGTCCCAAGCACGCTTTAAAATGCCAGTATTATTAGCCATCAGGGAAACACAAAGTGAAAACACAAGGAGATACTGCTACATGCTTATCATAGAGCGGTGAAAATTCCGGAGCGGTAGCATGTTTGGAGAGGATGTAGAGCAGCTGGAACTCTCATGCATTGCTAGTGGGGATGTGAAACAATATACCTGCTTTGGAAAATAATTCGACAGTCATTTTAAAACTAAATGTACTATTACCATATGATCTGGTAATTTGATTTGTAAGTAGATATGGAATGGAAAGGAAGGGGGGAGGGGGATAGCAAGCATTAATAGGAGCATTACAGCCATACGAAGAGAGGTCTGTCAGTACAGTGGGATTCTCAGCAATAAAAAGAAATGATCTACTGATACATGCAATGACATGTATAAATCTTAGCATTATGCTAATTTAAAGAACTCAGATACAAAAGAGCCCAAACCGTTGATTCCATACATAATGAAATTATAGAAAAGGAAAATTTATAGGGATAGAAAGATTGGCGGTTGCCCATGTGGGTGGGTGGTTGGATGGGGGAGTAGGTGGTGGGTGGTGGTAGTTGTGAGAGTTTGACTGGTACGGGGGATGCAAGGGAGCCTTCTGGGGTGATAGAAGTATTCTGTTTCTTGATTGTGTTGGTAGTTACAGGGAAGTCCATACAAGGATTTCCATAAATCCTACATTTATGGAACTCCATAGAACTGTGTACTTAAAATGGCTGCAGTTTACTTACATAAAAATGCCTAAGTATTTTTTATTAAAAATAGGCGAAGTTGATTGAAAATAAATGACTTACTAGTTGAGATAGACTATCCCGCGAGTTTTATATTATGCAAATGGTATTTCTTTTTAAATTACCCGTGTAGACTTTAAGGTTTTTTTTTTTTGTCATTGTTATTTTATTATTATTTTTTCATTTATTCTCTTTTTTGTCACTGTTAGTTTTATTTTTATTTTTTTGCGGTACGAGGGCCTCTCACTGCTGCGGCCTCTCCCGTTGCGGAGCACAGGCTCCGGACGCGCAGGCTCAGCAGACCTGGCTCACGGGCCCAGCCGCTCCGCGGCATGTGGGATCTTCCCGGACCGGGGCACTAACCTGCGTCCCCTGCATCGGCAGGCGGACTCTCAACCACTGCGCCACCAGGGAAGCCCTAACTTTTTACTTTAAGTATGTTCCAAATATTGCATGGGGCATTCTTGACGTATTATTCGTTTATCCGAAATTCACATTTAAAGGGGTGTCTTGTGTCTGTAGTTGCTAATTCTGACAGTCTTAGCTTATGGAGAGCTATGGGAGCTGTGCCAACACCTGCTGAAGCAGCGTTCACGCATTTTAATCATTGCATATTTTGGTGACTTGAGCAAGTGTGGTGACCCTAAATAAAATAACCTGGTGGATGTAGGTTTTTAATATATTATTGTAAAACAAAGACCCCCCCCCCGATTCGTTTCTTTTCTACCCTTCTTCCCCAGTAAAAATAGGCTAACTCCGCCCTACCATGCAAAGCAGTAATTGCCTGCATATCTCTGTGCAGTGGCCACTGGCCCCTATCATTTGGCAGAAAAAACCTCATGAAGTTACTCGCCATCATAGATCAGCAGATGTTGAATTTATGAGTAACTGTTAATATTAAAATTTATTGAGCTTTATCTTTCTTTGAACCAAGCTACAAATACTTAAATGCCAGTTTAGTTTATATGAGGTGTGTATTGTTGAGGAGGATATAGAAGTTGACTTGATATAAAAATGGATTTGATATAAAAGTGGACTCTTGCTCTCCATCATCTTATTATCTTGTCAAGGAGTTGGATCTGTAAACAGGTAATTATAATACAGGGTAATGCAGAGTGGTAATAATAGGTAAACGACTTGTCATGGAAGTACTTGGTATGGAAAAATTGATTCAGGTTAGGGGATTGTAGAAGACTCCCTGGAACTGTGTGCTGAGTGGATGAAAAGGAGTTGGACAGATAATGGGAGGTAATTTCAGCAAAGATCATGGACACTTTCACTTTTGGGGACAGTAGATATTTGCTGTCTCGCAGTTCTGGAGGCTAGAAGTTTGAAAACAAGGTTTGGCAGAGTTGGTTCTTTTTGAGGGCTGTGAGAGAGACTTCCTTCCATGCCTCTCTCCTAGCTTTTGGTAGCTCCAGGTGTTCCTTGGTTTGTAGATGATGTTCTCCCTGTGACATTGTCTCCTCTCTGTATGTATCTCTCTGTGTCCGAATTTCCCCTTGTTATAGAGACGCAGTCATGTTGCATTAGGACTCATCCTATGATCCCATCTTAACTGAAACATCTGCAAAGACCCTATTTTCAAATCGTCTCAGATTCACTGATTTGAATCAGTGAATCAGTATTTGGGGGTTAGGATTTCAGCATCTTTTAGGAGACACAGATCAACCCTTAACAGGTAGGTTGAGGGTTATATTTCACAGAATGTTAAAAACCGTTGTTTAGTATGTTCAACTTTCCTTTTAGACAAAAGGGTATTCATGAAAACTTTTTGTATAAAGAAGTAATACAAAAAATTCTGATTGTAATGTGAAAAGATGCCCTCCAAAGTTGAGAGCAAGTAGTAGGTTTAAATACTATTACTATGGTTACAGTGTAATGATGGACATCACTAATTGAGTACTTACTTTGTGCTAGACACTGCTGAGCACTTTGTGGTATTTAATTTTCAAGGGACTTTGTGAGGTGTGAGTTATTATTGTAACCTCTTTTTTTAAATATGAAGAAACTGAGGTTTAGAGAAGAACATAGGGTGGGGGAACAGGGAGAGATGTTGATAATTTGTTCCATTTACACATGTTAAGTTTGAAGTATTGGCTGAACATTCCTATAATGATGTTAGGTTGGTAGTTTAAAATTTGGTTCTGGAGTTCAGGAGATGGGCCAGAGTAGAAAATAGATATTTAGTAATTGTTAGTACAGACGTGCTATTTGAAACCGGAAGAACGGGTGGACTTGCCTGGGAAGGTAATACAGAGTAAAGAGAAAGGAGGTGCTGAGGACAGAACCTTGGTAATGTGGCTACATTTGAGTCACTGGGAGTGGAAGAAGAGTCAAGAGAAGAGGAGATGCTTAAAAGCAGCGTGGTAGAAAGAGAACAAAAACGATGCAAGAAAGAATTTTTAAAATGTGGTGCTGGTTGGACCTTCCCTGGTGGTGCAGTGGTTAAGAATCCGCCTGCCAATGCAGGGGACATGGGTTCGAGCCCTGGTCCAGGAAGATCCCACATGCCACGGAGCAACTAAGCCCGTGCGCCACAACTACTGAGCCTGCGCTCTAGAGCCTGCGAGCCACAACTACAGAGCCTGCATGCTACAACTACTGAAGCCCACGCACCTAGAGCCCATGCTCCGCAACAAGAGAAGCCACTGCAATGAGAAGCCCGCGCACCGCAACGACGAGTAGCCCCCGCTCGCCGCAACTAGAAAAAGCCCGCGCGCAGCAACGAAGACCCAACGCAGCCCCAAATAAAATTAATTAATTAATTAATTAATTTTAAAAAAATGAGGAGCTGGTCAGTGTATAAGAGTCTGCAGAAAAATGTAAAGGAGGATGAAAACTGAAATAGAGTTTGGTCCTTACCTTTTGAGAGAGTAGCATCAGTGAGGTGGCAGAATCTAGAATACAGGTACATGTAGGTAAGGAGTCAAGGAGTTAGACTGTTTTTCAGAGGCGTGTACAGGAATAAGAAGCAAAGATCTGGAGTTCATTTAAAAGAGAGAAGAGTTGAACATTTTTAATAGAGATGTTTGCTTTTTTTATGGTTAAAGGCAAGGAACCATAGAAATATTGAAACAAGACAAAACCCAACTAAGGAATGGGTCCACAATCCTAGTTGGTGGGGAAGAGAGTATAGATAGAGGGATTGGCCTGTACAGAATTCTAGTCCTCAAGTATTTCACAGTTTAGAAAATTTATTTCCTACAGGTTGGGTATGGGTGGGGGAGTTCACAATAGAAGATAATCTGAGATTAATGTTACTATTAAAAATACTATTAGATTTTAGAAGAATGAAAGAAGTTATAAGTCCCTTGCACTATATATAAATATTCATTGCTTGGGTCAATACTAGTTTAGATGCTGCTTATGATGTTGCCTCCTGAGTTTCTGATGAGTGGAGACCTCGTCAGTTTTTACTTATCCCATGCTTCTCTTTAATAGCTGTTGTTTAGCTGGGTGGTACTGACTGTGGGCTGTGATTGTAAAGCTGATTGAGGAGCATGAATGAAGATTCAGCTGTCAGTGGACCCCATTTGTGAAAAAGAATTTTTTTCTAATGTTCGCAAGTTGGACTCATCTTTTGCCTTATACAGAGTAGGAAATTCAAGGTTAATATTCAGTGTGTACTGGCTTTTTTAAAAGTCACTGTATCTTTGTTTTGTAGTTTATTTAAAAATTTTGTGCAATGTGTTATACAAAACAAGAGTGTATCAAATATGTATGTTTCAACTTAAGAATAACAAAAAGAGGACGTATTACCTATTGCTCAGGTTAAAAAGTAGAAATTATTAGTATTTTAGATTATTAGTATTTAGTATTTTAGTATTAGTAATACTAGTAATTATTAGTATTTTAGAATACTAAGTGTGCCCCAACTCCTATCCCCATCCCTGTTCCCAGAGGTGCCATTATCCTGACTTAATGTGTTTATATTCTTTTACTTTTCTTTACAGTTTTATTGTCTGTGGTTATTTCCTAAGCAATGTATCGTTTACTTTGAAAAAATGAATAGTGTACTAAGCTAACCGAGTTAGGAAGGGGCAGCATTACCATAGTTAGATGAAAGCTTCCAGGAAACAAGCTGACCAGTCAGGCGTCAGGTTCACTGAGCTTGAAGAGTTTCTGCTCAGGGAATCATTAAGCAGTGTAATGAGTTAATTTTGGAAACGTAGGCCGCCATCTTGGTCAGGTATCTGTCATTGCTCTAGTATGGGCTGGGTATTGCGGGCTTGTTCAGCAAGTATATGGTCACATGGGAAGAGTGCTGTTCTTTATTTTTGGATTCTGAGCCCTTTGTGGTCTTCCAACACTTAGCAATTGATTAAAGCAGAATCTTTACCTCATCTGGGAGGTGAAAATGAGTGGTCTCAGCTGACCCAGGAAGTAAGGCAAGGTGGAGTGAGTAGGTGCATCAAGACAAGCCAGATAGAAATAAAAATCTGGAGCAGGCCTATCTGGGCATCCTGTCCTTAGGAACAATGTCAGTGGTTGTCTTGGTGATGACAGTTTCAGGAGTCACGTCACTACAACTGAAGTAGTGGCCCTTTAAATCCAGTGCACAGCTGGCATCCTGGAACTTCTCTTCACAATCCAGTCCTCCGAAAGATTACTATCGTCTCTCTCCCATATTGGATCTTCTATATTCTGTACCCTAAGTTATTGTCTTTACTGAAAATTTACTTTTTTGGTGGAATACTCTCTCCAGTTGCTTCTTGAGAAAAGAGGCATGGAAGGTAAACATTTTGAGGTCTTTTATGTCTGAGAAAATATCTTTATGTTACTTTCATAAGATGGTTTGGGTGAAGAATTCTCGGTTGGAAATAATTTTCCTTCATAATTTTGAAGAAATGTCTCCATTGTCATCTTCCTTCCAACGTGACTGTTGAGAAGACTGAAGTCTGAGTCCTGATTCTTTGTATGTGACCTGTATTTTCTTTCAAGAGTCTTGTGGAATCTTCTTTTTGTTCCCTGATTGTGATATTTCACAATGGTGTGCCTCAGTGTAGGTCTCATTCTTTATTTGTTTATACTAAACACTTGGTAGACCCGTTCAAATGGGCATCTCACATCCTTCAGCTCTAGGAAAATTTCTGCAATTCTTTCATTTCCTTCCAACCTCCCCCGCCCCCGTCTCTGGAACTCCTGTTATTCAGATATCGGTCCGCCTGGACTGGTCCTCTAATAGTGTTCCTGTTTCTCTCCCTGTGACTTTTTGGGTTTTTTTGCCCCGAGGCATGTGGGATCCTAGTTCCCTGACCAGGAATTGAACCGACACCCCCTGCATTTGAAGAGCAGTCTTTTTTTGTTTTTTAATGTATTTATTTTTGGCTGCGTCAGGTCTTAGTTGAGGCACGCGGGATCTTTCACTGTGGTCCGCAGGCTCTTCATTGTGCCGTGTGGGCTTCTCTCTAGTTGTGGCACACGGGCTCAGTAGTTGCGGAGTGTGGGCTCTCTCCTTGTGGGGCGTGGGCTCAGTAGTTGCGGCGCGGGCTTAGTCGCCCTGCGGCACGTGGGATCTTAGTTCCCCGACCAGGGATTGAGCCTGTGTCCCTGGCATTGGAAGGCAGATTCTTAACCACTGGACTGCCAGGGAAGCCCCCAGCTTCTCTCCTATATCCTTTTTACTCTGGTTCCTGGAAGACTTGCCTCAATTTTATTCTCCATGCCTCTTTTTTCATTTCAGCTATTGTGTTTTTAATTTCTAAGAACTCTTAATTTTTTTAATGTTCTTTATTGTATTCTGTTCCTGTTTTATGGATATAGCTTCTCTTACCTCTGTGAAAAATATGAATATATAAATGTATATGTATGTAAATGATATGTTTTGTGTTAGAGGCGTTTCCTTGGATGTTTCCTTGGGTGACAGTAATACTTGGCTGTCTGCTCATGATTAAAGGTGGAGGACGAAAAAGCTGATTGGGAACTCTATTTTTGGTACAGCACTGATACTAGCAAATGTGTCTTTATACCTCAAAGATGCTCTTGTTTTTCTCTCTCCAGAAAGTAACTCTCCAATCTTCTGCTAAGGTGGGGAGGGGCCCGTTGCCTAGCATCATGGAGGAGGGAGCAGGTCTAGGAATCAAAGTGCTTTTCAGACAACTTTCCTGGAATCTTCCTTGCATTAATCTTCCTTGCATTAACCCCCCTCTTCTTTGTCCGTTACCTCCTGCTCCTCTGTTTCCAGAAGGAAGTGGCACTGCCTTCTGTGGATTCTCCAGTGTAAAGTGTGTTGTGTCTCATTTAGTTTTTGCTGCCAGGCTATGATTTGGCTTTCCTGGGTCTGCTAAACCACTTAACAATATTCATCCATCCACTCTCAGTCTTTCAAGATTTTGTTGCTCTTATCCCTTCTTACGAGTTTATGTCTGAAAAAGTCTTTTATAGCATTTTAGTGGGCTTTCATGAGAGAGTGAAATTATATGCATGTTTTTAATTTGCCATCTTAATCCTAAAGCCCTGATTATTTAAAATGTTTAATATATGTCTCACCTCTTGAGACGTGAAGAGATTATTAAAATTAGTCCTTCTCATCTCTCACTTTGGTTTTTACATTCATATTTATAATACATGACACTCGTTTGAACTCCTTGAGACTATATGAACTCAAGGATTTATAAGTGAATCCAGAATTTGTGAATAAAGAGGTTGATTGTTTTTTAAATTTGCTCTTGTAGGAAAGTGGAAAGGTTTCTGAATATCCAGCAGTGATTGTGGAGCCAGTTCCAAGTGCCAGATTAGAGCAGGGCTATGCAGCCCAGGTTCTGGTTTATGATGATGAGACTTATATGATGCAAGATGTGGCAGAAGAACAAGAAGTTGAGACCGAGAATGTGGAAACAGGTAGACATCTCATTAAATGTTCATTATTTATAACTTTCTCATTTTGTAAGTGTCAACATTACTATTGCCAATTGAATAATATACCGAAAAACCTCTTTTTAATGCTATTTAGTATAGCTTGGAAACAAGTGAAAAATCTCTTGTTTAAGGGAATTTATATATATAAAGTTCTACATTATAATTCTTTGAAGTCCAACAGAGTCTCATTTCACGGACCCTAAGGACAAAATTACAGACCCATAATAATAGAACTATTTTTGTCATTTTTTTTTTCTGGGAGTGGAAATATTGACTAGTTGTTATTTATTTGTAGAAGTCAATAGACTAGTGTACTAGATTTCTTTTAATTCAAAAAATAAATACAGTATTCTCATTCCATAGTAGATTAGAGTTTCTTTTTTCCTAGGTCAGAAGCATCTTTGTAGTAGTCTATCAGATTCCTCTTCCCTTTTTGTCTTCTTAGAAATTTTGGTATTTCAATATGTCTGTGGTGAGATAACTGTTTGTTTAATTGGGCATTAGTATGTATAATTCTTGGAGAAACCTTTTCATTTTTGCCATTGACCATAAAGAAAAAAGAGTTTTTTACCAGAAGGATTATAGTGACAATTTTATAATAATAAACATTAAATTTATCTTTATCAGTTAATAGAGAAAAAGAATCCTTATATTTGGTTTACAATCCTAATAAAAATTCTTAATACTTTAGATAAATTTCTTTAAATGTAGCAAAGTCTCATGATTAAAAATTTTGTGTATTTGATGTCTTTCTGCTTGTTGAGGCCCAGTAGCACTCCCTAGTTCTTTTTTTTTTTTTGGTTGAGCTGAGGGGTTGGAAGTTACCTTGCTCTTCGGAGCAGTGATGACAACAGTGCCAGCAAACCCCACGTGCAGTGGTAATCAAGTCATTTTATCGAAACAGGTAGCTAAACACATCATAAAGTCTTTGTGACTGTAGTCTGGAGTGGCACTTGATTTCCAGTGCAAGTGGCAGGAAGATAACGTATGTTTCCTTTTGAGAGTTTGGACAGCTTTCCAGTCCGAAGCTAGAAGGTTAGTGGTAGAGATGAATTTTCTTCTTGAGGAAAAGAATAAGAAGAACTCACAAAAGTATTACGCAGGATGATATCTTGAAGTAGATATTGTAACTGATTTTATTATAGGAGCATAACTGAATAGAAAACTAATGGGACAAGAAAAAAGTATGATCGCTTAAGCTGAATGAAGAAAGTAGAACTGATTGAAATTTCTGGAAAATGTTTTGATCAAAAAAAAAAAAAAAGGGAAGACTGATTTTGGTAGCAAATTGGAAGCTTTGAAAACTGAAAACTACAGTGCCACGTTTGTGTCAGTAGAAATTTAAATTCACATTAAAATACCAGAGCACGTTGACCAAATCTTACTCGTTGTACACTTGATGGTCAGCAGTTCATTCATTTAAATTAATCTGGTAAAAACAATTCCAAATAGGAAGCGAATAGAATCCATTTAAGGGATTTTATTTTCTTCGTCTTCTTGAACTCTCTGAGGGTGATGATATCATTTGCAGGGCAAAGATATGAGTGATTATAATCTTGAAAAAGAGGATGCACAAAGTCTGGATAAAAGAACAATTACTTTTGTGGTATTTTAAAAGTAGTTTTTGAATACTTGATAATGTTTTTTAGGTTTATTTTTCTTCAACACTAAAAGGAAATTTTGGTAACTAACTTACCTTATTCTAAAATAGTCTAAAAGTAACCTGAGAAGCTCATCTTACATTTTCTTTTTAAGTCCATTCTGGCTCACGAATTTTTTAAAACCCACTTTACCTCTAAAATCCATATTACTTCTAAAAATAAGACTAGTATAGTGTAGCTATTCTTGGCTCTCCTTATAGAAGAACACTGTAAAATGCAGAATTCAGATGCAGCTCTTTTAAAGGCAACGCCCAATTCAGACTGAAAACTACTTGCCCGTACATCCGTAATCAGAACAGTTTAATGCACTCACACTTATTCATCATAAGGCCTGCAGAACTTGGAGACTACAATATACTAATTTATTTTAAAATAGCATGGCTCATAGTAACTTAGTAAGATTGTTAATATACGTAGTTTAGTTTAGAATCAGTTAATCTGAGCTTAATTTTGTTTCTACTTAAAGACTAAAATGCATTTTTAAATGAGTTGAAATATAAATAAATTTTCATTCTCCTGATATCCAGAACCTATGTAGATGAAGAAAGGTTGTTATGACTTAATGTAATGCATATTTCCTTTTAGGTAGTGGATTAGGATTGGGTTCATTTCTTGTGGTGATAATAAATTTTTAAGTTAAATCCCAGATATATGTGGGTTTTGGAGAGGAAGATGACTGGGAAGTAAAGGAAAGGAATATTTATAAGATGGCCACAGCAGTTTCTGTTTGGTGAATTGGTGGAAGTGAGATCTGTAGAGAATAAGGTTTCCTTTTGTACGTCGAGGAAATACTTCCTGGAATGCTCCTACATTATGATTTAGATTATATTAGTCTAAAAAGTGTTCATAATTATATTTATTGATCTGTTATATCAGTCCTCTGCATGTTCTCACTGAAGTTTTTTTTCTTTTATTCCTGTATACCCATGCATATATATCCATACCAGAAACAGTATTCATGGTGTCATCCAGGCAGGAGTACTAAAGTCATATAATGACGTACATTTAGCTGTCTTCATTATTTTGTGTATAAAATGATTTCTCGTTTTGTTAGTAGTAATTATAGGCTATCTTGCTTCACTTTTTTATAGACTGAACATCTACATTTCCCTCACAGGGCTTGTGTGTAATAGTAATCCTCTCTTAAATTATATGGGAAAAACCAAGTATATTTTAAAACTTTAAAAATAGACATATTCATCTAAACCTGTGAATTGCTTTTTGATAATAACTGAAGTTTAGTAATCATCAAGAGCCTTTGAGGAGTAGTAACGAAGTGTGCATGAAGGGTGGTCTCAACTCCGGCAGGCCGAAGTACCTCTGCCAGTGGCTGCAGAGTCCAGCAGTTTCTGGAGGCCTCTGGAGTCTCTTGGATTCCCTACTAAGAATGTGGAAATTCAGTTTTTGTGTTCACTCCTTAAATATATATATATAATATTTATATTTTATATATATATATATGAATTTTAATGAGTTATTACAGATTACCATGTAAAAAGTAACAAGTTTATACCAATGCAATCAATAATAGGTAAGTTTTGCTGGAAATCTTTTAAGACTTGGCTGCAAAGATTGAGCTGTTGAGAATCTGCTTCTTCATCTTGCACCTTAACTTAAACTATATTTATCCTCATCACCTTCCACTTTAATTTATGAGAATATATCAATAAATACTTTGTATCTGTTATGTGCTGGGGCACTGTGTTCAACATGTTTTTTTCCCTCAAGGTGGTAGTAATTTATATTTTGTGGAGATAAAATATATATATTATAATCAAAATATAAAGCAGTGTAGAATCAGTTGAGCACTACTTACAAATTCAAAGAAATTTTCAGAAGAGGAAAGTTCAACTTACAGCATTAGGGAGTGTTTTAGAGAAAGGAGGAGGACAAATGGTAGAATTTGTTTGGGCAGATAGCAGGTAGGCGAAAGGCACGTAGACTGAGGGAAATATAGTTAACAGATGGGTGGGGTGTAGAAATTTGAGATATGTTTAGAAGATACTGAGTAAATAAGATATTAATAGGAGGTTCCGTTAAGAACTGTGACTAGATTGTGATTTGAACCTAAGAGTTAGTAATTAGCCATATAAGAGACAAAGATTTGGAAGGTTTTGAGTAGAAAGTGCTAAGTGATCAGTATCTCAGTAGATAGAGAATGAATTGTAGGGAAAAGATGCGGCAGAAAGACTAGCTCTTGTAGTATGTATGACTCAGGGATGGCTTGAGAAGTATTAAAACAAGGTAGAAGCAATAGGAACAGAAGGGGCTCATATAAGCACTTCTACTGTGTATGATCTAATAAGACTAGGCATGATAGATTAGGGGGAGAAACATAGATAGGTAAGGTATTACTCAGTTTTTTGACCCTAATAATGGCGAAAGTATCATAAAGGGTTTTGAGGAAGGCAAGACTGGGGAAGCAGATAAGTTTGATAATAAGCATGTTGATTTTGATTTGAAGCAGAGCATCTAAGGGGAAATAATTAGGTATTTAAAGATGTACAAATGTATGTTCAGTGCCCCATCACAAAAGAGAGGGCATATTCAAATTAGGATAATTTAAGGAATGTTTTAATAAATGGCTAGTTACAAATGTGTCGGCAAGTGTAGGGTAACCATAAGTGATGGGGGTGGTACTCCAGAACTAGCAGTAGCAGAGCTGTTTCTGTCCTTTGGCCCAAGGGCCAAACAGAGGGAAGGGTTACTGGAACCCAGAAGGAGAGCCCTGGAGAGAGGGTTACCTTGAGAGAATCTGGGACCTTTGGTCAAAGGACATAGCTGACTTGAGGGCAGTGCCACAGAGAGGGAGCCAGGGAAGTCAGCCTCCTGGGAGAGAGTGAAGGGTGGCGTATAGGTCCGTAGGGGCAAATGGAAGGTTATCTAGTACAACTGAAGCTTAGTACAGAAAGGTCAAGCAGAGACCAATTTGGGATCATCCTCACTGAAGCCATGGAAATAAATGAAAACTCCAAGGGGAAAGGAACTTGAGAGATTTCCCCAAGGGGAAGATTTTTAACTTCTATATGTGTCACTCCGTGATAGAGAACAAAGGACACAGAATTAAGAAATTAACTTTAGGGAGTGTTTACAGTTTGAAGACAAGAAGAGCCAAAGAGTAGTCAAATATAATAAAAAATCCTGGGTGACTAATCCTGAGCTTAAATTTTTTCTTTTTTCTTTCGCGCCTTTTAAGTGGCTCTCTTTACTTAGGAAAGGGAAGAATATTGATTGGGTTAGTTAGTCGTGGTTTCAGGTTCCCACTTTATCACTTACGTGGCAGTATTTAACTGTTTCAGAGTCTATCTCACTGTCGTAAAATAGGAATTCAGTGTTGTGAGGATTATATAAAATAAACCTATAAAGCACAGCGCTTGTGATGTAAGTGCTCTGTAAGTGTTCCTTAACTTCATTAAGACCTTTCCTTGTGCCTTCAGATATGGAGAAGGTCTTTTATACATTAAAACAACATTTGTTTAATACTTCTCTGTTGTAGTTTTCTCTTTCCGTTCACTTTGACTTTTTAAAACGACAAATGTTTTATACTTTAAGTCTGTTCTTTTTCCTCCTCATTCCTTCCTTAACTTACTGTGCTCTGGGATCTGCATTTATCATTCTCCTGAAGCTCTTTGTTTATCAGATTTCCAAGTCCACTTCTCTACCAAATTCATTGACTCACGGAATCATCCAGAAGTAGAGCCTTTTAAATCTGGCCTTCTTATCTACAGAAACTCTGTATTCTAGCAGTCTTCCTTTCTGCCCTTCTCATGGCTGTGCTGTTTATGCTTCTGAGCTTTTGCTCAAATATAGTTTCCTATCAAGAATGTCTTTAAGTATTATCCATTCCTTCGGGCCCAACCACATGAAGCTGTCCACAGCAATTGTGGCCTATGTGAAACACTCCCTTTCCTGATCTTCTGTGAGACCATCTGGATTTAGACACATGATCATTGACTTTCTTACACTGTTCTTGTGCGTATACTCCTTTTGTTTTCAAAGTGAGCATACAAGCCCCTGAGTACAGAGCCCATGTTTTTATTTTGTTGAATGTAGCGTATAATACAGAGTTTAACACATAGCTGTTAAGAAATACAGACTGAAGCAAATTGAGTTTTGACTTAGAATTGCAGTATAATGAAGAACCACCTATGTAGAATTGTAAATATGTTTTCTTTTTTGTTTATATGCTAAATATTGAATACCATGGGGTTATTTAAAATATTAAAAGGCAGTCATCCAAAAACGTAAATATGGTCATCCAAAATATATCAAGGCCATAATGTTGTCATGCTTAGATTAACTTCATCTTAAAATCACAGTAAGTTTTAGTCATTCTTGCTTACACCTAAATTTGATTTTTTTAAAAATAATAAAAGCAATACGTGTTCATTGGAAAAACTGGAAAGTATTACAAAGAATAAACAGTGAAAATCACCCATAATCTTACCAGTGAGGGCACAGTAACTACCACTTTTCTAAATTTCCCGCTGGTCTTTTTTAATGTACGTTTTAAGCATAATTCACATCATGCTATGTAATACACGTAGACTTATTTATTAACCTTTACTAACAAACATTGGCTCAAAGGGATCTGGTAGCTTCCTACTTCTCTCTTCTGCTCATTGGGAACAGGACTTTGGTTTTTAACCAAGTATCAAAACATAAAAGGTGGTCTTATTAGTTAAAGTAATTATCAAGAGAACTTAGAAAACTTTTTTTTTTGTGATCAACAAAATTGTGTTTAGAGGTTAGTTGAAAAGATAGATGAATGATAAGAGTTTTTATATACTTCAACAAGAAAGTAGTGCTTTTTTTTAAATAAATGAAAGTTCAGGTTTTTGAAATAGTTTTAAAAAATAAAACCAGATTTCTATTGAAAAATAAGATAAGGAACCAGATTTCTTTCTTGAAGACTCTCAAGACTAGGTTGACCTCATGATGAGCTGTGATAACTTTTGTATGTGTTATACCATCAGAAATCCTCCCTGTGGCACAAAAGGACTCTTTTAATTAGAAAATATTGTTGCCACAGGGAGGTAGAAGATCGACATGAAAAACTGGGGATCTGAAAAGGAGCCCCTACCCTAGGATTACCTGAAGGTGAAACAGATTGAGCCAGAAGGAAGACAATGCTGGTAGGTTGGTCTTTAATTTATTAAGAATGTTTGCAATTTTACATTTAACTACAATGATTTCAGCTGTGTTTCCGTATTTTTTGTTTAAAGGGTGACAAGGATCCCTCCTTGTGGAGGGAGAAGGATTATAATAGTATTTTTCCCTCTAAGGAATCTGCCTTCTAAGTTAATCTCCTGCCGTGTCCCTAATATCTGTTTCTTCTAGACAGAACTTTAAGTCTGTCTCCCGCCTTCACTTCCTTCGAAGTTACCACTGACGGAACATCTTCAAGTCTTTCTTTTTTTCATTTGTGTTATTTCTGCCTCTAATCTATACTTTTTCCTAAAATAATTTTTTAAGAAGTGTTTTCTTTCAATTATCTATTTTCTTGAATTTAGCCTGGTCACTAGTTTTCTAAAAAGGTAAAATGTGAATCTTAAGTTTATTTAGTTTTGATTCTAGAATTGTGTGAATTATAATTATACTATTATTTAGATTAGTTAGAAAGCCTTATCAGAGAGAAGTTTTTAATATTTTATTAACAGTATTTCATTTAAGATGCCATCAGTTGTAAGAAACGTTATTTTTAGACCACTAAAAGAAAAACTGTGCTGGCAACTACAAATTTTAGGATATCGTCAATTGTAAAATACATCCTGATTTCAGAGATGTCAAAATTTGAAAAAATGTATGTCTTAGAATTGATGAAATATGTTATCATGTAATTCTGAATCGTCCTGAAATTCCCATTATCTGGGAATCGGATATTAAAATATCAGGTTCATGAAAAATGGAGGTGAGTTGCAGTTGTGGAAGTCCCTGCATGTGCTGAGTATGATCTCTAAACTCTTTACTGTCATTTAAGAGAGGGTATTTAAAAAACCATCTAACTATACTGTTTAACAGTATACAGAGTAGCCATATAAGGTATTAAATTACGGAGCGTACAGGAGATGAAAAAGTATTTTAATAAGATGCTTTTACTTAGTCCGTAGGTAGAGCTTGGGAATTACCTGGTGGTCCAGTGGTTAGGACTCGGTGCTTTCTTGGGCCCTGGTCAGGGAACTAAGATCCCACAAGCAGCACGGCCAAAAAAAAAAAAAAAAAAGAATTTTATCATAATTGTCAGTTTTTAATTGGATTTTGTGATCTAGAAAGAAAATGAAATGAAGCTTCTTCTGCTTTCTAAACTATCATTTTAAAACAGGATCCTTCAAGGGCTCTTTAAAGTAGCCACTGATTTTTTGTGCGCCTTGAATATATGTTTTACAGATTATTGATTATGTGAAGGAGAGTGGCCAAAAGCCAAGAACCACCCTGTCAATTAATAAAACAAATGAAAAGGAATGATTTTAATGGTATTTGTATACTTCTCAGGAGACATCTATTTTATGTAAAAGGAAAGATAAGTATATCCAGATAGTCGATCATTAGAGGATATTTGTTTAATTGGGGAAACTAGTAGCATTCATTCCTTTGCACTCAGACTTGTTTTTTTAAATACTAATTAACTTCCAATTTTATATATAACAAACAATGTGTCTAAGTAATACAGTTTTGTTAATTCAGACTGAGGACAGGGCTGAATACAGATTATATGGAATTTTAAATGAGTAACACACAAGGTTGTAAGTGTTGCCAAGTCGGGATAGCTCAGACTTCTTAGATATATAAACAGGAATGCTTTAAAACATGTCTCTAGGCAAATCCATACATTCATTCCTCAGCCAGCTCTTACGGAGGACCAGCATGTCAGGCTCAGCTGAATATCTTGTGGTGAACCCTGGCTTTGCCCTCACCTGGCTTTCAGCTTCGTGGAGAAGATGAACAGTTAAACACGTTGTTACAATAAAATGTGATGAGTTAGCGTTGTGAAAAGATTAATGAAAGGTTTAGAGAGTATACAGTAGGGGAATGGCTAGGAGGTCAGAGAATGCCTCCCTGAGGAAGTGACATTTAAACAGGTTTGAAGGGTCTGAAGCAAGTAGCCAAGCAGAGAGTAGCGTGTCTGAAAGTCTGGAGGAAGGAGAGCATGGCCTATTTGGTTTGCAGAAAGGAATTCAACATGGCTAGAATATGGATTATGAGGAGGAAAGGGGATGAAAATGAGGCTAAAGAGGTAAAATCTTAACTGGTGAGGACTCTGAAAGCTTTGTACCTGTTTTTTGGGCCTTATCGAAAGGGCAGTGGGAAGCCTTTTAAGAGTTTTAAACAAAGTATTTTTTTATACAAATTTTGTTGTTTCCAAAATACTGAGTACTGTAAAATGAAAAGTAAAGGAAGGCAATCAAAGCATTACCTAAAATAAAGACTGAACTCCTTAGCTCCTCATTCACAGTTCCCTAATTTTAAGCTAGTTGACTATTCTTACTTTCCCCTGAATTGTCTGTCTGCCTCTGCAGATGTGGGCTATAGATGTGCTCATTGCCCATACTAAGCTAAAAGTTACAGAGATTAAGGTATTTGCACAACTGGCGTTTCTTTTTGGAATCAAAAGGTGGGTGCTTTGGTATAATGCTGTTTCAGGAGAAGGAATCATTGTCCCAAATGCGTCCCCCATGCCCCTTGGTAAACTTGGAAAAGGGTCTATACGTTTTCTCAGATTTGTGAAGGGGCCCATAACTTAGAGGAGGTCAGGAACACTTTTAACACGGCTATTAACTGTTAACTTTTGTGTGTTTTTTAAATCTTTTTATATTGTGGGCCTCTTTGGCCATATGGTGAAGCCTGTGGACCTTCTCTCAGAACAATGTTTTTAAATATATGAAATACCTAGGATTGCCAAGGAACCAAATATATTGAAATGTAGCTTTCAGACTATTTTTAATTGTGACATATTAATACACGTTTCTTTAATAATGCATTAAATAATGAGATCTAGTGGCAGATCTGATTTACTGCTGTAATTTCAAAGTAGTGACCGTAAAGTATATTTTGAGATGTATGTAACAACTATAATATGATATGAAAATATTTTATGATTTCTGTCGGTCGTGAGTCACAGATACTGTGAAAACTACTGTGGCTCGTACTTTTATATAAAATTAAAGTGCTAAATTTCAGTTGGAATCTAAAAAACAGTTTTCCCAGATCTCATCCATGTCTTATTTTACCTGTCCTCCATATTCTGCCTTATTTCTGCTTTCTTTCCTTAATAACTCATAGCAGGGATCTGAATACAGTTTTATGATCTCTGATAAGGAAAAAAAACCTCTCAACTATACTGGTAGTTTTTCATGTCACTTAATGGATTGACTTAATTTAACTTCTTCTAAAAACATTCTAATGTTTGAACATTAAGTACATTTCTTTAAAGCCTCATCTAGTATTTTATGACCTTTTTGTTGGCTTGAGATCCCTTCTATTTCCATGAGAAAAATTTCTGTGGCCAGTGGCTCTCAGACTTGAGCGTACGTCAGAATCATCTGGAGTGCTTGTTAAAACACAGATCGCTAGCCCCACCTCCAGGATTTGTGACTTAGTGAGCTGGAATTAAAGAATTTGCTTTTTTTTTTTTTTTTTTTTTTTTTTGCGGTATTCGGGCCTCTCACTATTGTGGCCTCTCCCGTTGCGGAGCACAGGCTCCGGACGCGCAGGCTCAGCGGCCATGGCTCACGGGCCCAGCCGCTCCGCGGCATGTGGGATCTTCCCGGACCGGGGCACGAACCCGCGTCCCCTGCATCGGCAGGCGGACTCTCAACCACTGTGCCACCAGGGAAACCCAAGAATTTGCATTTTTTTAAATATAAATTTATTTATTTATGGCTGCGTTGGGTCTTTGTTGCCGCACACGGGCTTTCTCGAAGCGAGCGGGGGCTACTCTTCGTTGCGGTGCACGGGCTTCTCATTGCGGTGGCTTTTCTTGTTGTGGAGCACGGGCTCTAGGCGCGTGGGCTTCAGTAGTTGTGGCACACGGTCTTAGTAGTTGTGGCGCACGGGCTTAGTTGCTCTGCGGCATGTGGGATCTTCCCGGACCAGGGCTCGAACCCGTGTCTTCTGCACTGGCAGGTGGATTCTTAACCGCTGGGCCACCAGGGAAGTCCGGAGAATTTGCATTTTTAACAAGTTCTCAGGTGATGCTGATGTCAGTACTGCTGGCCCAGGGATCATACTTTGAGAACCATTACCTCGGCTGTTGGGAATGATAGCATCAAAAGAGAGCTTCTGCCATCGTGAGAACTCAGTTAATCCTGTGGTTTCTTACTGTGTATAGTATACCCATCACAAAGATTGCTGTTGTGGGTGAAGAGATACTAGAGTTCCTTCGGGCTTCTGTGAGGTGATGTAGTGCGTTGCTGCTGTTACTTAGTTCACCAGTGAGCATTCACTGAGCATCTGCTGTATACCAGGCACTGTTCAGAGCATGGGACTAGAGCCGTGGACAAGAGGGGCAGTGTCTGCATTCATGCAGTACTTAGACTCTAGTGAAGGAAACATGTAACTTCACCGTAGTGTAAAGTTGCTTTGTCACAAATCAGAATACATAAATTAACAACTCCTGAGATTGTTGTTTAGAGTTAATATTAGCAATTAAGTTAAAATAATAAATTCGTGAATCATTTCTTTTCAAGCAGTTGAAGCAGCAGATAAATTCTCCCTTCTCCTCCTCCATATGTCAGTCTTTAAGTACAGTTGAGATAATGTTAAACTAAATATTTATCATGTACAAAGTACCTATTCTGTGCACACAGTACTGCTCCTAGGGAGTAAGTGATTCATAGTTGAATAAAACATGGTGGCTGGCCTCAAAGAAGGTTACCAACGAAGTTGAGAAAAACAAGCATTTGAGGAAATAATAGTATGAAGTAGATAGGGTTGGGGAAAGGTGAGGAAAGACAAAGAATTGCCAGGTATAGTAGTTAGTTTATAAGTTCCAGATTGCATTATTGCTATTGTAATGGGTCATATTTAAATTTTATCATAAGGGCATAGTTGACTGTTAAGGCAGAGGGGTTTAGGGACAGAGAAGCAAGTCAAATGGAATGAAGCATTGCTAAATCTCACCTTTTTTTTTTTTTTTAATGTGTGTACAGTACCATCAAAAACATGAGTGACTTTCCCATTCACAAAAAATAAGGGGACAGTGCTGAGAACTAACAGTGTTTGCAGTGGTTAGTTACAATTTGGGAGTGGGATTAGGAGATGAGCTAGGACTCATTTTTATTTAAAAATTTTTCTCCATTTCTGTAATTTTTTTTTCCATTGAGTATATATCAAGGGAAGAAGGAATGTAGCCGTTTTCCTCTCTTTCCATTAGACATTATTAAGGTGTAGAGTACCAGTTTTTGTAATAGATATCCCATATTCTCCAAGTTTACGTTCAGCATTTGGTCATAACTGGACGTTTGATTTCTTTTTACTTTGTAGATCAACCAAAATACATATATTACTTAAAAGGAATGAACAATTAAATCTTTAAATTTAATGAAAAATGCTTTCATATGTTTTCTATAAGACTGAGTCATGATAATAAGTAGTTATCCTCCAGGACTTACTTAAGAATATATTTGAACAATATGAATTATTTGTTAACTAGAACCTAGAGATTTTCTTATCGCTAGATGAGCTTGCAAAAGATGACCCTAGAAAGTTTTACGTCAAAAAAAAAAGGAGTTATGTCTCTAAACTGGTTAGCAAAATGGGACTTCTTGGTGCGCATGGTGTTTGACAAGACTTTTAGGAGAATCTGAATCCTGTTTGTTTGTTTTTTTTAAATATATATATATATATATATATCTCACCTTTTTTCCCCTCTGCAACTTAATCCTCATAAAATAAAGATTTAGAATAATAACTTACAATGAAAACATTCTTTTGAAGAGGGAATCAAGGATTTGGTTCAAGAGGAGAAAGAACTCAAACAGGTAGCATCTATTACTATTTGGATTTACAACAGTAAACTTTAGCCGTTTGGTTTGGAAAAAACAAGGCTGGCAGAATCACATTTGTTTTTAATTCCATTGCTACATTACAGGCCTGCTTAGGAGGCCCTCAGAAGTGCCAGTTATCTATTTGAGGTAAGAAGACACCGATTATTATGTCTAGGCTTCACCTGCAGGCTATGTTCTGGGAAGAGAGGCCTCCACACACAAAACAGGAAGTCCTTTTGGTGAACCTCATCCATGGGAATAAAAGTAAGGGGCAGAAGCCAGTGCATTCAGTTTACCAACTCACAAAGGGAGTCAGGAGTTTTTCAATAGAATTAGTAGCAAGCACTTTAACAAAAAGAATCCCTATGTACTTGTTTTTGGCAGCTGCAAGAAATGGGGAGGCTAATGAAAGACTAGTTAATTCTACAGTTAATCTTAGGGGAAACAGAATCCCCAGAGATAGAATGGTTGAAAGGAGAAGAAAGCAGACTGAATTTCCTTCCAAGGAAAGAAAAGAGCTTGAGGAGTTGCCCTGGCTTTGAGGCCATTTGCGAGGTTATCTGAGGCTGCCCTTGGTGCGTGTCGCGCTTTTTTTGTGTGGGCTAGAACAAGAAATTAGATGTAGCCTTGACTGTAAAGGAGCTTGTCTCTATTGGGGAAAATATATAAGAAAACAACTCTTTATAACCTAAAGCCTGTTGTGAGAGTGCGGAGGAGAGATCTGTTAGCTCCTGTAACGGAAAGTGCAGATTTTAGCTGAGCCTGGAAAGATAAACTTTCATTCGGGAAGTGTTAAAGAAAAAAAAATTCAATGACAGTCATTAAAGTCCAGTAAGGAAGACTTTATTCAAGGTTGGGGGGCGCGGGTATTGTGAGAAGTCGTCATTTCCACCCTTTTGTCCCTTACCTCCTAGTACATTACCAAATCATGTCAGTTTTACCTTCAAATATATCGTAAGTCTACCAATTTCTTTCCAACTTTATTGCTACTAGCCTAGTCCAACCTGTAGTTATTTTTTATATGAGCTACTGCTTTGGCCTTTGGCCTTCTAATAGGTCTTGTGTTCATTCCTGCCCACCACCCCCGGAACCCCAAGCAATCCGTTCTTCACATTGTAGGCCAGGTGATTTAAAAAATATATTGGGTTGGCCAAAAATGTCCTTTGGTTTTTAAGTAAAAAGACATTTTTCGTTTTCACCAAGAACTTTATTGAACACATATGTTCACCTCCACTACCTTCTGCCATTTTTCAGGTAACTTCATAATTCCATCTTCCCAAAACTTTTTATCTTTTTGAGCAAAGAACTGTTCCAGGTGCCTTTTACAGTCTTCCAGGGAATCAAAATTTTTTCCATTAGGAGAATTTTCTGAAGACCGAAATAAATGGAGATCCGTAGGTGCAACGTCTGGTGACTATGGCGGATGCATCAGGACTTCCCAGCCGAGCTGGAACAGTTTTTGCCTGGTCATCAAAGAAACATGCGGCCTTGCATTATCCTGATGGAAGATTATGGGTTTTCTGTTGACTAATTCCGGACGCTTTTCGTAGAGTGCTGCTTTCGGTTGGTGTAATTGGGAGCAGTACTTGTTGGATTGAGTCGTTTAGTTTTGCGGAAGGAGCTCATAGTAGAGGACTCCCTTCCAATCCCACCATATACAGAACATCACCTTCTTTGGATGAAGACCGGCCTTTGGTGTGGTTGGTGTTGGTTCATTTCGCTTGCCCCACGATCTCTTCCGTTCTACATTATTGCACAGTATCCACTTTTCATCGCCCATCACAATTTGTTTTAAAAACGGAACGTTTTCGTTACGTTATCGCATGCGGCAAGATGGTCAAGAAGGTTTTTTCCGCTTAATTTACGTGGAACCCAAACATCAAAGCGATGAACATAACCAAGCTGGTGCAGATGATTTTCAGCGCTTGATTTGGATATTTTGAGTATGTCAGCCGTCTCCCGCGTGGTATAACGTTGATTGTTCTGTGTTTCGATTTGATCGCTGTCAACTTCAACTGGTCTACCCGACCGTGGAGCATCGTCCAGCGAGAAATCTCCAGCACGAACCTTCACAGACCACTTTTGACACGTTCCATCAATCGTGGCACCTTCTCCACACACCGCACAAATCTTGTTTTTTGAGTTTCAGTTGCGTTTTTACCTTTCTTGAAATAATAAAGCATAATATGCCGAAAATGTTGCTTTTTTCCCTTCCATCTTCAGTATTAAAATCGCTACACAAAAATTCACCAATTTTGTTAATTTTTTTTTTAAAAAATGCGTGCTGGTATGAGAACTGTCACAATACAGTCTAACAGAATTGTTTTGAATGAAGTTAAAGACAACTAAGCGCTACTAGAGCCATCTTATGGAAAAAACCGAACGAACTTTTTGACCAACCCAATATTTATAAATTGAATCATGATATTCCCTTCCATAAAACCTTCTATTGGTTCTAATTGTGCACAGTATACTAGTCAGGATTTTTAACATGGCCTTCAAGACACTGAATAATTGGGCTCTCCTCTCATCCATCTAGAGACAGCAACAACAATAATAGCAACAAAAAACAGAACCCTAACATTAATATTTCTTTATTGCCAGGAATAGTTCTTAGAGCTTTATACAATAATAGATTAAATACTTTCAGCAGTCCTAGGCTGAATAACCTTTCTAAGGCTAGACATCTATTTAAGTGGTGTAGCAAGGACTTCAAGTCAGCTAGGGCTCCAGAGCCCAAGCTCTTAAGCATTATACTCTGATGAATTACACAGTACCCTCACCCCAGACATACACACGCACTGTTGTCTTTTCGCCTTTCCATTAATCCAGACTTCACCTTCCCAGGGTGCTCTTGTATGCTGTTTTCTTTCTGGAACATACTGCTTTTCATTTTTCAGTTTTTCGTTCCTGGTCATCTTTTGGATCAACTAGGGCTGTTCTGTTATTTTCGTCAGAGACTCGCATTCCCTTTTC
This sequence comes from Globicephala melas, assembly GCF_963455315.2. Lineage (NCBI taxonomy): Eukaryota > Metazoa > Chordata > Mammalia > Artiodactyla > Delphinidae > Globicephala > Globicephala melas. Next base: position 4,853,327 of record NC_083318.1, read on the forward strand.
TTTTTTGGTTAGCACCTACAACTTGTGATACAGTAAACTCCCACGATGAAGTAGTAAGTAGTTCTAAAAAATTCATATCACATAAAAATGGCATTCTTGGGAGTTTAATAAAACGACCCGAGTCAGTCTTTGCGGAGGAGGAAGTGCGTGTGTGGAATGGGTTCCAGGATTCAGAATAAGGTATCAAAGTCAGTCTGAGGTCAGACTTTGGTGGTTTGGTGCCACCTGCTGGTAGCTGTGTAGTCCAGTGACTGCTGTGGGCGATGGGAGCCAATTCCCAGTTAAAATTTATCAGAATTCATGTATTCATGAAGTTTTACTTTATTCTATTTGTGTTTATTGTTTAGTCTTTCCACCAATGCTTCATAAGTCCAGAGACCATATGCATTGTGTTTACTGGTATTGCTCAAAGCCAGGCACCAAGTAGGTTTTGAATAACGTATTTGTTGAATGAGTGAGTGGATCAGAAAACAGCATGAACCGGAACAGAATTTCAGAAATTTTGTATTTTATTTAGAAACTGACAAGTAGTGTAGTTTAACTGGAGATAAGGCTCTCTAGAGGCATATGGTTGAGAAAAGTGAGCCTAGAAAGGTAGAGTGGAACCAGATTTTGGTGGCCTTTGAATTAAATAGGAACTGTGTGAAACATGATCTGGAGAAGATGAGAAGTGAAAAGAAGGACATTTATTTTAAGCAACTAGAGCATACTAAAATAATAGAAGGTCTGGCTTCCGAAATACTAAGTTGGGGGGTAGGTTAGGGAGTAAACTAAACTTTCAACCAATCTAACAGAAAGGCAACAAAGAGCAGGAAAAAACTATGGAAATACAAATCATAAATCAAGACAGTAGGGACTTCCCTGGTGGCTCGGTGGTTAAGAATCCGCCTGCCAATGCAAGGGATGCGGGTTTGAGCCCTGGTCCGGGAAGATCCCACATGCCGAGGAGCAACTAAGCCCGCGAGCCACAACTACTGAGCCCGCGAGCCACAACTACTGAAGCCCACGCACCTAGAGCCTGTGTTCTGCAACAGGAGAAGCCACCGCAATGAGAAGCCCGCGCACCACAACGAAGAGTAGCCCCCGCTTGCGGCGACTAGAGAAAGCCCACGTGCATCAGTGAAGACCCAACGCAGCCATAAATAAATAAAACATTTATTTAAAAAATCAAGACTGTAGAAATAGTCCAAAACATCAGTTATATTAAAATTACCAATTGTGATCTTAACACGAGTCTGTGCTGTTTTTAACAGATACACAAAACAAAATTAAAAGAATGGAAAAATATATTTATCCGAGAAATACCAGATAAATCTGCTGTAATAAAATAGAATTCAGGGTGCAGATCTTTAATTGGGACAAAGAGAGGCTCTTCAAACTGCTAAAAGCAGCAGTCCAGAAAATATAATCATCATAAACTTATATGCATCTAACAACATAGCCTTGAAATAGCATTTAAAGTAAAAACTTTCAGGAATTCCCTGGCTGTCCAGTGGTTAGGACTCTGCGCTTCCACTGCAGGAAGATCCACTAAGATACCGTAAGCCACATGGTGTGGCAAAGTAAATAAATAAATAAATTAATTAATTAAAAGCTTTCAGAATTGCAAGGCGAAGTGGACAGGTCTACAAAACTGGGACTTCGAAACACCTCTGTCGGGAAACAGTAGTCTGCCATCTCCATGGTCTGCTGGCTTTCTGAATAAAGTGGTATTCGTTGCCTCAAAAAAACCCCAAAAAACAAAAGCTCTGTCAAAATTGAAAAATCAGGCAGACACAAAATTTAAAATGACATCAAAGAATTGAACCACAGGATTAACAGATTTTATAAGCTGGAGATCTATAGAACACTGTAGTTAATTGTACATTTGTACTTTGTACATTTTCTTTTTCCAGTTATATACAGGTCAGCTTTTAACTGTGTACTGTGTCATAGAAGAATCTCAACAATGTCTGGAAAATCAGTGTCATTCAAAATATACTATTTCATCATAATGCAATAAAGATAGAAATCAACAATGAAAAGACAACCAAAACACTTATAATATTGGCAACTAAAAACTCACCAATTGGAAATTCCCTGGTGGTCCAGTGGTTAGGACTCGGTGATTTCACTGCTGTGGGCTGTGGGCCTGGGTTCAATCCCTGGTCAGGGAACTAAGATCCCGCAAGCCGTGCAGTGTGTCCAAAATAAAAATAAAATAAAATAATAAAAACTCACTAATTAGGGCTTCGCTGGTGGCACAGTGGTTGAGAGTCCGCCTGCCGATGCAGGGGACGTGGGTTCGTGCCCCGGTCCGGGAAGATCTCACATGCCGCAGAGCGGCTGGGCCCGCGAGCCATGGCCTCTGAGCCTGCGCGTCCGGAGCCTGTGCTCTGGCAACGGGAGAGGCCACAACAGTGAGAGGCCCGTGTACCGCAAAAAAAAAAAAAAACAAACCCCAAAACAACAGAAAAAACGCTCACTAATTAATGGATGAAAGAGGAAATGAAATTTATAAAATATTTGTAGCTAAAAATAACAGAGCATTGCATGCAAAAATTTTAGATGTGACTTAAGCAGAACTCACTGAGAAATTTTTTTGTGTGTTCTTCTTTTGCGGTACACGGGCCTCTCACTGTTGTGGCCTCTCCCGTTGCGGAGCACAGGCTCCGGACGCGCAGGCTCAGCGGCCATGGCTCACGGGCCCAGCCGCTCCGCGACATGTGGGCTTTTCTCGGACAGGGACACGAACCCGTGTCCCCTGCATCGGCAGGCGGACTCTCAACCACTGCGCCACCAGGGAAGCTCCTCACTGAGAAATTTAATAGCTCTAAGTGGGTTAATTGGAAAATAAGAAAGGTTGATAAAATTAGTATCAGCCTAACTCTAGATGTTAATAAAGAACCAACAGAATAAATCCAAATTGAGTAGAAGAAATACTTAGTCTATATTAATTAAATAGGAAATAGAACAGAATAGATTATTAATACCATAAAATTAATAAAAAAGGATGAATCTCTATAAAGACAGATAAGGAAAAATGAGTACTATTAAAAATATGACCAACAGAATAGAGAGTTTAAAAACTATAAGAAAATACTATAAACAACCTATTGCCAGAAAATTTGAAAACCTACAAAGTGAGCAGCTGCAAACACATGGAAAACTGGACATGGTAAAGCTGTTAATTCTTCCCCTATTAATCTATAAATTCAATACAGTTCCAGTCAAAATTCCAAGAGGACTTGTTTTTGGTGGAATCTGACAAACTCTTAGGTAGAGGTCCAAAAATAATCTAGATAATTCTGCAAAAGAACAAAGTGTGTGGTACTTGCCCTCCTATTCATAAAGAATGATTCTAAAACTACAGTATTTTTAAATGTGTTATTGGCCCACAGATGAATAGTTGAGTAGGATAGACTAGAGAGCCCGGAAAGAGTAAGCATGTATTTATGCCTAGTATATAATAGACACGGATTTATAGAAAGGAAGGACTATTCGGTAGATTATATTAGGATAGCTAGTTTTTTATAAAGAGAAAAGTAAAGCTAGAGCTCTGTTTCATACCCTCTTTTATTTTTTTTTCAATTGATTTATTTATTCCTCTTTATCCTTTTTATTTATATAAAAATCCAGTCTCCCTCATAAGCATCAAATTTAATTTGATTAATAGGTTTTTTTTTAGTGTATTAAGTGTGTATATTTTGTCGTATAAATTTAAAGTTTATAGAAATGGTACTACGTATCTTGCTCTGTTTCCTACTTTTTTAAAGTAAATACCATTCTTAATATCCATGCATGTTGCTTTGTATGTATGTAATCTGTTGTTTCTGACTGCTGCATAATTCTCCCTGATTGACATCCACCACGTTTTACTCTCCTGTTTGTGGTTGCCTGTGGATCAGCTGGGAGCTTACCGGTCTAGGATGGCCTGAGCTGAGGCAACTCAGCCCTCCTTCTCTCCAGTCTCCAGTCATCTTCTTTCTTTTTTATTCCTTATGATGTTCATCAAGAACTCCAGTATGTTTAAGAATAGTTATATTAATTGGCATTCCTGGTTATTTTTTTTTTGGTGGTGGATTTTCTCTTAAATTTTTTTTTAATTAGAAAATTTTTTTTATTGAGGTATAGTTGATTTATAATATTATATGTTTCAGGTATACAACATAGTGATTCACAATTTTTTTTTTTTTTTTTGGCTGCATTGGGTCTTCGTTGCTGTGCTCGGGCTTTAGTTGCGGTGAGGGGGGGCTACTCTTCATTGTGGTGCACGGGTTTCTCATTGCGGTGGCTTCTCTTGTTGTGGAGCATGGGCTCTAGTCATGTAGGCTTCAGTAGTTGCAGCACACGGGCTCAGTAGTTGCAGCATGCAGGCTCCATAGTTGCGGCACGTGGGCTCAGTAGTTGTGGCTTGTAGGCTCAGTAGTTGTGGCACACGGGCTTAGTTGCTCTGTGGCATGTGGGATCTTCCCAGACCAGGGATCGAACCCGTGTCCCTTGCATTGGCAGGTGAATTCTTAACTACTGCGCCACCAGGGAAGTCCCGTGATTCACAATTATTAAAGGTTATACTCTTATTTATAGTCATTATAAATGATTGGCTATATTTCCAATGCTTTATAATATATCCTTGTAGCTTATTTAGCTTATACATAGTGCTTTGTACCTGTTAATCCCCTACTCCTGTCTTGTCCCTCCCCCTTCCCACTCCCCACTGGTATGTTTTCTGTATCTGTGAGTCTGTTTCTTTTTTGTTATATTCACTAGTTTAATTTTTTTAGATTCCTTATATAAGTAATATTATACAGTATTTTTCTTTCTCTGTCTGACTTATTCCGCCAAGTATAATACCCTCCAAGTCCATCCATGTTGTTGCAAATGGCAAAATTTCATTCTTTTTTATGGCTGAGTAGTATTCCATTGTGTGTGTGTGTGTGTGTGTGTGTGTGTGTGTGTGTGTGTGCGCGCGCGCATAAACACACACCACATCTTCTTTATCCATTCATCTGTTAATGGACACTTTGGCTGCTTCTGTTTCTTGGGTGTTGTAAATAATGCTGCTGTGAACATTGGGGAGTATATATCATTTTAATTAATGTTTTTGTTTTCTTTGAATATATACCCAAGAGTGGGATTGCTGGGTCATATTTTTAGTTTTTTGAGGAACCTCCATACTATTTTCCACAGTGGCTGCATCAGTTTACATTCCCATTGGCAGTCCTGTTTTTTTCCTAATCTTGAAGGGACTGTATCTGAAGTTTCAACTTGAAGTTTAATGTTTGTTGTAGGTTTTAGTATATAACATGTACCAGGTTAAGGAGTTTCCGTGTAGTCCTTTGGTTTTGTTTTTTGTGTTAGTTATACATGGACTCCTGTCAGATGCTTTTTCAGCATTCTTTGATACGTCATGATTTTTCTTCTGGAATATATTAATGTGATCAGTTCTCAGGCATTGAATTCTCCTTGCGTTTGAGGATACATGTTACTCATCATTTTGCTCTGTTTTGCTTTAAGTTAAGGACCTTTCATAAGTAATATGGAACTATAATTTCTTGTATTTTCCTTATCTAATCTTGGAATCAAGATTACACTAGACTCATAAAATAATCTAGGCTGCTTTCACTTTTTTTTCTCCTATTTTCTGTAACAATTTCTGTAAGATAAGAATTAATTTAAAAATTTGCTAGAGTTTTCCTAAAAGTACATTTAAGCCTGTAATTTTTTTTTTTTTTTTGTAGAGAGGAGGTTTTGGGCTACATTTTTATTTCTTTGCTACTTACTATTCTATTCAGTTTTTCTTTTTATAGTTTATACAGCTTCTTTATACAGTCCATCCAGATTTCAACTTTATTAGTGTATAATTGTTCATAATACTGATTTATTATTTTTATACGTATTGTATCTGGGGTTATTTCTCCCCTTTTGTTCTGTATCTTATTTGTACCTTCTTTTCTTGGTTATCCTTGCAGAGGTCTATCTATTTTATTAATCTTTCCAAAATCAACTTTTGGTTTTGTGAATCTTTTCTAGTTTTAAAAATTATTGCTCTCTATTTCATTTTTCCTGCTCTTTATTATTTCTTTCCTTCTTTTTTCTTTGGGTTTGTTCTGTTGATTTTTCCATCTTTATCAACTGAATGTTTAGCTTATATATTTTTAAACCTTTTCATTTCCTGGCATTGAGTATGGTTTTAGCTGTGTCACATATAGTTTGACAGGTTGTATTTTTATTGTAATTCATTTCTAAATATTTCTCAATTCCTTTATGATTTCCTGTTTATTCCATGGGCTATTTAACATACACTGTAAGGGAAAGCACATATTAATTTGGCTGGATCAAAACTTAAAATTTTTGTAGGATAGAGGATACCGTAGACCAACCAAAGTAGAAGTCAAACAGCAGCCTGACAGAAGATAGTTGGAACACATATCTGAATTACTGTCTAGTGTATGTTAACATTCTACACATAAGTAAGACAAAAAAGTGTCATAGAAAAATGACAAAGGATATGAATAGGAAATTCATAGGGGAAATGTTAATGGCCAATAAGTATATGAAAAAAATGTTCATCCTCAGTACATACTAAGTAGGTGCAAATTAATACAACAGTGAAAAATTTCCTGCCGTCCAACAGATGGCAAACATTTTTAAAGTTTGATTATATCTTGTATTGACAAGAACGTAAGAAAAATGGGAGCACTAACACATCACTAGTGGGGTTTTAGACCTACACAGCTACTTTGAAAGAGTAACATGTAAATTTAAAATGCACTTATTCTATGACCTAAAAATTCTCTCTGTAGGTGTATGCTGTGGAGAGACTCTGGCATACATGCATGCTTAAGAAAAAATAGATAAGAATTTTTTTCAGCATTGTTTATAAAAGTGAAAAATGGAAACAACTTTATTTGCCTATCAGTAGATAAGTTTTTGAACAAAATGGGGTGTATGTGTGCACTGGGATAATTTGAAGTATGTAAAAAGCAAAGCTATATTTACTTACACCAACATGGATAGAATATGAATCTTGAATGAAAAAAATAAATTTTAGAATGGCATATGTAGTATAATGTCATTTATGTACCCAAAGCATGCAGAGTACTACTGTATGTCATTCTGGGATACATGCACACACACACACATGCATAAATGTACACAGATGTGAAAACATAAAAGTGTAAAACATAGAGTGGAAGAATATACACAAAGCTCATGATAGTGGTTTCTTTGGAGAGACAGAATGGTGAATGAGGACTGTTGGTAGTTCTCAACGATGTTATTATCTCCACATGTAACGTGTTATTTCTTAGGGAAGAACAGCACCTTCAAGTATAGATGACAAAATGATAACAGTTGTTTGTTCTGGATGCGGGGGTCGTGACTGTTTGTTATATATATATAGTTTTTGGTAATTTTACATACGTTTAAAATCCTCCTCAAAAATTGTACAAGAGGTGACTTCCTAAACAAGGAACACAGATGACTCAAGATTTCTAGCTTGGGATGAAGGTGATGTTATTGATAGAGGAAAGGAGATTTGTAGATAACGGACCTTTAGGTACCAGTGGGTTATCCAAATAAAGATGTTTACCGTACAATTGGAAATTAGAATGTAGCACTAAAAAAAAAAAAAAATAAGCCAAGCCTAGAGATGCTGATTTTTGAGTCAGTTCAGAAGTCATATTGAAAGCCCTGGTGGTGAATGGATACTAACTACCATTCTTGAGAGAGTGGAGAATGAAGAGAGAAAGTGGCCAAGGCTCATGCTTTGGAAGAACAGTCACATTTGAGGGTTGTGCCGAAGTAGGCGAAGTCAATGGAAAAAAACAAATAGGAACAAAACAAAGCCAGACAGTTTATTGTCATGAAAATCACATGAAGGGAAGGAGTTTAATAAGGGGTGGCCAATAATTTCATTTGTTTGGAGAGGTAGAGTCAGGCGAAAACTAGGAAGAGATCGCTGGGCTTGGCAATTAGAAGCTGATGTTGGGCTTCCCTGGTGGCGCAGTGGTTGAGAGTCCGCCTGCCGATGCAGGGGACACGGGTTCGTGCCCCGGTCCGGGAAGATCCCACAGGCCACGGAACGGCTGGGCCCGTGAGCCATGGCCACTGAGCCTGCGCGTCCGGAGCCTGTGCTCCGCAACGGGAGAGGCCACAACAGTGAGAGACCCGTGTACCGCCAAAAAAAAAAAAAAAAAAAAGCTGATGTTGACCTTTGAAGAACTTTTCAGTGGATAGGTGCAGAAGCTATATTGTAAGAGGGGAAGAAATTAGTTAATTTGAATATTCCTTTTAGAATCAATCAAAACAGAATTTGACTTACTGTTGCAATGTGTTTTAGTTAAGAACTCCATTGTAAATCTTTTCATAAACATGCTAAATAAGAATCATGCATTAGCCCTTGTAAAGTTTCACAGGAATTGAAAAAAATTTCCAGAATATTCAAGATACTGTACATTCCCTAATGATAATAAAGAACCCAAGCCCTTGAAATCACTTATGTTATTTAAAATAGATCATTAACCATTTTAATTCACTTTGTATGGTGTCATACACATATGGTACTTAATAAATGCTTTTTGAATCTGACACCCATTTAGAAAAGACTAGATGCAAGACTCAGTCGACAGATAGTCTTCTAGGAGTGGCTGCTTTTGTTCAGTGTAAACCGTAAAGTGAAGAATCAACAAGCTCAAGGAGGATTTGACCCAGGGATAAGTTAAGTAAAATGCGGAAAACATGTGAACCTAAGCCAAACTATCAGTTTCAAAAATGGTACATGCCGGATCCTTACTCATCATAGGGTTGTTTTCTTTTCTTTTTTTTTTGCATACTTTTTTTTTTTTTTTTTGCGGTACGCGGGCCTCTCACTGCTGTGGCCTCTCCCATTGCGGAGCACAGGCTCCGGACGCGCAGGCTCAGCGGCCATGGCTCACGGGCCCAGCCGCTCCGCGGCACGTGGGATCTTCCCGGACCGGGGCACGAACCCGCGTCTCCTGCATTGGCAGGCAGGATCTCAACCACTGCGCCACCAGGGAAGCCCAATCATCATCGGGCTTTTATGGTCGACAAATGCATATGGCCAGATAATTTATGATGAAATGACTTTGGGGCTCATAGACCTCTTTGAGAATCTGAGAATAGTCATGATCCTCTTCCTCAGAAAAAATGCACATTTGGTAACAAAATTTTGCCTTTGTGAACCCCCTGTTAAAAATCCATGCCTTATGAAGGCTTTTATACATGTAAATACTTAACTCTGCTGGGTGGTGGTCCAAAATGTAGCACGTACCCACTACTACTCTAATTTCATGTATAAGCAATTTTGTGTATCATGCTGAGAATTTCACACTTGGTGTGGGTTCTGTCTGAATTGAGAAGGCTTAATTTTTTCCTTTTACGTAATTCAGTGCCACCAGGTGTAGTAATAGGTGCCTACAACAGAAACTTGCTCAAAGTAAGTGCTGGGTAATTATTTATGGAATAAATGAATGAATATGTGACCATGGATTCAAACATCTTCACTTTAATAACATTTTATAAAACCTAACTATTAAATGAATCAGTAGTATAAAAAACTGAAAAGAGTGAGTTAAACATATAGTAGTATAAAACATAGGAAATGGTCCATCTTTTCTCTTCGTAAAGCTGTAGACTTGCGCTCCTGCATCTGTCGTCTGTCTTCCGGTATCGATGAACCAGGCTTTACTTAATGGCCCTAAATCTCCTGATTCCAGCTTGTTGTCCTTGACAGACATGTTTGTTCTTAGACCTTAGTTTTCCTACCTTTTCTTTCCTTCTAAACATGCCCAACACACCATACCCCAGCTTTGAGTTTCACTGTTAGTTCAGCCCCTCTTATTGTTCTCCTACCATTCACTGCTCAAAGTTTTTTTTCCATTTTTTTCTTAATTTCTCAGAAAGACTCTTGACCATTGCTCTAGCTTTGACATTAAAAAGCAAAACATCAACCACTTTATAATTTATATAAATATAGTAACAGTAAAATGGATTTAAGTTTTCATCCATTTTTAACTTCTAAGTTTTATAGAAGATTGTTTTGTAGAATTTTTAACCTTGACATAGTGGGATATATACCATGTGACTTTGGTTAAATTATTTAACTTCTTGGAGCCGCAGTTTCCTGATGTGTAAAATTAGGGCATTGGATTAAATCGGTGATTCTCAGATAACTCTACCATTGGTGGTTAAAGAGTTGTCATTACTAAAATAGGAAATTGGCATCCTTCTCCCAAACTATAGGAAAATAACATTAAATGGGTAGAATGTCTGCTCCCTTTGATTCCTACCTGTAATTTTTTTTAAACTTTGAAGCCTGTTGACCTTGGTACTTGTATCTGATAGAGCACACAGTTATATATTTGGTTTTAAAGTTTAATATATTTAATTCATGGTAGTCAGGAAAAGAGATGATGATGTTCAGGTCCTTCCTTATTTTTTTGAAAACCTCTAGGTGATGTTGTCTGTAGGCATCTCTTCAACCATGACCTTTTATGATTCTGTTTACTAGATAAAGGAAAAATACAAAGGAAATAACCAGAGTAAGCTATAAGTCAAAACATTTAAAACCTATATGGTGTTGGAAACAATTGGACATTTACATGTCTCTCAAAATTTTTTTCCATCTTGGTTACTACAGGACCATAAAATCATTCAAATAGCCAAGGGTATCTAATTATTTTTGGTTATATTAGACTTTAATGATAATGATTATATTCTGAAGACTTACTTATTTTTAAAACGGAGAGGCTGGAGGATGAAAGAATTGATGCTCAGACTATGAAGAAAGACATGGAAAAATGTAGTTGAAAGAGGTCATTTTTAAACTCTACCCTTCTTTCTTTATCTAAGCTGTGAAATGTGACAAGTTGGGAGTTTAAACTGCTCCTTTCTTCTATATTAATTATCTTTTGCTGATTAACAGATCATCCCAGATTTAGCAGTTGAAGACAATAAACATTATATCAGTATTACATCGTTTTTGAGATTAAGGATTGGGGATCGGCTTACTTGCATGGCTCGTAACTCAGGATCTTTCACGAAGCTGGAATCATCTGAAGGCTCGATTAGGGCTGGAGGGTTTGTGTCCTAGAGAGTTCGGTCGCATGACTGTTGGCAGGATGCCACTGTTCCTTGCCTAATGGGCAGTTGGCTTCCTCTGAGTGACCCAAAGCAAGAGATGAAGCAGACAGTTTCTGAAGTCACACACCATCACTTCAGCTCTATTCTCTTTGTTAGAAGTGAGTCATTAAGTTCAGCCTACACTCAAAGGGAGAGAGGGGAATTAGATTCCACCTCGTGAAGGGAGGAATATAAAAGAGTTTTCAGAAAAGAAAATCAGTAGGTACTAAATGCATCACAGCAGATACACAGGCCTTGTTACTTGGGTGCTTGGGGAGTGTTTGAGAGGAAGGGCTCTAGAGTTAGAGTTCGTGGGTTCAAATCCTGGCTCTGCTTCTCCTGGACACTATGACCTTCGTCAAGATTCCTCATCTATAAAGTGAGCACAATAGTAATATCTATTACAGGAATGTAGAGAGGAATAAGTGAAAAAAATGAAGGTAAAGCACTTACCTTGGTGGCTTTTATTTCAATAAGAGTTAGCTGTTATTTACCTACTAGATCACAGCAATAACTTTGATGTAGAGTCTGCCTTTCTGTAATGTTATTAGCTGAATATGCTCTAAGGTATCCACCAGGCTAACCTGCCTAGTCTTATTCAATTTTTAAAATTCTGCTCATTAGTACTTGAGAAAATTCTGCTTAACCTTGAAGACTTGAGAAATGCCGATGTGTGTGTGTGTATATATACACACATATACATGTTATGTACACATATATTCACATATACTACATGGCTTGAGTCATATTGTGTGGAAGAAATGCATATACAGTAAGTCCCCTATATACGAACCTTCAAGTTGCGAACTTTCAAAAATGCGAACATGCGTTGCATCAGCGTCAGACGTGAGTGAAATTGCAGCTTGCCCTCTGATTGTGTTAGTTGGGTACCTAGGCTAACTTTGTTGGACTTAGAAACAAATTGGACTTACAAGCACGCTTTCGCGACGGAACTCATTTGTATGTAGGGGACATACTGTATATTTTAATCCTGCCACATTTATATTTTTAATATTTTACCATGTTAAAAATTCTTCAAACATGTTTTTATTAAAACAATCCATTGCATTTTTTGATTATTTCCTCAGGCTAGGGCCCGGAAATGAAATTCCTAGATCAGTATATATTGATACTTGCCTCTCTAAGACTCTGGATCTATAATGCTCATTGCTTTCTTGAAAGTTTGTACCAGTTTATATTTCCAGCAGCAGCCTCACCTTGCTTGCTAGTCTCTAAAAAGTATTGGTGGCTTTTGAAAGCCTAGTTATAGTAGCAAGACAGAATTGCATTAAACCCCAGGGAATTGTGTTTTTATAAGAGCTTTAAATATATAGGAATATTTCCCAGGCTTTCTGCATTAATTTCTATAAATATATATATATATATACACACACATATGCATAAATACTATATATGTGTATATACTAACTGTGAAGTATTATGCAGGAATAGATACAGCTTCTGTTCACTTGGAACTTAAAATAGAAGGCTGATATGAGTCCATATAATTAAGATGTACCGAGAGTGAAATACACAGACACACACCGCTATCTTTCTTTAAAAGCTAACCCTCAAGAAGCAAAGAGTGAGGTAAAGGTTATGTGTCAGGCTTCAAACTGACTCCCACAGTGAGAAGAGTGTTTCTTTTTGAGCCAGGTCAAGCTGTCGCCTCCAGAAGAAACACACCTTTGGCTTACATTGCTCTCTTCCTTTCTAAATACACGAATATCTATGATTGATAAGAGGGGACATTCAGATTTGCTGTCAATTTCAGTGTTCTGCCTAAAGCCAGCAATTAGCCCCGTAGCGTGCCTCCATCCTCTCACCTGGAAACCGTCTCAGGTTATGATGCTGCGGGTCAGTGGATGGTCCTTATTTTAAATTGACTAGAAATAAAGAATAAAAGCTACCAGTCATACAGTTTCTTTTGTCTAATAGGTGGCAAGTTTACCTAACGCAAGTAAGAGATCCCTGTTTGGTTTCGGGGGGGCTGTACTTTGGAAATGGCATACGGGTTCTTTTTTGGGAAGGTGGGGATCATGGTGGTAGGGCTAGGGGAAGGGCCCAAAAGAATAAATGAGTATTTAGAAGAAATGAAAAAAGCAAAGTCATGGGCTGTGGAATCAACTCTGAAGTTGCACATGTTGGGGAAACATTTGTAAAACGATATAGTATTAATATTACCCCTGGAATACATTTTTTTCTCTAGTTATCATCACAGTTCATTCAATTTAAGTCATAAAAAATTACACCTTGTTATTTAAAATTTGTAACGACCAAATCTTTTTTGTGTTTATTCAGCAAATAACTTTTTGAACACTTACTCTGTAGGAGGCACTGTTTTACGTTGTGTGGAGAAACAACTATAGGCAACCTTTTGTTTCAGTTTTTTTTATATTATGAAATTTTGAACCCAGGGAAGCATTTTTTGTGTTTAATGAAGCTTCATCTGGGTCATTTTATAGGCTTGGTTTCCTGTGTTGTCAGTAAGTCTATAGTCACTAAACGGCAATCTAGCTCCCGCGTCTACTGTATTTAATATGTACGTTATTTGTAATAAGGTTAGTTTTATCAAAAAGATCTTTAAAAGTAGATGATATAAGTGAATACGTTCGTTTGTTTCCGAGCGAACCAAATAGAAATGTAGGAGGGTACATACATTTCATGGCTAGCCAACTGGGGGAGGATAATCTCATCTCTCAGAGGTTGGCATGTGCTGTTTGCTAATAAACACCGGTCTAGTGTGCTTTTCCATACCTCTGTAGAGGCAAGAGGGCGAAGTCGGTCCCTGAGAGTGGTTGGGAGCCCCTTACTTTGTCCCATAAAGCCTTGGTAACATTTCGTAGGTATGACTTTTGGGGTTGGTATGCCTGTTTTACAGCGCAGCGCTTTCAAGTGAACGGCTTACACGCAGCCTTACACTTTGACACGGCCCAACAAGTTAATTAATTAGCCACCTTTCCGTCCCAGCTGCGGGACTGGGCATTAGAGCTCTTCCAGAAGGAAAATTTGATTAATGGCTCTCTTCTAGCGTGGGGACGACTGCAGACTTCTCTTCCGCAGAGCGTGAAACGTGCGTCTTCCTGCCGAGGGGCCTCGTCCCAGCCGCGGCCCCCGGGACGACTCCCTGCCTCAGGTGTCCTGCGCGCCGCGGGCCGCGTCCGCTCTCTGGGGCGGGCGTCCGGGACTTCCTGTCTGGGCGCGGGGCGGAAGGATCGCGTTGCCAGCCGAGGCGGCCGCCGCCGCCGCCCCTGCCGTTAGGTGGTGGGGTTTCTCAGCCCGGCGGCGGGAGGCGGGCCGGCCTCGGCTTCCTGTCGGAGGACGCGCAAGGATCCGGGCGTCGGAGTGTGTGCGAGTGCGTGAGTGTGTGTCGGCCGCACGGCGTGTGTCTCCGGCCGCGGGTTCCGCCTCCTCCCCTGCCGCCGCTGCTCACGGTGTAAGTCAATGTGAAGCAGCAGCTCCAGCCCCGGGATAAACATGGCGACGTCTCTGCATGAGGGACCCACGAACCAGCTGGATCTGCTCATCCGGGCTGGTAAGGACAGGGGAACTTTCCTCCCGTGCATCGGTGCAGCAGGAGAAGGGGTGCACAGGGGGCGGGGTGGCTCCCCTGTGGCGGTCAGTGCAGGGGGTCCGGTGTCCCCTTCGGTCACCGGGGCGGCCGGGGGAAAGGGGGGTTGTGAATGAAGTAATGGAGGCGACGAATCAGGAAGTGATCACCTTGGAGAGTAACCTGCCTCAAATCCGGCGCTGTCGCTTCAGGGTGGGTTTGTGGAGCAGCGGCGGCGGCTGCCGGGCGGAGCGCTGGCAGCGGGTGCCGGGCAGCCGAGCCGCAGTTAAGTTGGGGACTCGGGGGCGGACGAGTTGTGCGCTTCACCCCAGTTGCCGAGGAACCAGGAAGTGAGTGAGGCTGTTGTCTCCCGGCTGCGCCTGCCACGCTGTCTGGCCGCAGAGGCCGCTGCTGCCCGCGGTCGGGGGCGGCGGGCTTCTCCGGTGGACGCTCGCCACCCCCGCCCCGTTCTCCTTTCAGACTTGGTCCGCAAGTCCTGGACTTCCGCGCGGACGAGGCAGCGCCGGGCCACGTCCGGTAGACCGATACCCGCCAAAAAATTGCTCTGACCCACCTCCTCACATCCCCACCTTGTGCGGGCTCGGGAGTAACGGTTCTCGAGAGGGTCCCTTAATAACGTGGAGTGGCCTGGGGGGGGGGTGTTGCTCTCGGGGGCCCGCCTCCCTTTCCTGGTTCAGTGGGCGGCTGTGGAGAAGTAGGCTTATGCCCCTTGCCTCGTGGGTGGGTTTTTCAGGGGGGAGGATGAGAAAGACACGGAGTATGTTTTGTACCCCTGCGCTGGAGCGTTGGGGCGTCAGAGAGGAACGTTTATTTTTGTAAACAGCGGGTGAAGGTGGAGGAGCGGGGCGGGCGGGAGGGAGTCTTGGCCCCAGGGAAGTCTCCTCACGGAATTGCCCCCTTTCCCCCTCCCCCCCAAGCCTCCCACCACAGCGGAAGCGCCTCGGAGAGGACAGAACGGCTGGGATTGACAGGCCTCGGGTTCCTATCCGCTCGCTGCGATGTTCCGAATAAGAGCGTTGGTTTCTGGGGGCGGGACTCCTGGCCCGCGGCGGGCCAATGAAGATTGGGCGGGAGTGAAGCTGACAATGTACGCATGGAATTGGAGGGAAGAGGAGTGTAAACACGGAAGTGGCCGCGGCGGTGGGGGATGTGCGGCGCCACTGCTGCAGCGGAAGGGCACGGACTTAAGTTACATAGAGAAAGCGGCTTTACTTAATAGCAGACAGCGCAGCGAGGGCCCTGAGTCGGCGTAGCGGAGCTTGAGTACGGTTTACCTACTGCAGTGAGCGTCAGTGTTCCTTTCCCTGGCTTCTCTTTCATATCGCCATCGATGGGAATTGGAAGATGGGGAAGAGTCACCGACGAGGATTGCTGTAAAGGATCTTACCGGCTGTTTTCCATCCACTGTTTTTAGGTTGGGGAGTTAGTCGTTTGGTTGGTGAAACTCTTGTGATTCAGTTCGTTTGGGAGAAATCATAAACTTACATGTACCCTTAACAGAACTTAATCTGTAAAATAGAACGCTACACGGTCCCAAAGAAAAAAATCACAGTTCACTGAGTAGTGATTAAAATGCATTTGACAGTTATTTTCTGATTAGAGCAAGAACTTCAATATTAGGGAAAAGGAGGCAGAGCACAATGAGAACTTGGTCTCTTTGTGTACGTTCAGTCCGTTAATACTGTATGAATTAAGAGGTGGAATTTTGGGCTTTATATTATTGGTACTAACAACACTTTATGGATTGTTTGGGTCAGTAGTGCTGAACATGGACCTTTCCGGAAATGTTCCCAGTGGTTGTGAGAACCTTAGACTACTCCACGCAGTTAGAATTTTGTAAAGGTAAAGGTAAGAGGGCTTAATTTTGCCAAGAGAAGGTATTTTTGTCATATAAGCTTTCGCAGTCATCGTCACAACTGAACGTTACCTGTAGATATTTTGCTTGGAGTGGATGCATATACACAGTTTAACATATGTAGACAGCCTACGGTTCAAAAATACAAACGTTTTATCTTCTTTTGATCAGGGTTTTGTTTTTTTAAGTTAAATGTTGTTTTCCCGTTCTACTGCATTTCCTTAGTACATAGAAACCTTACAGTTGAAATTTCCTTTGTGATTATAATGTTCTGTAAAGAATACATATTACATATAATTGTTTTCAAATTATTTTCTCAAGTCATATTCGTGTAATCTGAAGTTCCTTTATAAACCCTATTTTAGAAGGAAATTTGAGACAGGTTTGCTGGTTTATCCAAGGTTTATTCAGTGAGTTAAAAGTGGAGGAGGAAAGGTGGCCCAGAAAATGAAGAATCATGGATCTAAATTTTTATTGCTGCCAATTGCCAGTGATGTTGGGAGGGTAATGTTTGTAAGGTTTGTATTTGTATATGGACTTAATGGTATCTTTTCATTCCCTTGAGGGAAGTCATCAAGTGTTAGGCGTAATTCTTGCTCACGAAGATTTAGTCTAATTGAGGAGACAGATGAAAATCTGTATAATATATAAATGTTAATATAACTACAGGGATTGCTGTATGGGTTCCTGGTAAGTGTAGAATGCTATTAAGGAAAACTTCTAGAGGAGATAAGCTTTAAATTGAATATTGTTAGCATAACTGTTGTTTCTAAGTAAGTATAAAGCGCTTAGAATTCCATTACTGTTAGACGTTAAGATGCTAGAGGATATAGTTTTGCTTTTATTTTCCTCCCTTCAGAGACTTAACTATCAACTTTAGCCATCAGCTTTCGCTTTAGTTATCAACATGTATGCTGTCAGAGGCATTTGAATAAAGAATGAAATACATAAGGTTATCTACTAAAAATCATTTTCACATACAAAATATTTTTTGTGGTAAAGACTTGATATACTTTATAAAACTTTCACTGACAACATGGTGTCCGACGGAGAAAGAGCCTTGGAAGAGCCTTGACCCTGAAGTCAGGAGATAAGGATCTTCATCTAGCTGTCACTAAACTAGCTCTTTAAGGCTTCGTTTTCTGTAAGAGAACAGCATTGACTAGGTGATCCCTAATAACTTTTAAAACTCTGAAACTATAGGTGACTCAGAAATATTTAATGGAAAGCGAAGGTCCTCTTTTTGCTTGGGTTTCTTTACATTACACTCTATGAGTGAATTTGTCTGTAAGGTCGTTATGTAATGGGGAGGGGTTAATTTCTTTTGCCAATCTTTGGACCAAATTGGAGTTTGAGGCCATGTCTGTACGTTGAATAAGACTATGATAAAGTTTATTTAGTAAATTAAGCTCATTTCTAGTCTCTAGGAAAATACGAATGTTACTTTATTAATACTTATGCGAAAGCGTTGCGTACATGTGGCCTGACTTTTCTGGAAGATTGTCAATTTAAAATATTCTGCCTTCTTATTCTCAAGTGTACATTCCTTGACTTTTTTTCTTCCTTTTTTTGAGAAATTGAAAATTGAGAAAGTGGAGAATTTGAGAATTGAGAAACAGCGTAACTCTTAGGAAAGAAGTATTGTTCTACTTTAACACGGTTATTGAATGGAAGGGGGAAATTCTTCTGGAAATGCAGCCTTAAGTATTTTTACGGACAGAACAAATCTGTCTAGTTTGTCAAAATTCATCATGAAATTTGAACTAGAAAATCTTCTAATTTACTATAAACTGGAATATCTAGTATCAATCTTGAAAAGAACATCAATTTGAAAAAAAAATTCATCAGGCTATGAAAAGATGAAGGATGCGTTGAAATAAAATTGGAAGAATGGCATAAATTTTTTAAAACTTTATTTGGAAATGTGTTTAAGAAATTACTCTTTAGAATTCATTGCAGCATTAGTACTAAAATTCATACAGAAATTGAGTGAAAGAGTAACATCAGTGTGTAAAGAGTCATTCAGGGTAATCCAGCATCAGTTTCCTTTAGGGACAAATTTAATTGGTAGAGAGGCAGGCAGGAGAGTGTTTTTGATTTATGAAGAGTTTAAAAAAAAAATCCTTCATGTGTAAGTCGACAAAGTACTGTTGTACTTATGGAAATGGAATCATAATTGTTCACCTACACAGTGATTTTATGTTTAGAAGCTAAAACTTACAGAAACATGAGGATGGAATTTGGGTGTTGTTGATTACATTAGATAATAAATTACAGCTGCAGTTCTTTAATACTAAAATCTCTGGTATGAGGGATTCTGGGAGTTCCCCAGACTCTTTCAGGGGGTCCGTGAAGTCAGATTGTTTTCATGGTAACGCTAAGACATTATTTGCCTTTTCACTCTCACAAGTGTTCACAGAAGTTTTCTAGAGGCTACATGGCTTGATAGAACAGATCGGATGAAAAAGCAAGTATGAGAATCCAACTGTTTTCTACCGTGTATTAAAAAGATTTGCAAAAATGTAAAATAAAGCTACTCTCTAAATTGTTCTTTGTTTTAGAAAAGTTATTTTTCATAAACATATTACTTAAAGTTTTCTTAGCTTTAATTTCAAATAGGATAAGTATCTAAACATAGGACTTACATAAGCAAAATCTCTTTGTGGTCCTCAGTAATATGAGTGTAAAAGGGTCCTTTGACTAGAAAAGTTTGACAATAGCTGAGTTACAGTTTTATTTAGTCTATACTTTTCAGTACCATAGCCACTAGCCTCATGTGGCGATTGAGTATTTGAAATGTGGCCGATTAACCAAATTTTTAATTTAATTTAAACATAAAAACTGAAGCAGTGAAAAACTTCTTTACATGTTCTTTACATGTAAACCTCTTTTACATGTTGAAATGCCAGTGTTTTGGATATACTGGGTTAAATGAAAGGTATTAATTTCCCCTTCTGCTTATTTTCTTAACGTGGCTACTGGACCTTTAAAAATTACACGTGGCTCTCGTTATATTTTTATCAGACAGCGCTACTGTAGAAAATGATTTTATTCTCTTTCCCCTTTTAACCTTATAATGCAGCTGTATAGATTAGAAAAGTCAAAGGGGAACGGATACAGATGGAGTGCCCCAGACCTTTTACCTTTCTGTTTGTTTGTGTTCTTCACTCACCTATTAACTGTTAGAGTCCTGGGGCGTTAGAGAATAAGCTGTGGTGAGTCAGGTGTGGTAGCTGCGTGATGCCCTTGTAAATATTAGTTTATGGTCTTGCTTGTAGGGGAATACCACTATCACCTAATGAAGTGTTTTCTAATATTTTCCTATTGCTCTCAAATTAAATTGCTGTTAATTTTTATTTTTGACTTTTAAGAACGTTGTTATGAACTAGATCCATTGCCAGCATTCTCTTCTGCAAAGCTGAGAGGTATGTCTCTTGTCAGAGTTAATTACCAAGTTTGGTATTTAGTAACAGCTGTCGAGTGAGTCTGGAATAGTCTCCATACAAACACCAGTTGATTAGAAAGCTAGAAATGGAACAATAAGACTCTGAACCAACGGTAAAGGAGGGCATAAGCAAATGTAATTTTTGACACTGATTAAAATTAAAATAGTTTGGAAATTTATTTGGTATATTTATTTATTCAAGGAATATTGACCAGCAGTGCCACCGACTGGGGGCAACTAGAAGATGATACCTGGCAGATTACTTTTAGCTGCATTGTTTCTGTTTTTTAAATGAGTTGCTTATTTTTTTAAACTCCCATAAATTTCATAAGCAGGCCAGAAAGACACCAGAAAATCAAGCTTTAAGTAAGAGATAAGTAAGGAATTCTCAGCCCTCGCTTGTAAGTCTGCTTGCTTCGATGGCACAGCAATGTTGTATCCATATTTATCCTCAGGAATTGTGCAGAATTTCAGTTTAAATTGTATTTGAATTATTGATCTGAATAAAATAATATTGAAAAGTTTTTAAAAATTATGGGAACTTGAATAGGAAAAGTATTTCTTAAATTTCTGTTACCAAAAACTGCTTGTTGACTTACATCAACAAAAGACAAGTAAAAAGAGACAGAGCTCACTTTTAACAAATTGGGTTAAGTATTCTTGGAAACTGTCAAATTATTTTGCATCTTTATTTTGTTTTGAAATATTTTACGTCCATTTATGTTTTTGATACTCTGAACTATTCGTATAAGCTTCATGAGGCCAGAGCTCTGTTCACACTTGTGTCTCAGGTTTATAACAATCCTTTGTTGACTGTACATAGAACATTAGATCCGACTGATAGTTCGTAGGGAGTTGATGCATTTTTAATATAGTCCCGTCCTGGATTTAAAGTGTAAAGGAGTGATTCTCTGCTGAAGTTTGTGTGGATTCTCTTTGTTTTACTCTGGATGTAAAATATTTCAAGGAAACAGCATTTTGAACTTAGGGAGAAAGGGGAGGTTGAGGTCGGAAATCATAGCAAGAAAATTTTCACTGACATAACTAACATGAAGTCATGGTTTTGAAAACATACCTCAAACTGCATAAGAGCTCAGGGCGGCACAATATATAGCTGTTGGCAAATTTCATTTTGTTTATAACTTAAAACATTAAAATATCTGGTAAAATTCTATTGCTGTATTATTATCAAATACTCAAAGCTCTTTAGTATGGTAGAGTTTTTAGGGTGTGTCTTAATACAATTACATAAGGAATTAGTTTACCCAGGATGGTTTATTAATAGTACCTAAGACAACAGCTAAATTGCAACACAAGCAGACTTTAAAGAGAATGAAGTTCCTAGAATAAACTTTTAAAAACCTGAGAATCTGCTTCCCAAGGTTCTTTAGTGCACGTGAGTACTGCAGGGGGAGGTACTTTGAAGAAAATACTTGAGAATGGTAATATATTTTATACTTACTAATAGTAAATTTCTTAAAGTTGAGCTAGAAGGACTGATTGGATCCTGTGCTTCAGTGAAGCTGCAGATAAGAGTAAGCAGGGTCACCTAAAGATAGATTTACTTAGAGGTTTGGCTGCCTCTCTGGAACTGTTTAGCTTTGAGCAGATTTCCATAAATGGAAAGAGCAACTGGAGAGACCGGGTACCTTGGTTGAGAGTGGGGATGACGTGCAGCAGGTGGTGAAGCAGTCGCTGGATTTTCTGTGAACGCTCTCCAAATGGCTGGTGTGTGAGGCCGAGGCCTTAGCACTCGGTGACTTTTGAGACTAAGTGAAAAAGTTGTTTTCAATTAAAAGTTTACTGGAAACAATTTTAAAAGATTCATATCTTCAGTGTTGTAGAACTTGTGAATTGATAATATGCTTTTATGAAATTGGTGTAAGTATTTTCTTTTAGTCCTTTAGAGGACATCTTGAGAAAAATTTATCAAATTAGACACCGTTCACATATTCATGTTTCAGAACCTCTTACCAAGCAGAATATTTCAAGTCAGGATGTGAAATTAATTATATCATTAGGATAATGAATTTGTGCTTGAATTGCTATTTTTCCTGTAAGGTCTGTGGGTTGTCCTTAACTTCAAAACATAAAAGAAACACTTGCATGCCTCCTATATGAAAGGTCTGTGTTAGGAACCATAACAGATGTAAAGATGAATTAAGATAGGCCCTCCCTGATCTCACGGAGCTTAAATGGTGATAAGAAATTATCACCATTTATTGAGTTCTTATCTATATGTGAGATATTGTACG
The DNA here is from genome assembly GCF_963455315.2 of Globicephala melas. Classification (NCBI taxonomy): domain Eukaryota; kingdom Metazoa; phylum Chordata; class Mammalia; order Artiodactyla; family Delphinidae; genus Globicephala; species Globicephala melas. The sequence goes on from NC_083318.1 coordinate 4,875,577, forward strand.
TGTTTTTTAAGGCAGTCACTGCATTTAATTCTCACAACTGTATGAGGTAAGTAATATTCCTGTTGGGTGAAAGAGGAAACTGAGCCTTACAAGAAATTAAATTGCTGGCCCAAGGCAACAGAAATTGTAAGTGGCAGAGACTAGAGCCCAAGCTTTCGGGGCTGGAAAACCAAACCACTGCTGTACACTTTACTGTTTCACAAATAATTTAATCAGCAAAGCATAAAGTAAGTGTTAGAAGAGAGTTACAAGAGGTCGTAGAACTAGAAAAGGCTTCATGGAGAGGAAAAGAAACATAGGCGCGCTCGCGCTCTCTCTCTCTCTTTTTTTTTCTTTCTTTCTTTCTAAATTTCTTGGGTAAAACCCAGCAAAGTCCAGAGAGATCTTGAAGAAGAAAGCAGTTACTGTGAAGAAAATTCCCAAGTTCTCTGGTGCACTCACCAGGAGGGTCTGTAAGAATTGAACTGATTGATTAATTTAGAAATACGAGTTTCTGACTGATTCTGCTAGGTGTTTACTTAGCAGTATATTAAAATTACAATTGACCTCATAGGACTGTTAATCTACAACTATTCTCCCTCCCCTACCCCGCAAGTTAGTTTTGGCCTAAAATTGATACAGGATTCAAATTTCAAGGGTCTTTGTTTTCCTTTGGACAAGATTCAGAAATTTCTAATCAATCTCAGTACTTGCTTTATTATCAACATTCATTTTATAAAGTATAGATACTAGCTTGTTTTGGTTTTAAAATTATTTCTGTAAGTAATTTATATGGGCTAATATGTATTAATGACTCATTTAGAGTTATTAACGTGAGAGTTTAATTTAATAACGTACGTGTTCAGTGCATTTTTATTGAGTAGAGCTTATTTTCCCCCCAGTGGAAGCATCAGTTCATAGCAGTAATGCACACTGTACAGATAAGACAATTGAAGCTGCTGAAGCCCTGCTTCATATGGAATCTCCTACCTGCTTGAGAGATTCAAGAAGTCCTGGTATGTGAACTGGTCTTTTTTATATTAAACATATCACGTCACTTTACGTATCTAGAAAGAAAGTTTTTGTTTTTGTCTTTGGTAATCCAAGGGGATTGTTGGTGTTCTCAAAGTCTATAGTACATAAATACCTGTGACAGCAGTAATTGATTTTTATTTGTCAATGTTCCCAAATCTTAAATACTTAATTTTCAAAATAAATGAAACAGAAACGCCCACTATAGACAGACAGATGGCTGCTGCATAGCTGTTTATACCATCATGTCTTACTTCCTTAACTCTGGGTAAATTATAAACCTTAAGAGAATGGCAGATGGGAGCATTTGCCACCTATGACCACGTTCAGTCCTTCCTTCAGTGATAGATGGGCAGTGACCCCAGGGAGCGCTCCCTGAGGGAGGGCGGAGGTAGCTTCCAGTGTTTCCTCACACTCCCTTCAGGCTGCATGTTTTCCTTTTTTTGTTTTTTTTGGCCCCCTTTTTAAAGACTGCCTTTGAGAGTCTTTTTGTCCTAATTTTAATGCCCAAATGTTAATTTGACTTAATAACAGTTAAGATTGGCCCTTCTTTTAGGGATTTTCAACATATGTTAAGATCAGCCGTACTTTTTAGTTAGAGTAGGAATCCTGTGTATTATTCAGGGATATGAGAAGAAGATTAGGGCATACTGGTCAGTATATTAATCCGTGATAGTATGTATTAATTGAAATAGAAATGTCATATCCTGGTTATTCATGCACATTGAAAGGAAGCCAGAGCAACATTATTGTATGTACTAGAAAATCTGTATGGACCATTCTAGTGACCCAAAATATCAGGGACTGCTCCAGTAAATAAAATTTTAAATACTGAAAGATGATATTCATTTGGCTGTAACGAGCCAGGTTTTCTTTTCACATCTTGAAATGAACTGTGCTTGCTTTTCCCTAAACGTATGTTTATTACTTTAATGTTACACCAGGTGCATGTTCTTCCTAGTTAGAGAATAATGATGAGTGAGTGGAAGGAAAGTAATTATTAACTCACTATTATACTCGTTTATTTTCAAATGTTTTCCCAATTGTCAAAATAATCCAAAGTCTTCTACAGTGAACTTGAAAGCATCTAAAAGTGTGAAGCACGGGGGTTGACTACTTATGATCTCCCCCTTTACCCAGAAGATTAACGTTTCCTTCAAGTCGATTTTCTTTGCATTTATTTACTTACATACTTTAGACCATATTGTATATTCAATAAGCCTTAATTTCAAGTTTTTATCCTGCTTTGATGAATTCTTAATAACCTCACCCTACTAAATATTGAATTGTCCGTACGTATTGAGAGGCATTAATGGGGGTGGGAAATTTTAATTTTTCAACTTTTTTTTATAGTGGAAGTGTTTGTCCCTCCTTGTGTATCAACTCCAGAATTTATCCATGCTGCTATGAGGCCGGATGTCATTACAGAAACTGTAGTGGAGGTGTCAACTGAAGAATCTGAACCAATGGATACCTCCCCTCTTCCTACGTCACCAGATAGCCATGAACCAATGAAAAAGAAGAAAGGTAGAGTGTATTTATAAATTTCTGGGAAGTTGGGTGAAATTTTTTCTGGTATCTTTCTCCCCCCATCACAGGACATAGGAAATATATGTGTAGATTTATGACTGATGTTATCTTAATTAGATATTCTCAAAGAATTAAGATTTTGTCTTTTAACATGTTCATACTGTTTAAAGGAGTTCGTGTTTGAGTCCTAAAAGTAGTTGCCTGCAGAGTGAGATTATAATAGGTGCTTGATACACAGAAGGAAGGTCAGAGATTCACTGCCCATTTTTCTACTTTCTGATCCTTTTAGGTACTTGGTTACCTTAAAAAAAAAAAAAAAACAGAACTATTCCTGACTTTATTTTTCGTAATCTTACCTTCCTCCTCTTTTTGTGGGCGTTAAAGTAAAAAGCCCAGTTTTCTCCCCCTTGTCTTCAGCCTTAAAACACCAAGGTTGCACGTAGGGACTTGTGAGGGGAATCAGCTCACCTCTGGGTAAAGAGCGTTTCCACTTGTTATTTGACGCCTGCTGAAGCTTGTGCTCATCTGGTCCCAGTGGGTGAGGCACAAGGCTCCAGTCCATCTTCGGCATCCTGAGTGGGTTCTTTTTCTGTTTGAATCAAAGGTAAAACTTGAAAGAAATGAAATTCTGTATAAATGGGTATTCATCTAATTCCACTTTCCTCCCTGTCTCTTTCTTCACATTTTAGAATGGGGGAAAAGAAAAATCAAAGGCAACAATAAGGGAAAACTTGCTTCAGAAATAATGGTATTATCTTTGATTTATTAGGTAGCAGTGTTTCAAATTGCTGTGATGGTCACAGGTCTGTGCCTCATTTGCCGTGAGGTACCCAGTGGAGAATGAGACAGAGCACCTTCCCTCTTACAATATAGATAATATGTATTTGAGAAAGGCATGAATGAGAGAGTTTAGAAGGAAGAATTACTTCCTGCTGTAAATGTGTAGAAACAAAAGGAATTACATATAAATAGCCCTGTTTACCCACTGCCCTCTATAGCCTTCGGCTGGTTGTATCTTATGGAAGCTATTACAAAATACTTAAGAAAATTTTAGATTTAAATGAAGAGGGAAAAGACTATGAAAAGCTGAGATCATTTAGGGAACCAAGACCTCTAGATAAACAGGTTGATCTGCCTATGTGGTGGTACGGTATAAACCAGGAAATAATTGGCCAGTTTAATACTAATCTTATTACGTATTGGAAAATAGGGGGTCTTAATGAACGACAGTTTAAAAATTACATGCAACATCGTTAATTATTCATTTGTGGTTAAGTACCTTTGGGACATACAAAGTTAGGTAGGTATCTTTTAATAGTAGAGGCTTCTTTTTATTTCCAGAGCCTTTAATATACTAACGTGCATTGTAAATCTCCAAGAGAAGACAGCATGCAGTTCTAAAAGTTAATTTGACTGTAAACCGTTTTTCCTACTGATGAATAACCTATTTCTCATGTAATACCATTTGGGAAATGCTGCTTTATAAGAAAATAGGCCTTTTGGGGCTAACCTTTCCTTTAAGGAAGTTGGGCTTTTGTGATTGAATTTAGGAGACAGTGAAGACGTCAGTCTTATTAACTGACTGATTCGTACATATAAGTATTATTTAAATTGAGAAATTAAGCTCTGTTTTAACAAGGGAGACCAGTAAACTTTGTTTTAATTTTTGCCAAAGCATACGTCTTAATGAAATCCTATTCTAATCCTAGAATATAATAACTATGCTTTTTGACATATAAATTAAGGCACTTTAATTTAGCTCTAGATAATCCTTGCTAATGAAGAGCAGAGACATCAGAAATCCCAGATGTTAGGACAGATCACCAAATCAGTAATAGTATATGTAATATTCCCAGTCTCTTTCTTGAGGCTTCCCCTCACCTGCCAGCATTCATCCGTCAGGGCTGAGGGTTGAATACAACACATTTCAGGCTTAAGCTTTCTTTACTGTAGAGAAGTATAGCTCTTGCTTTTCTGTTCATTGTGGATGCTAGTCTCTCTGAGAGAGCCTTACGGCAGAAGTGAGGGGAGACAAAAGGAAGGGCGCGGACATCTACTAGACCTACGAAGTAATCGCTTGGAAGATTTTTTTATCCTTATAATGTACCTGCACGTTGAGGTGGGGAAATTTATGCTGAAATTCTGGTGAATTGATTGGCTCAGAGCAGTAGAGAGTGTTTAAAATAATATTTTTTACTTTTCCTCATTTGAGCTCAAAGGGCTTCGCAGATTATCAGATCCTCTGCAATCGGTAGGTAAAGCTTTTTCTAACAATTCTGTAGAACAGAAAACAAAAGTTTGTACTAGAATTTGTTTCCATTGCTACATTATTGGAAAAGGTTAGCAAATTGAGGCTCTGACCATGTAAATAATGGGTTAGTAGTGCCTGACTTGCCATGTACATTGACATTACTATCCACTAACTGCTGTAATCTAAAATTGCAGAAGTGCTTTTCATGTTCTTTTAAAAGCAACTTTTATATACACTGAATATATTAATCCATAGATTAGTATCCAGTTTCATGAATAATGTGTTATCAGAAAGCCTGCTATCATGCTTCTTTTTCCTGTTTTCAACGTGTGGTTTCAATATCTTCTATTTCCAGTTGGCCGTAAACCAAAGACCCAGCAGTCGCCAATTTCCAATGGGTCTCCTGAGTTAGGCATAAAGAAGAAGCCCAGAGAAGGAAAAGGTAATTTGGGGAGGTCTGTTTTGTAGGTGAGATGCCGTTTTTCTTAGTCAAGTACATTTGTAGGGAAATCACTTCTAGTACCTGCACACGTGAGAGTACTGTCTTTGGTAGCAGTTCTTAATCAGGGCTGTATGAGCATCACACGTGGAGCTTTTTCAAACTATCTATGCGTGGTCCTTACCCCACTGAGATAAAACTGCAGGGAGTGGAGGTGGGCAAGCGTTTGAATTTGGAAAAGGCCCTACCTGCAATCTGATGATACACAGCTGTATGAAGAGCTGTGGTTCTGGAGGATAACGGCAGGCATCCTCATGGAGAGTCACTTAGAATTGAAGAAGGTTTACAAAACTAAGACTTCATCTCTCCATACTCTCTTAACTGATAGAAGCAAGGTGAATTTAGCGTTTCTTAACTGATTCAATGCAAGGTGAATTTAGTTTTCCAACCAGCAGATTTCAGTCATGTCAGTAAGGATCTTAGAACAAAAATTTAACATGTTTGCTTTAGAGTTTGTATATTCTCATTAAGCACAAAAATAGCATAAGCCTTCTGCATTCTCTGCTGTCATAATTTGTTGTGTAAGTTGATTTCAAGTGATCTTAGTAAGGGTTTTAGGTGTGTTCTGATAACCAAAATTTTATCACTTCCATGAATGTTTTCAATAGTTGGATACATTTTGGATTCGTGTATTCAAATTTATTCCATCCTTAACAGGTAGTCTGATATATCTCATTTTAAATAATTAAAGCAAAAATTAAATCTCTAGTAAAAAAAAAAATTAAGTCTAGTAAGCCTACCAAGAAATTTAGACAAAAAAAGAAAAAGAAAAATCCAGTTATAGTAAACCCTTATTTATTTAGGAATTGTTTATTCAATTTGGGACAGATTTAGGATACTTTTATTTTCTTCTGTGTCTTTGGTTGTTTTACATTTCTGGTATCTTAGGTTTTATCTTTTAATTTATATTGAAAACTTCAAAACTTACATGCTAGTAGTATTACAAAGTTGAACTGTAAATATACAATTATTACTTTAAAAAATTATTTACTTATTTTATTTATTTTTGGCTGCATTGGGTCTTCGTTGCTGTGCGCGGGCTTTCTCTAGTTGCAGCGCGTGGGCTTCTCATTGCGGTGGCTTCTCTTGTTGAGGAGCACCGGCTCTAGGTGTGCGGGCCTCAGTAGTTGTGGCTCGCAGGCTCTAGAGTGCAGGCTCAGTAGTTGTGGCGCACGGGCTTAGTTGCTCCACGGCGTGTGGGATCTTCCCAGACCAGGGTTCGAACCTGTGTCCCTTGCATTGGCAGGGGGATTCTTAACCACTGCGCCACCAGGGAGGTCCCAGTTACTACTTTTTAAAAAATTATTCCCATCATCAGTGGTGTCTCTTGTATTCAAAGACCTTATGTTTAAAACTGGAAAAAAATTTTGTGATAACCTATTTTTACCAGTCAAAAATCACCTTTCATTAAAATTTCAGTTTTGTATGATTAAACTTGAGGCAGCCTGGCAGCCTGTTGAAATGTGAAGATTAAAGTGATTACAGTCATCCCTGGATTAAAAATCCAGTCAGTGTTTCCTCTTCTGCAAAATTATGACGATAATGTCTGCATAGACTTAGTAAACTACCTTGTCTGATAAAGAAGGCTTCCCTTTCGAATTCTGTTTTCCTTAAAACCAGAAATAGAATTGTTAATTTTAACTTGGGGATGGGAACTGGGGCGAAGCATTTAAAGACAACCTAAAGAATGTTGATGAGTCTGATTAATTCAGTAGACACAGAAGTACTCAGATCCCTACTGTGTGCAAGGCATTGTCTGTTGTACAAAAATTTCTTCCAGAATAAGTTCTTATAATCTTTAGGTCATAAAATAAAAATGCCCCAGATACATATCTTGATTCAGTTGAGAGTTATGTAGTTGAAAGTTATGCACGGTTTAATACTAAGAGTTTTTAGGTATGGATGCTGATGTACAAATGTAACATAGGAAAGTTGAAGAGATACGAATAGCATTGTAAAGTTGAAGGTTAATTTTTTAAAGTCAAGAGATGCACACGGGGCTCAACTATGGGTTAATGGATTGACTGAATTTTCAGGGAAATAAATACAGGATGAAAATGAAAAGCTAGAGGAGAAAAACATCAGCGTTTCAATTGACTAGTAGCAGTGGCTTGATGTGGAAGCCTCCCACCTTCGAGGTTCTTCTCATGTAGCCCGTAACTTGGATCTGGATTTGAGGCTAGTAAAGGGTTATTGAGTAGGAGCCTGGAGATGACCTGGTGGCTCCCTGGTGGCATATGTATTCTGATCCTCTTCTCGGGACTCTCTTCTTCTTTCGTCAATTTAAGAACCTCTGCACCTAGAGGCTTACAAAGGGAATAAAAGGAAAACAGCAGCCTGGTTTTAGTCTTCTGGTCTTCTCGTAACCACTGCCCACTACTCTTCCCCAGCCTTCCAAGAAAAGAAAAGAGTGATGCTCTCTTCTCTTTGGGACTAAGTTTCTTCTTTTACCTACCCAGAGTCCTTCCTTTCCTTCTATGCAAATCTTAGCCATCTTCCAAGACTTGATAATGCCTTAACAATCCGCTTTATTTTCACTCCTGAAATCTCAGACATTATTTTCTATCATTCATTTGAAATATAACTGTGCCTGGCCTTGTGTTATAGCTTATATTGTTTCAAACTGTTGTTTATTTCTTGAATTGTTGTTATTTACTAGACAACACAATTTGGCACTGTACAAATGATTGCCGATCTAGTCAAGTATTTCATGACAGACTCTCAGTACACTTGTGCTTCACCAGTGGTAAATGAATTGATTTTTTATCCAGCATAAGTAAATATTTGCTTTTAATTATGTTAATGAATCGTTAATCAATGTCTATGATTGTTTTCAAAGGAAACACAACCTATTTGTGGGAGTTTCTTTTAGATCTACTTCAAGATAAAAATACTTGTCCCCGGTATATTAAGTGGACTCAGAGAGAAAAAGGCATATTCAAGCTTGTGGATTCAAAGGCTGTCTCTAAGCTTTGGGGAAAGCATAAGAACAAGCCAGACATGAACTATGAAACTATGGGACGAGCTCTGAGGTAAGAACCCAAAAGAAAGAGTTTTCAAACAAAACTTACATGTCTCTTAATATTGTCTATTAACTATTTAAAGAGAAGCTGTTAAAATCCCTTATTTGTTACAGCTTGTAATTTGGGGGGGATTTTCTAGAGGAGCTTCTTGTATTTGGAGGCAGGTGGGGAGACAGGAGTTTGGTCTAGACGGCTAAAATTTCAACACCATTGGAAAATCCATTTTTGTGGGAAATGTGCACCTTTCAGAAAATTGAACCCAAACAAAATACAGTTTCCAAATTGTGAATTTGCTCTTTAGTTCCTGCAAACTTATTATAATGGATTTATCTTGATATGAAACTTTCTCTTAAGTTCTGTCAGTTGGAGGAACCCACATAACTCTGTTAGGCACGTGGCTTATTCTAATGAAGGGTATTTTGTAAATGAACGTAGTTTAGTGACAGTATTCATATACACCAGAGTCACGTCTACGAAGCACGGCTTAGGTGATTTCTCCACGTAACATCAGATTGTTTTTATAACCTATGTAAATCAGAACTAAAGTTTTACCAGTGTCTGTAAAATGCAGTCGTCCCTCAGTATCTGAGGGGGATCGGTTCCAGGACCCCCCGCAGATACCAAACTCCATGGATGCCCAGATCCCTTTGGAAGTGGGGATAGTGCTTGCCTGTAACCCACTACATCCCCTGTGTACTTGAAATCATCTCTAGATTACACGTAATACCTAACACAGGGTAAATGCTGTGGAAATAGTTGCTGTCACGTGGCAAATTCAAGTTTTGCTGTTCGGTGGAATTCTTTTTTCCCCGAGTATTTTTGATCCATGGGTTAGTTAAATCCATGGATGAGGAACCCAGGGATGTGGAGGGCCAGCTGTACAGTAGTATATTCTGTATTTAGGTTAAATTACTTCCTTTGAGAATGAGCTTTTAGCTACTTTACAGATCTCAAGGTTATATAAGACCGGTGGCACCAGGTTCTAATTTCATTCCTACTTCAAATTCTTAGCCTTTTGAACAATCCAGGCAGTGTGAGTTCCTCCTTATCTCTTACTAGAATCAGTGAATGTTTCTGTTAGCATCTCTTCTACATGGTGTTTTTGTTGGGGGGTAGGGAGGTGGGGAGAACAAATGTAATATACTTGATTTATTTAGTACTTTTTCCTGACAGATATTATTACCAAAGGGGTATTCTCGCAAAGGTTGAAGGACAGAGGCTTGTATATCAGTTCAAGGATATGCCCAAGAACATAGTGGTCATAGACGATGACAAAAGTGAAACCTGCAATGAGGATTTAGCAGCAGCTGCTGATGAAAAGTCATTAGAACGAGTGTCACTGTCTGCAGAAAGTCTCTTGAAAGCAGCAGCTTCTGTACGTGGTGGGAAAAACTCATCTCCTCTAAACTGCTCCAAAGCAGAGAAGGGTGTAGCTAGAGTTGTGAACATCACTCCCCCTGGTCATGATGCTTCGTCCAGGTCTCCTACTACTACCGCATCTGTATCAGCAACAGCAGCTCCAAGGTAAGTGAGGGAAACCATTAGTTGCAACGGGTTTAATTTTTAGAAAACTCTTTGGCAGAAATGATATGTTCCTTTTTTTAATATTTGCATTCTAAGAACTCACCGTTGTCAGGACTTTGAAAAGTGCTTGGCATTTTTAAATGTATTTTGTTGTTGTTGTCGAAGTAGATGTCTCCTCTAACCTGAATGGATTTTTAGGGTCTTACGGATGGAATTTAACGTAGGCTTTAGTTTGTTTGTTTGTTCGTTTATTTATTTTTGGCTGTGTTGGGTCTTCGTTTCTGTGCGAGGGCTTTCTCTAGTTGCGGCGAGCGGGGGCCACTCTTCATCGCGGTGCGCGGGCCTCTCACTGTTGTGGCCTCTCCCGTTGCAGAGCACAGGCTCTAAACACGCAGGCTCAGTAGCTGTGGCTCACGGGCCCAGCCGCTCCGCGGCATGTGGGATCCTCCCGGACCGGGGCATGAACCCGTGTCCCCTGCCTCGGCAGGCGGACTCTCAACCACTGCGCCACCAGGGAAGCCCTAGGCTTTAGTTTTTAAAATATATTCGTATCATGGTATTTCATACTCTAAACTTAAGGGGTTTTCGGTACATTTGTAAAATTTGGGAGCACTAGTTTTATATGTTTGGGATTTGCATTCATCTTTTTGCTCAAGAGACCTGTTTTATAGTTTAACATGAAATATAATCAACTTTATTTTTCACCTCTACTAGGACAGTTCGTGTGGCAATGCAAGTGCCTGTTGTAATGACATCGTTGGGGCAGAAAATCTCAACTGTGGCCGTTCAGTCAGTTAATGCAGGTGCACCACTGATAACCAGCAGTAGCCCAACAACAGCGGCCTCTCCGAAGGTAGTGATTCAGACGATCCCTACTGTGATGCCAGCCTCCACTGAAAATGCAGACAAAATCACCATGCAGCCTGCCAAAATCATTACCATCCCAGCCACACAGCTCGCACAGTGTCAGCTGCAGACAAAATCAAACCTGCCTGGGTCAGGAAGCATTAACATTGTTGGAACGCCACTGGCGGTGAGAGCGCTCACCCCGGTTTCAATAGCCCACGGCGCGCCTGTCATGAGGCTGGCAGTGCCGCCTCAGCAGGCATCTGGCCAGACTCCTCCCCGAGTTATCAGCGCCGTCATAAAAGGGCCAGAGATTAAATCGGAAGCAGTGGCCAAAAAGCAGGAACATGACGTGAAAACTTTGCAGCTGGTACAGGAAGAAAAGCCGGCAGATGGAAATAAGACAGTGACCCACGTAGTGGTTGTCAGTGCGCCTTCAGCTCTCGCCCTTCCCGTAACTATGAAAACGGAGGGACTGGTGACGTGTGAGAAGTAAAAGAGCAGCTCTCCCATGGGCGCTAGAATGTCAGTGCTAGCCCTGACAGTAAGCATTTGCAAGGATGTCATCAAGAGAAGTCAGAAGACTTTAAAACATTTGTAATGCATATAAGAAAACAATCAAACTTACTGGAAGTAAATTACCTATCCCATGTTTCAGTGGGAAGTGAACTACATGTTGAGACGCTGACAGAAAACTGCCTCTTACAGTAGGAAACAACTGAACCCGTCAATAAGAAGAAGGATTGAAAGGGACCAAGCAACTCACTACAATATCAAGTTACACTAAGACTTGGAACACTAACATTCTGTAAGAGGTTATATAGTTTTCAGTGGGGAGGGATTGGGATGGGTGATCTCATTGTTACATATAGCAATTTTTGATGCATTTTATATGCATACCAGCAATTATTACTGTGTTCACACAGAACTCACTTAACTGGTGCTATGTGAAGACTGCTAATATAGGTATTTTAGAATGTGAATTGAAGAATGGATCCAAAAGCTTCAGAAAGAGAGCAAAAACGATCTAGTGCGATTTTTTTTTTTTTTTTTTATCATATAGCTTAAGCTGAAAACAAAGGCCTTAGACTAATTTTCGGTTTTCTTTATTGAAATAAGCTAATGGCTTGTTTGTGTAAAGCTTTTTTATTAAAAGAAAAATTTTAAAAATCTTGTACCTAGCACAGTATTGTTATAGAATATACATGTAACGTTTTATATGGTAGTTTAAGTCTGTCAGTTTCTTAATTGTGGACAAATTAACAGTTGGCTCTGGCCTTCCTTTTGCTGTAAACGTGCCTGTGTCACTCACTTCGCCCTGGCATCTGCGCAGACATAATCCGTTTCAGTTCTACTGTCACTTGGAAGTTAAGGCTCAGCATGAATTTTTGTCAGGTAGCTCTAATGCCTGGCGTTTTCTTTCTTCCTTTCTTTTTTTTTTTTTTTTTTTTTTTTTAGTTGAAGTTTAAGGGGAAAGTACCAGTGTTCAGATTTGAACTATAATAGTTTGTATATTCAACATTTGAAGTATATTCTATTTTGTTGTACTCTTGTTTCAAAGTGTATTCAAGTAGGTTTTCTGAAATATAGAAATGAAATTTATCTCGTCTCTGGTGATATTTGTAACAACATTCAAAAGCTACTATAAGCATACTGTTTTAGTTACGAAGTAACAGAAGTGCTGTTTCTCCTTCCCAACTACTGCGTGAAGAAATTCTACTTCTGTTTTGTTCCATTACATTAATATTTAGCAAGTCATCTGCATGTTTCCACTTCCTCTCTAATTACTATCATGTAATTATTATAATGCTCTACTTACATAATGAATTTGTCATTTTAACGTTGGCCACACTTAATTTATATTTCAAATCAGACCATTCGTTTCTCATTCAGACCTTTTGAGGGTGAGGAAGAACGAATAATACTCGAGCCCTTGCACAAATAGGAAGTGGGGGGACCAGAGGAACGTAATTTCACACCAAACTAGGTCCTGTGACTCCACACTTTAATGCTCTTCCTACTACAAAGAAAAGTTGTCTATTTTTACATCTTTTAGAAATTTAAGTAAACCGACACTTAATATTTTGTGGCCTTTAATTGCGCTTTTGGTCAGACACTACTTAGGTCGACAGAGATTTTTATAACAGCTCCCTTTGTAACCTTTTATCTTTTCCATAAACATACCTGATGGTACCTTTTAATAAAAGCTCAGAGAAGAACTCACTTGATTCTTATCCCGTCTGGGGGTTAATCTCAAATTCTACCTCCTTTAAAAACATTTCCTAAATATTTCAGCTTTCAAAATCTGTATCACATGCCTTGACGCTTAACTGTATTGTCTTCATTGCACTGACGTTTCATTGAGTTACGTCCCCCATAATCCTCTTCTAGGGCCAAGGTTGTAACTTGTGTCCTGCCTACACCCCTCCCCAAATGCCGAGCATTTTAGGCACTTGGACATTTATGGATTTGGGTAATAACGTGTTTGCTACGAATCTAAACCACATGGAGGATAACTAATGAAACATTTTAAATGAGCAGTTCTTTCTGCCTGTGCTGTACTACTGACTGGTTTTCATTAGGTTACGTCAAGGCTACTTACCTACCTCCACCACTCTAACCTGAAAAATTTCTGTGTGTCTCTTTCAGCGTAAGTTCACCTAAGGTCTAGATTTAGAAACACATGTGGACAGTATATACCGATCAGAGTGTTTCTTCTGATTGGACTTAGCAGCGGTATGGCAGGCATTTAATCGGAACCCTTCCAACTGTGAGTCATTGTAACTTACATTTGCTTTTTGTGTCCAGCGTATCAGAGAAGAACCACATAACAATGACTTGATGCGGCTGCATTTTCCAGCCTGGGCAGGCTTTTGAACAGTGATCAGCAGTCGGCCCGTTTATTCCTTGGGTCGCCTTCCAGCAGCAGTCCCAGCCTTTTCGCCACCACCCTGCTTACCAAATGGCCAGTATACCTCTACAGAGAGAACACTGAGGTCACGAGCTGTGAACTCCGTTTCTGGACCCCTTGCCGCAAGAGCATCTGCGTAGTCCAGCCTCCATCCTTAACAAACGGCCGTCTCGCGAAGGAGGCAGGTGTGCCTCCCTCCTGTACTCACCATCTTCTCCCCTTTCACACCTCCGTGGTTGCCTTGTTCCAACAGCCCATATTCTTCAGAAGCTTGCAGTCAGTTCTGCTTAGAAACAATTCCCACTGGGGTCTCCAGCAACCCAACAGTCACATCAAACAGATGCTTCCTTTTTTCATGTGATCAGCCTACGTCTTAAAATTCCCCTTTGATTTCCCGTGACACCCTCCTGGTTTACTTCCTGCCTGACCAACTCTACTTTCTTAGTCCACTTCGTTCTCCTTCAGCTTTCCCATTCAAAGGTAGTACTTACCATGGGGCTCTTTTCCTCGTAGAGTAGTTATATTTACCATTACGATTTTGCTTCAACATAACTGTGAGATAACCTCATCCACGCACGTGGTTTTGACTACCAAATCTATTGTTCTAGGCTAGACTGAAAGATGGGTTTAATTACCTGCCGGCTGTTTCCTCCTGAGTGTCCAATGGAACTCTCCTCTCTCGAAAATCTATTCCTCTGAGCTTAACAAATGACACCGCGTGAAGGCCGTTCTAGACCCTTTGCTCCCTATATCCAGTCTCTTACCAAGTCCTGTTGATGGTACCTTCTAAACAGCTTCCTTTCCCATCCTCCCTACCTTACTGCTTTGTCTTCTCAAGCCTCTCTGTAGTCCGTCTCCCGTGCTACCAGATGAGAGCTTTCTAAAGTGTGTACTTCCGTCACTTCCTTGCGACTGCTTTAAATGCTTCAGCGGCATCTCTTGCTAAACAGATAAATATCCAAAGCATAAAACTCTTTATTAATAAAGTCCTTTGACCTAGCACCTGCCTACGTTCCCAAGCCTTACTCTCTGGCCACCCCCGTTTTGGGCATCTCCGGGCCACGGACATACTGACATGTATTTTTCCCAAATATTTTAGGCACCCATACCTCTTTGGGCCATGCCATTGATGGCTTCTCTCTGGACCGCTTTTCCTTCCTTCACCTAGATTTGAGTTGGAGGTGACAGACATCAAAATATTTCTGCAATAAATAGGCTTGGAAACCATTCAGGGTGGGGAGTGGTCTTAACTCTGAGTGAATTCTGAGTAAAACATTGAAAAGCGTCAAGTATATAAAGACGACAACGGGCTAGGGGAGAGGAAGAGTAACCCAGCAATGGAGACCAGGGACTATTCATGGTTAACGGGACAGCTGAGGTCAAGATAACGGTGGGCAACAGTATCACGTGTACCAGGAAGGGCCAAGCAAATAAGAAGCCACCAACATTGATACAGCGACAAGAGAGGGGCAGCTCCAGTAAGGGGTTGGCCGTGAAACCAGGATGTAAGGGACAACGGCGCCTGGTTCGTTACCAGCCACTCGCCTCTGACACCTGGCATGCTTCAGAGAGTGCGTCTCTGATCACTGTATACGAAGCAAGTCATGTTTAACGATAACAAAAACAAAATTCGGGCTTTTACGCACAAAGCGTCCCGTGATCCTTTCAGCCCCCTGGTCTATCTTACGGGAGGGCATCACAGAGCATATTTTTGGGAGGCAAGAGGAACCCTACTTTTAGTTCCACAGCCAACACTGCAAGTTCACAGTGCAGGTCCTTTGTGGTTGTGGTTCATCTGTCCTTTAGTCCCTCGGTTATATCGTTGTCCTCCACAGTTGTAACCTACTCTGTGCGGACTCGGTGCACAGTGCCGCCAGTCCTTATGAGAATAAGATACGCTTCCCCGTTTGCAAGTGCACTGACTCGCCTTCTGCACCACACCAGAAACCTCTGAAAAACAAGTGCAGCAGGGAGACTCATGGGCATACTTCCTTTTACTGTACTGCACTCTGCAGATGCTTCGTTTTATACAAATGGAAGGTCTGCGGCAACACTGCTGTCGAGCCAGTCTATCGGCGCCCTTATTCCAACAGCATTTGCTCACTTCGTGTCTGTGTCTTTGGCAACGCTCACGGTATTTCAAACCCTCCAAAAAAGATTATGGCTTACTGAAGGGTCAGAGGATGGCTAGATTTTTTTAGCAATAAAGTATTTTTCAATTAAGGTATATACACTGCTTTTTTTTGGGACATAATGTTATCGCACACTTAGTAGACTATAGTATCGTCACTTTTATATGCACTGGGACACCAAAAATTCATGTCTTGCTTTATTGCGATACTCATTCTGGTGGTCTGGAGCTGAACCCCCAGTGTCTCTGAGGTATGCTGCATCTGACTGGACACGAATCTACTTCACTTTTTACGCATCCATAACTATCTTTTTTAACACTGCACCTCAGCAGTTATGCTGGGGGTTCAGGACTTATAAATGATATATTACAACTTCCCAAGTGAGAACGTACAAACAAAACATGAGTATTTAATGCAAAATACTCCATGTCAAAACCAAACTATAAATAGACTGTAAACTAAGGGCAGAGTTGTCTTCTCCCAGAATATCGTTTCCTCCCATCCCATTGTATGTTTAACTTTTAGAAAATTTTGTCTAAAAGATTTTAATGACGTGATACTGTCGTAAAAGGTGGATACTAAACTGTTTTACAGAATCTGCAGATTATTTGGATCGTAGGACATGAAATCACTGGAATACTGTGGTAACTTCGCTGCACATTAGATCACCTGGGAAGATTTTAAAATCCTGTTGCACAGGTCACATCCCATACCAGTTAAATTACAACGTGTGGGGCTTCCCTGGTGGCACAGTGGTTAAGAATCCGCCTGCCAATGCAGGGGACACGGGTTCCAGCCCCGGTCCGGGAAGATCCCACATGCCACGGAGCAGCTAAGCCTGTGCACCACAACTACTGAGCCTGCGCTCTAGAGCCCGTGCGCCACAACTACGGAGCCTGCGTGCTATAACTACTGAAGCCTGCGCGCCTAGAGCCCGTGCTCCGCAACGAGAAGCCACCGCAATGAGAAGCCCGCGCACTGCAACGAAGAGTAGCCCCCACTCGCTGTAACTAGAGAAAAGCCCGCGCACAGCAACCAAGACCCAACGCAGCCAAAAATAAATAAATAATTAAAAAGAAAATTACGGTGTGTGGGAATGGGAGCCGGGCATCAGTATTTTAAAAAATATCTCAGTGTGATTTCACCACGCAGCCAGGTTTGGGAACCACTGCCATCCAGATGCAGTAAGGAAAGTTTTACACTTAGAGATCTGTCTTAATCTAAGCTTTTCTAAAATGTTCAATAGAAAAAAGGTAGTTTGAGCTACACCTATTAACTATTACACATGGCTTTTAAAAAACCTACATACTGGACTTCCCTGGTGGCGCAGTGGTTGAGAGTCCGCCTGCCGATGCAGGGGACACGGGTTCGTGCCCCGGTCCGGGAAGATCCCACATGCCGCGGAGCGGCTGGGCCCGTGAGCCATGGCCGCTGAGCCTGCGCGTCCGGAGCCTGTGCTCCGCAACGGGAGAGGCCACGACAGTGAGAGGCCCGCGTACCGCAAAAAAAAAAAAACAAAAAAGAAAAACCTACATACTGTATATTTCATTGATTCTAAAGCCTTTTTCTCATATTTAATATCTCTTTAATTAGGATGAATCTTTTAAAGTCTTATGAAACAGTACACTGTGTTAATGTGCCTTGTCCCTTAAAATTTCGGGAAGCTATATATTAATGCCACCAATGCTACCATCGTTCAAAAAATATTTTTGAATTGCTTCTTGGAGCAGAACCTAAAATTTTAAAACATGTTTAATAGAGACAGGTTTCCTGCCGAGGAAGATTTTAGTTTTAGAAATAGCCAAGTCACTTGAGGTTAAGAAACTGACACGAATTAAGCTAGGTACTGTCATACCTGTTTCAAAACGAAATGTGGCTCTGAAGTTCACACTTTTTTTTTTTCTTGAAACCTTCATAAAACTGGATAGGGAAGCTGTTCCCCAAAGTTTCAAAAACATTTTTGACCAGTGGCAGCAGTAACTCAAATTGTTTTGAAGTGCAAACCAGTTTTAAGAGATTTCCTGGTCTATCCCCTGTATTATAAATAAACTAAGATTCAGAAAACCTTAACTCGTCAGTTTCAGTTCAGCTTGTCAGTGGCAGACCTAGATTCAGAACTTCTTCTCTGGCCTCAACCTCCTTTCCCTCCCAACCAAAAACGGGCAGGGGGGCTTCCCTCGTGGCACAGTGGTTAAGAATCCGCCTGCCAACGCAGGGGACACGGGTTCGAGCCCTCGTCCGGGAAGATCCCACATGCCGCGAAGCAACGAAGCCCGTGCACCACAACTACTGAGCCTGCGCTCTAGAGCCCGCGAGCCCCAACTACTGAGCCCACGTGCCACAACTACTGAAGCCCGTGCGCCTAGAGCCCGTGCTCCGCAACAAGAGAAGCCACCGCAATGAGAAGCCCGCGCACCGCAACGAAGAGTAGCCCCTGCTTGCTGCAACCAGAGAAAGCCCGCACACAGCAACGAAGACCCAATGCAGCCAAAAATAAACAAAAAAAGGCAGGGCTCGGGGTAGAACAAGGTTAGTGCCTGAATAAGTCTATCCCACCATGCAATGATCTTACTTTCTCACAAAGTAAACTGTGAAATGTTGCAGAATTTTGCTGGGTGTTCCCTTCAGGTTTACCAATGGAAGGCAGATGTCGCGGTATCCCATGTCCAGCTTCCCATCGTATCTCCTGACTGGTGTTTCCTCCCTATGATTCAGAACTCTGTAATCGTATTTCAGTACATACGCAAGTGGTCTACATCTAGAAGCCTGAATCTGTTCAGTGTGGCAATTTAACTCATACTCAAAAGAATTTCAGATAGTTTACGTATTGTAAGAATAAACGAAAGTTAACAAAAACAAGCAGGTACGAGACAACGATGCAAGGGAAAAAAAGGCAGGATGGCAAAAGAGAATAGAATACATGCTATAGAATGTTACACAGCAATTAAAATGCAGCTATAAGGTTTGGTTTTGAATGTCTCGGCAGCCAAAGCAAAAAAGAATTCAACGTACCGAGATTCATGTCTCAGTTTACCAGCTGCTTAGAAGCAGCAAAGCTTTCCCTAACATTCTGTCAAGAGGAATGGGTCTGTCTACATGCCTAATAAATGTTTTCTTAGAAGTGAGCTTTCCACAGAAATCTGGGGAGCTAGGGCCCCAAAGGCAGGCAGATATTTCTATTTTACAAATCAAAGTAGGGTTGAAATCCTCTCCTGAAATTAAAGAACCGAATCACCAACCCACAGCCTCACAACTTCCTGGAGGAAGAGTTAGGGGGAAAAAATCCTGCCATTCTATCAGCCCCTCACCTATTTGGGGATTAATTTTTTTTTTTAATTCTTATTTATTTATTTTTGGCTGCGTTGGGTCTTCGTTGCTGCGCGCGGGCTTTCTCTAGTCGCGGCGAGCGGGGGCTACTCTTCATTGTGGTGCGCGGGCTTCTCATTGCGGTGGCTTCTCCTGTTGCGGAGCTCGGGCTCTAGGCTCGCGGGCTCTACAGCACAGGCTCAGTAGTTGCGGCGCATGGGCTTCGTTGCTCCGCCGCATGTGGGATCTTCCTGGACCAGGGATCGAACCCGTGTCACCTGCGTTGGCAGGCGGACTCTTAACCACTGTGCCACCAGGGAAGTCCCTTAATTTTCTATTAACACTACTAGTTCTGCCCTTTAAATTGAAGGATCATTCCCCTTGGAATGATCTGAAGAGTGGCTTGTTAGGACATCCAGAACAGTGCCCTTCCTTTTCTTGCTCTGAATCTTAAGCACTGTTTACTCAACGACTTACATATATATTATATTACAATTTACAATATCGTTTTACAAACACCTCACAAATCTATGAGATTGACAGGGCAGGTATGATGCTGTACTCCCTGGATGAGAAAACTGAGGCCCTAGAGATAGAACCACAGTGGTCACAGCTAAGTCTTTTTACTTAACAGCCCATGCCCTTGTACACGATTTGCTTTTGTAAGCCCAGCTCCAGACCACTGCCATTCCGGTATCCATCCACTCTAGATAAAGGCCTGCCTGTGCCGTAGTTTTCTACCTGTCATTTTAGAAAGTTCATCGGAGCTCCTTATGCAAGCACGTTCATTTTTTTGGATGCCTTTCCTTTTTTAAAATTGAAATCAATTATGATTATGAGCATGTGTTTTTCTCTCTTTATAGAATTTAAATCTTGGAAATCTCTCAAGTCTAAGACACATCGTGTAATCAGAGGCAACATTCCCTTCATTATAAAATTTTGCATGTTTTAAAAGAATGATTCGGGCTTCCCTGGTGGCGCAGTGGTTGAGAGTCCGCCTGCCGATGCAGAGGACACGGGTTCGTGCCCCGGTCCGGGAAGATCCCACATGCCGCGGAGCGGCTGGGCCCGTGAGCCATGGCCGCTGAGCCTGCGCGTCCCGGAGCCTGTGCTCCGCAACGGGAGAGGCCACAACAGTGAGAGGCCCGCGTACCACCACCACCACCACCACAACAAAAAGAATGATTCAAATACAGAATATTTGCATCAGTTTCCTCCTTTAGTTTGAAACACTACTACAGCTCTTACTGCTTCCTTTAAAAAAAAAGCCACCATCAAACTATGCAAACGGTATCAGATGTTCTAATTTTGGCAGTACTGCTTTACTATTATATCAGAGTAACTGAAATCCGCTCTACAGCCACTATTCAGCCTCTGTATCTTGCTTCTAACTCTATACTGTGTGTGTACTATAAAAGTATGACTTATGGGGGCTTCCCTGGTGGCGCAGTGGTTGAGAGTCTGCCTGCCAATGCAGGGGACACGGGTTCGTGCCCTGGTCTGGGAGGATCCCACATGCCACGGAGCAACTAGGCCCGTGAGCCACAACTACTGAGCCTGCGCGACTGGAGCCTGTGCTCCGCAACAAGAGAGGCCGCAACAGTGAGAGGCCTGCGCACCGTGATGAAGAGTGGCCCCCGCTCGCCGCAACTAGAGAAAGCCCATGCACAGAAACGAAGACCCAACACAGCCAAAAAATAAATATAAATAAATAAGTAAATAAATATTAAAAAAAAAAGTATGACTTATGTGTTTGACCATTTTGCATTCAACAAATCTCTTCCACCCCCAGAATATTACTTTTCTCCCATCTGTACTCACTCAAGGCCAAGGGCACATGGTGGTGGGGAAGGAAGTGAGCCCTTTGGGCTCATGACAGACCTGAGGGTGAATCCTGAGACTCTGGTCAAATTATTTGGACCTTTTAAGCCCCATTTTAAATTAAGAGTAGTTTTAAGATCATATGTAAAGCTCTCAGAACCAAAGATAAGGAACTCAAATGTTATACAGATATACGCCACTATGCTTTACTTAAGTAAATGAGGCGGCCATTCCTACTACCTCGTAGAATGGAGTCTACTGAAATATGGCATGGAGGAAGAAAAACAAAAATCCACTCTCACTCTGTCATCAAGAATCTGCACAATTTCTAAGACTCTAATTACAACCACAATCAAAATATTATGGGATATAAAAGGAAAAGCTGGATCAAAAGGTACATAGGGATGGAGTAAGAGAAACTCAGTAATGGAACATACTTAAAAAAATTTAGAATAGATTTATTATTTACTGTTATGCCTTCAGGTTACCCTGATGGTCCACAAGGCAGAGCTGCCTGCAAAGAAAGACTAGAGGGGAAGTAAAAATAAAATATAAAAGTGCCACCTATCAAGATTTATATACTAAAAACCTGTTTACATAAAATGCTCACGTGATTACATTTTAAATGAAGACAAATACAAACAACAAAAGCACACTGGTAGGTGCTTAGGCCTGCGGCCCTGCTAATACTGAAGGATGACTTGTTGGTATTCCCGAAGCCCTTCTGCTCAGTGGCATTCCCTCCCACCCCCAGTTCCACCCCCAAACCACAGCCTGCTAGCTTGTATACTGGTGGACAACATTTGAAATTCAAACACTCTTTTGGCTTTCATTCTCATCCAGATTTGCTTATGATATGGGTATTATAATTTCTCTTCAGGTTGGTGTGTTTTGCGGTAGGTAAACAACATTCAATGCCTGCTGTACGGATCAGTATTCTGCTTCTCAACAACATATGAACTAGTCACGCTAAGACCTGAACCAGATGACAGTTGGTACAGATGTCCTTCCCAACTTCCATTCCTTCCAGGTAGTCCCAAGATTTCGTGTATACAATATACTGAAAACCTCACTTGTCTCCGAAGTGGTTCCAATGCAGAAATGTCTGGAGGAACTACTCTGGGGACTCCAACCCTGTCACCGAGCGATACCTCATAAGCATAGCACAGATGCCTTCAACGTGCAACTACAGATCCACCTGTGTCCAGTTTAAAAATGAAGGTGTGAGTGGAAAGGACGGTGTGGGCACCGCATTAAGAGGATTGAAAGATCCAGTCTGTTCTCAGATTCTCTTTGCATCGAAAAGACAAGATATGAAAACACTGGCTTTAAAAGACCATTTATTTATTGATCTTAAATATTTACAACTCATGGGTTAAAACATCTATCCATTTATTACCAGTGGGCTATTTTTCGGGGATTTTTGTTAGGAAGGGGTTTCACCTGTTATCTTTACCACTTTTATTTCTGAGGGAAGAGGATTCCGGGTTATCTTTCTAACTCTATATTCTGCTTTCTAGTTGTTTTAAACCAGTCACCTGGCTATCTTAGTAAATCTCAACGACAGCCTCATTAACAGGCTAGAAATAGTTTCCCATCTCTGAAAAGAAGGTCCCACTGACTTAGCCACTGCCACATATCAGCTCCTAAACGACCTACCGTGCAAAGCATATTCAGTACATATAATGACACTTCTGAGTGACCGCAAATGTACACCGATAGCATTCCGATGGAAAACCAGAAATGGAATTTCTTCAAGAAACATAATAATGGGGGACACGGAGACACAGCAAGGATTTGTGAAGAATGTATCAAGGAGAACTGATATTTCCACTTAAATAGCAAGCAAAAACCCCTCCAGCCTAAACGGTTCCTTTGTACACTACGATTTTATTAGACCCCAAGTAAGAACATCTTTAACGTTTTAAGAAGATTACTATAAATTACTCTATAACTTATGTTTTGCATGGTTTTTAAATGTTCATAATGCTATAATTTATTTACTTAATTTTACACGAAGATATAAAAAAAATAAATATTGCCATGCATGACTTGTTGATATTTTTAAAAAAACCACAAATAAATAACTGGAAACGTTGTCTAGAGAAACTGTTCCTGCATACTTGTTAATTACAGGGGACTCGAGCAAGTCTATTTCAATACAGGATCCTGAAACTGAAAGAACTTCCGAACAAAGCCAAATATAATGCCCTTAAAGGATCAAAATGTAATTAACGCTAAGGGAAAGAAAACAATACAGACCAAACCTGGAGTGCAAACACCTTTTTCCGCTGTAGGTTTTAATGGAAAAGGTTTGTGAGCAAATGGGGTTCCTTCCCAAGGGCATGCTGGAGACATGGAAACTGAAGTGAGAGGAACTGGGGGGCCTTCCTCAGTCAACCTCTCATCTCATTTCAGCTTCCCGAAACGTCCCTGGTTAAGACTTGGGATGAAGGAGACACAGACAAGCACGTATAAATGTCCGTCAACGTTCCTCCTTAAAGCTGAAGTCGCACACTAGGGACAGGTGGTCTGAAGGGTAATTGAAGGACGGCAGGCGGTTGGGTCCAATCTGCTCCTCCGTGAGCAGATCCAGGGCCGACCTCACGCTGAGCGTGTGCTTGGAATACCAGATGTAGTCCAGAGTGTGGCGGCACTCGCCCGAGGTCCGGATCTTCCAGGTCGTGTACGGAGGTTCCGACTGCCCGTCCGCGCTCAGCAGCTTGTAGGCGCTGTTCAGGTTGAGGCTGGAGGAGGCGAAGTGTCTGTAGACCTCCTCTGTCGGCTCTGCGTTGAAGTCCCCGCAAACGATGAGGGGAATCTTGGCTCCCTGGGTGATGCTCTGCAGGTTCTGGAGAAGGTCACAGCCTTGAGCCGATCGAAATCGCTCCCAGCCAGTGCGAGCCTTCAGGTGGGTGACGGCGATGCAGAACTGTCGGCTGGACTCCTTGCACTCTAGGGTCTGGGCAATGGCCACCTGGTTGGTTTTCAACGTCATGGCCGTCAGCCTGATGTTGGCACTGTTGACTAGCTTGAATCGGTTCTGGAGGAAAAACAAGGCACAGCCATCTGGTCCGTTGTTGTGTTCCACATCCAGACAAGGTGACCAGGGCTTGGGGAAGAACGTGCCCTGATAGCCCAGTCTACTGAGGAGGGGGTGGAAGGTGTCGAAGTAGTGGTCCACCTCTTGGAGGCACAGTATATCGGGCTGGTAGGCTAGGATTTCTTCCAGGATGAGACATTTCCTCTCTTCCCACTTGAGTGCTTCAAGAGGGCACTGTACAAAGTTGTCTTTGCCTTCTCCAAGAGCTGAAAGAAAAAAGCCGGTCAGTGGTCAGCGACTAAGAACCGCTACCAAGTACCTGTGAGTCTCCTCAGGCTTGACGCTACCCAAGACCTTCAGAGCGCTTCCCCTGCTTCAGATGCCCTGGGTGGTTCTTCTCGTACTGCACCGACCTCTTACCATGCAGATGAAGCAAGCAACTAACCGATCCTTTCGTATTTAAAACTATCTCTTGTCACTATGTTCTAGGACATGAGATCTTCTTAAGTTTTAGCTTTAGACAGCGTTCTCTGGCGTCCAAGAGATCTAAACTATGCCAGATGAAGTAAATACATTTAACTCTAGAGAGTGCTTTCAACACTGACTTATAATAAGCCATACTAGGCCTTTATAGACACCACTTAGAATAAATGACACCCATTTAAAATGGGCAGCTTTTTCCTACACCTGGAAAAAACAAATGAATCAAAGAGTGGAAAGTCAGGGAGTATGCCCTTCTTTTCCAGAAAAAAATAGTGACCCTGGTTTCTTCTTAAAATTTCAACTGCCACATGATCGGCAATGAGGTTGACTGACACACCTGTTTTTTAACTGAGCGGACCCAGGAAAGGAGTTCTTGCTACCGTACAAAGTAGTATCTTAAAGCACAGAGAACTGAAGCAACATCTCTGGCCTCAAATTATGAAGAGGCGTCTGGATAAGAACCTGGCCTCAGGAGGACCCCGACTCAGCACCACCCCTACACAGCCCCCATTCCCTGCAGGAGGTTCAGGGTCACCCGTTCGGTAGACTCAGTTTCCCCCTTCCAGGTGCTATCTTAGTGCTGTGGACAACTGATGAAAGCTTATGGGCTAACAGGAGACAGGAAGCACGTGCTGCGAAGCAGACACTTTCCCCGAGCACGGAAAGTCTGCACACGTGGAGGGGAAGGAGTACGTCTTCAGCTGATGGAGTGGGCAGTGAAAGCCAGACGACACCCCTTCCTAGCCTCCCCGTGTGGGAGCTCCCCGGGCGGCCCCAGCGCCCCGCCCCTCTCCCTGCGCGCAGACGTACCTTGGGCAAGGATGTTCCACTGCATGACCCGGATGGGTGTGTGGCTACTACTGGGGCCATCGGCCCTCAGATCCACGAAACCCCGCTGGAAGCGGGGAGGCCGCGTGTGCAGGACGGCCCTGCACTCCTCAAGGAGCTCTTTAGGGTCAATGGGCTCCAGGTGTTCCGGGTCGGGGGCCACCAGATACGCTGGGTGCTGGGAGGCGGAGCTGCCGTCCAGGGTCTTGGTGAGAGCGCTGTAGAGCCGGCTCGTGCCGCTTCCCATGGGACACGCTGCGGGGAAGGAAAGCACAGTCACTCGCCCGGCTCCTCGCCGGAAGACAAGGCACTTACTGTCCACGGAAGCCGCGGGCTCGCGAGCTCACTTTAGGCCGATGTTGCCACGTTCGCGTTCTACAGGGTGGATTAGAGGAGTTTCCGGGTTCTAGCTTTCTCTTAGGGCGGGTACTTGAAATACCGCTGTTGAGAGACCTCGATCTTTATGGCTTATTCTAACCTAGGATCTGTCTTTATAATTTACAGACACAGTCTTATGAAAGCACGGCTAAACAAAATCCATATTCCTTTTTCTGTGCATTTTAAGTGAGAACGTGAAGGCCAGTGTGTACAGAGCCAGACATCAGAAAGCCCAGTTAATCCTGGAGAACAGGTTCGGTTAGAGCAGGCTGTTGCCCTAGCCATGTCACCTATACAGATGCCTCTGCTGTGGCGAGAAACGGCTGGATTAAGTCCATATCCCACTTCTCGTCCATGTTAACTGTACACCAGGGATCTGGCTCTCTGTGGGACTCCGAACATCACGGAGCAGTATGGTCTGTCATCTAATATCGACTGCCAGACTTTTAACAAGTCAGAAACGGGGTTGGGAGCAGAGGCAGTTGCCCACCTTTTCTGGGGTCCTGGGAGGAGAAAGGGTGAGGAGCGGTGCAGGAGGCACTGTCAGTGCGCTTCCGAGTCTTCCTACTGTTATCCAACTGGACATGAACTCACTAAGGAGACTAGAGCACAACCTTCAACGAGTCCGCATGAGGAGAGCTGTGCCCGCGCCTCCCTGGTAAGTAGCCGCCTGCTCCTTTCAAGGTCAGCCGTGTTGCCTCTCATTATAGTGCGCATTAGGGGCACCTTCTACCTGGAACCACCTCCTCGATTCCGTGCGCGGTTCCTGGTATGGAGGAACCTGGATTTCCCTACCCCGTCCAAGTCCTGGCCTCCTCTTGCAGGACACAAAGTTTCCTTCATAAAACGTATTATTTGGCAAGCGGATTGCATCTGAAACTAGCGGTTGATGGAACCTGCTGTAGCAGGTCACAAAAGCAGACTCAAGTGTTCACCACCAAGGGTTAACAAGCATGCAAGCATGCTTTCTACTGTTCCTTTTCATCAACTCAAAAGTAGTTCCCCAACAAGAAAGCTAGATGGAGGCAAAGAAACACACCAGTTTTCCCAACATACATTTCTGTGCACGTGCGACTGCCAGCAAGCCTGTTCTCACAAACGCACACGCGTGAACACACGCACACACCTGTCCCGAAACTGTTTGATTTCAGTATATTAAATTCCTTTTAATAAATCTGTTTGCCTATCTGAGTACATGGGTCCAGAGGAATTTTCTTCTTGGCTGGCAGTACAACTCTGAAAATCTTTCTTCTGTACTTCTGGTTTTTTGGGTTTTTTTTTTTTAAGGCAGTAAAAATATTACTCAGCCATAAAAGGATACGAAATTGAGTTATTTGTAGTGAGGTGGATGGGATGGACCTAGAGTCTGTCATAGAGAGTGAAGTAAGTCAGAAAGAGAAAAACAAATACCGTATGCTAACACATATATATGGAATCTTAAAAAAAAAAAAAGGTTCTGAAGAACCTAGGGGCAGGACAGGAATAAAGATGCAGACGTAGGGAATGGACTTGAGGACACGGGGAAGGGGAAGGGGAAGCTGGGACAAAGTGAGAGAGTAGCATGGACATATATACACTACCAAATGTAAAATAGATAGCTAGTGGGAAGCAGCCGCATAGCACAGGGAGATCAGCTCGGTGCTTTGTGACCACCTAGAGGGGTGGGATAGGGAGGGAGGGAGGGGTATGGAGATATATGTATATGTATAGCTGATTCACTTTGTTATAAAGCAGAAACTAACACACACACACACAAATAAATAAATAAACAAATAAATAAAAGGCAGTAAAAAGTCCAACTGGGGGACTTCCCTGGTGGCACAGTGGTTAACAATCCGCCTGCCAATGCAGGGGACATGGGTTCGAGCCCTGGTCTGGGAAGATCCCACATACTGCGGAGCAACTAAGCCTGTGCGCCACGACTACTGAGCCTGTGCTCTAGAGCCCGTGCGCCGCAACTGCTGAACCTGTGAGCCACAACTACTGAGCCCACGTGCTGCAACTACTGAAGCCCGCACGCCTAGAGCCCGTGCTCTGCAGCAAGAGAAGCCACCGCAATGAGAAGCCCATGCACCGCGATGAAGAGTAGCCCCCGCTCGCTGCAACTAGAGAGAGCCCGCGCACATCAAGGAAGACCCAACACAGCCAAAAAATAAAATAAATTAAAAAAAAAAAAAAAAAGTCCTACTGGTTTCTCAAGTGTGGTTTCCAGATCGGCAGCATCAGCATCACCCTAACGGTCGACCAAACTGTCACAGGGCGTCACAGCAAAGGCACAGGGGCTCCAGTATGTGACATTTGTCAGGCTCTAGGCAAAGGACCAGCTTGATGCAGCTCACGTTCAACAGCACTGCTCTACATCCTTTTAATGCCATCATATCCTTGCCAAGCTGAGTTCTGGGGCAGTTGCTGTGATAAAAAGCAAGTACCACGTGAAAAGGCATGTGAAAAAGAGGGTAGCCGAGTCCAACAGGAGTCGAAGGTTTGAGGAGTTACGTGAAGCCAGAAAGACTGTCCCGAGCCACACTTCCTTCTAAAAACTTAGAAAAACCTTCACGTGAAGTGAATAAGGAACAGGTGGGCGTCTGTTCAGACAATAAACGTGTGCCGGAAACAGACGGCGAGGAAGCCAATCAAAATTATATCCGACTGCAAAATGAGCTAAAAGATAAGACAATGACAGAATAGCCTAAATTAGAAAACTCAGAAGTGAGGCAACACAAGGAATTAGGAACAAAAAACATACCAAAAAGAAATGAGGAGAGAAATCATTTAAGAGGCAGTGGCAAACATTATGTACTAATGTTAAGCGAAGATGCAACATATCAGGAAATGAAACAAATACTAAAAACTAAAAATCGAGAAAACTTTTAGGAGCACAAAGTTTCAATCATGCAGGATGAATTCAGTTCTGGAGGTTTAACGTACAGCATGGTGACTGCAGTTAACAATAGTGTATTCCATGCTTGAAATCCTCTAAGAGAGGAGATCTAAAGGGATCTCACGTCCCCACTCCCTCAAACACACAGGGTAACTATGTGAGTGAGATATGTTAATTAGCTCGACTGAGGTGATTATTTCACAACGTTTACAAATATCAAAATATCGTGTGCTTTACCTTAAATACATACAATTTTTATTTGTTAATTATACCTCAATAAAGCTGGAAAAACATAAAGTGAATGGTGTAAGAGGAAAAAATTATGAGGTTAAAAAAACATGTATCATGGACACACATACCTGAGAATATCAACCCAGAATGACCAACACCAACTGGGCTGCAGAGAAAAAGAAAAAGAAAAAATCCCTTGGGCTCTAGGCAAAAGCAGCAAGTAACTTACAAGGACAATTAGAGCATCACCGGACTTCAACTGCAGTGTTTTATACCAGAAGAAAATGAAGTTACGTATTTCAAATATACGTCAAACTTTATACAGATGGCTCATCAGTACCCGAGCCAAGGATTTTATATCCAGCAAAACTGGAACACTGACGCCAGGAGCACTTCTTCCAGAAACTACTAGAGTAGGGGACGGCAAACTGCAGCTAGATGTATTTTAGTACAGTCCTCAAGCAAAGAATGGTTTTAAAGAGATGTGTCACACACACACACACACACACAATGTGACAGGATTGTTTTTGGCCCTCAAAGCCTAAATGTTTACTATCCTGCCCTTTTCAGAAAGGTCTTTGCCACCCCTGGAACTAGAAACAAGATTTAGACCAAAATGACCAGAGACACTGATTTAAGAACTGGTGGTACTATATTAAACATATAGCTACTTAGAAAATCAAGTCTAAATGAGGTTAAAAGACAGAGTACAATATACGATGGCTATGTGATCTGATAATGAACCAATGAAGGTTTAGTACACCCCAAAAAAGCATGGGGGTGGGGGGGAGCAGGGACCAGAAAGCAAGCATATTCAGTTAAACATTGTTTAACTGTTTTTAGGGAATTCCCTGGCGGTCCAGTGGTTAGGACTCTGCCCTTCTACTGCAGGGAGCATGGGTTCGATCCCTGGTCAGGGAACTAAAGATTCCCGTAAGCCATACGTGGTGCAGCAAAACAAAACAAAACAGAAAAACTCCAAAAAACACAATCCACAACACAAAACATTGATAATTTGGACTTTATCATAATAAAAAACTTAAAAAATATTGTCTTCAGTGATCATAATTAGTAATGGTAGTATCAGAATTCTTATTCTGAGACTGTCGTGTAGATGTGAGATGAAGCAGATTGGATATTCTAATTTCATCATTCCCTGTCGTCCTTTTTTGGTTTGGTCTTAGAAATGTATGTATAGGCTATTAGCTACAACATTCAAGGAAAACATTCTTGTTAAAGCTGGCTCATTTTGGACCAATAGTGGATTATTAAATCTTGTCATTCACCTTATTTGTGACTTTTGGTGGTTTTCAAAAATTAAATGTACCATCAAAGGACAAAGCTTTGCAGCAAAAAAGAGGAAGGATGTACTGCATCGTGGGTATCAAAGCATCAGTTCCAGTCCCAGCTCTACCACCATTCAGCTGTGCCACTCTCCAGAGCTGCTGACAAGGCTTGTTAAGTGACCATAATTTCTTTAAGATTATTTGGAAAATGCATCTAGGTTAGAACAGGCAGCAATTTCAAAATAGTATTTCTACTAGAGGGCACACACATCTCTATTAAGAAAACTTGCGTATGTTATTCAAAATGACTTTTATTCCCCTCAGATTTGAGTCCCCAAATGGACAATTTCTGTTGGGTGTAATAAAAGTACTCTGGAATGCACTAAAGGTTGTCTTTTCAAAAATTTTACTGACATAGACCCTTTGCTCTTGTTTCACGAGATTCCTTTACCCAAGAAAGAGAATCGGGCAACATTTCAACTAAGAGACTGGGCAGAGGGGAATTTCAGGGCATATTTACTATAGTCCTGTTTCTCCTCCTTAGGTCCTACAGGAAACCCTAAGACGGTCCCCTTGATGGACAGATGCAAGCCAGAATACCCTGTTTGATAACGAAGCCAGCCTAGGACATGCCTTCTGATACCAAAGTACCTGGGAAGCTGGTCAACCAATCGGCTTCTCGCATAGAGAGCAAGGCGTCAGGACAGAGACACATGGTCCTGGAAGATGACTCCACCCTCCTCCTAGACAGCAAGGCTCTGCTCCCGCTGGGCACTCCACATTCTGTCCAGCCCTGCAGGTCACTCTCTCGGCCAGTGGGCACTGGCAAAACTAATCTTCACAACCTAACCTAACCCTGCAGTCCTCAGGAACCATCTGTCTGCAGTATGCTGATTCTACATTCTTATTTCTCTGCTCTCTGAACTTTGGGAAGAACGCTCCATACCTAAAAAACATGAGCTGATCTTTTCTCTCAAGAAGTGTCTGGTTAAAGATTAATAGAGAGATAAATGAACAAGAGAAAAAGTGAATGCATACTGTGTGGAATGGGCTGGGGTATATAGTAAGGGCTAAACCCATCAGGATGGAGAAGAGTTATCAGAAAAGGACTTCAGAAAGGACTCAAGGTATTCAGCTCTCATTCCTGACTCCACCACTTCCTTGGTAGGTGGCCACCATAAGCCCCTGCCTCGCTCTCTCAGACACCACGCTGGTCCACAGGAGATACCTCACTGAACAGACTAAAATCTCTCTCCTTATTGGCTACGGGGCTTATTTTGTACGGGGGAGAGACAAACAAGGTGAAAGACATTTTGTCATATGCTGAAAAGTGCTTTGGAGCAAAATAAAAAGGTGAAAGGGGAGACAAGGAATGCTAGGGACTGGAAGTTGCTAATTTATACAGGACGCTCAAGGAAGTCTCACTAAAGGTTACAGAGATCTGTCATAAGGAAACCAGTCTTAGAGAAATCCAAGAACATTCTGGGCAGAGGGAATGGTGAATGCAAAAGCCCTGAGGAAGGGGGCTTCCCTGGTGGCGCAGTGGTTTAGAGTCCGCCTGCCGATGCAGGGCACGCGGGTTCGTGCCCCAGTCCGGGAAGATCCCACATGCCGCGGAGTGGCTGGGCCCGTGAGCCATGGCCGCTGAGCCTGCGTGTCCGGAGTCTGTGCTCCACAGTGGGAGAGGCCACAGCGGTGAGAGGCCCGCGTACTGCAAAAAAAAAAAAAAAAAAAGTTTCCAAGGCGGCTGGCAGAGCAACCAGAAGGGTGAAGCTGCCAATACAAGTTAGGAAGACGGGGTGGGATCTGCCGTAAGACATGACTAATGCTCAGGAGAGAGGTGCAAACTGGAAATGAACACGTGCAAGACGTCGGGCACAGACGAGGACTCAGCTCTGGATCAGACTGGGGAGGGTGTGGTGAAAATCTACAAAGAAGGCAAAGGCCAGGGGCAGGACAATCGGGAGAGCAAAGTAGAGAAAGTTTCGTCCACGAGGGAGCTGTGTCCTGTGTCAAAGGCTACTGACGGTTCAAGGAAAATGAAGACTGAGCACAGCTCAGATCTGGATTCAGCGACATGGGAAACGTTGGTGAATTTAACGACAGCGATTTTTGATTTTGGGTGGAGGTGTTGGGAGAACAGGACAGAGAGTGGAGATGTATTTTGAGAAAATCTTGCCCCCCTCCCACCAAAAAAGGAGAGAAATGGAATGGTGGCTGAAGATGGAGGCTTGAGAACTTGGGGAAGCTGCTGTATCACCTTTGTTTGCTAACGGGGGTGACACAGCAGAGGGAGAAACCCACGAGGCAGGAGACTTCAGGCATGACGACACAAGGAAGGCGACAAGTCCTCCCCCAGAACGATTATCAACCCGGACGAGAGTGTCAAAACCAGCCTGAATTTCAGTGCTCTGGACGGAGACCAAAGGCATACAACGAACTGAGAAGCTTTTATTCACGAACGCGATTGAACTTCAGTTAAGGACAGTGCTAGCCTGTGCCCGGTCCTGCCGGGGCTGGTGCCACCCCTCCCCCTCAGCTCCATGGAAGTATTCAACCAGGGCAGCAAAGGTACTAAATTAAGTTAAAACCTGCCCCAAAGCAAGGCCCAGGCCCTGATGGCTTCGCTGGTGAGTCCATCAAATATTTAAGTAAGAAGGAGCAAGGCTTCAAAAACTCCCACGTACTGCTTCCCACGCAGAGCCGCTCTGGAAGATAGTTTGGCAGTTTTAAAAATACACGTAGAATTCATGCCCCTAGGTATTTACCTAAGTGAACTTGAGTTCATTCAGGAATAGGTATGCAGGGACTTCCCTGGTGGCACAGTGATTAAGAATCCGCCTGCCAATGCAGGGGACACGGGTTCGAGCCCCGGTCCTTAGCGTGTGGAAGATCCCCCATGCTGCGGAGCAACGAAGGCTGTGTGCCACAACTACTGAAGCCCACGCGCCTAGAGCCCGTGCTGCGCAACAAGGGAAGCCACCGCGATGAGAAGCCCGCGCACTAAAACGAAGAAACGAAGAGTAGCCCCCGCTCGCCACAACTAGAGAAAAACCCATGTGCAGCTTTGAATGCAGCCAAAAATAAATAAATTTAAAAAAAAAAGAAAAAAGGAATCCCATGGTACTGAGCTGGAGTCAGAGATATCAGCCTGAATTCACGTTTCACTTACTATACATATATAGATGTGTAGATACAGAGATAATGAGCGATGTGGACGGCTGTGTTTTTCCACTTGCTGTCTGCCATGAGCTAATCATTTATTTAATTAATTAAATTAATTAATTAACCACCCCCCTGCTTTTTTCCCACGCTACAAATGTCTATTTTATATCTTTATATGTCCGGGGTTATTGTGAGGATAGAAACATAAATCTAAAACATTTTGCTAAGATATAACATTACTTCTTAAGGAATTTTGTTTGATTTTTTTGTGGGACCCTAGGAGGTCCTGATGCCTTGTCACGCCCCAGCAGATAAGGTACTTCTGTAGCAATGAACGCTTTCAGTTAAAACTGTCATTTTTACATGATGCTACGTAAACATACATAATAAATACACATGAATATTTATATATTTACATGTATAACATAAGCTGTATCTAGCCAATAAGTATAAAAATTGAAACGGACACATTCTACACTCACAACTCAGTGCGCACTCACGGCACACGTAGATATCTAAGAGGAGGTTCACAGAACAGCTTATTTCTGCATGACATCTGGGCCATTTTCTGGTGCATTCCGTTTCTTTTTTAAAAAATGCTGGTCGTGACCCAACTTCGTTTGGTTTCCGACCCACCGATGGGGCGCTGCTCCAGCAGCAGCTGCGGGCATGGTTCATGGGCCACTAGGGATGTCTGAGACTCTTGGAGCCACGCACGGCCAAGGTGTTCATGACGCCGAGCCCCCACGTGCCGTTTTCTCTGTCTTGGTGCTTGTTGTTCTCCGCACAGCCGTGGTGAAACCGCTGTCCTGTCGGCACGTCCCGGCACCCAGCGGCCCCGGGCTCCACTAGTGGCCACGGTACGCAACCCCATCACTCAGGGTTTTAGTTTAAAAGTGCCTGTTTTACTTTAAAATGTCGCTTAGTGAGGCAGTAGTAAGTATCTCTGTGAAATGTGCAGCCTCGATGACATACTTTTAATAGGTGACAAAATGGAGCGTCCACAGAAACACGCTGCGCGCAAAATACGCTGCCGTAAGGAAAAGCGCTCGGGTGAGCGTCTGAGCTGCAAAATGAACTCGGTCCTGTCTTCATGGAACACCATTTCACCTCGAAGAGCCGACAAACTATAGTTCATCACATATGGACACGAGGCAGACACGTACCCACAAAAATGTAAGAAGTCAGCCTGTCACTTGAAGGAAAACAATGGACAGAGTTTTTGCCCAAGAGGAAAACTTCTGGAAAACATATCTGCCATCAGGAGCCTGACAAGTCCCCAGTACTTAAAAAAAGTTTCTGACAAGATGGGTGGCGAGAGAAGCTAGTTATTTCTATACTGTGTAACGCTTGGAAGAGCTGCATAACGCAGTGAAACAACATTTCCCAAATAACCAATAGCAAAAGTTCACTGATATATATGGTATCGGATTCCACGTCACAAATAACCACGTATTAACATAGAGACTACTACAAAAAAAGACTACCCACGATTATCTTATAAGGCTATTCAAATACTTTTTTCCAATTATATCATCTGTGAGAGACTCAATTTTCTTCATATATTTTAACCAAACCATATCACAACAGACTGAATGGAGAAGCAGATACGAGAATATGGCTGTCTCCTATTAAGCCAGGCTTTAAAGAGATTTCCAAAAATGTCAAACAATGCCACTCTTTCACTAACTTTCTTTTTGTCTTGGAAAACAGTTAAAAAGTGTTACTTACGTGAACACTGATTTTACTATTAAATGACTTGATAAACATTTAAAAATTCTCGTCTTACTTTCTAACATGATATATAAACATAGGTCATATTAATTATGTTATATATTAACCCACATAGACAAAATTCTGTGGGACCCTCCGTATTTTTTAAGATTGCGAAGGGGTCCAGAAAACAAAAGGTGAGACTGTCTCTTCTAGACCAACCATCACCTGAGTGTAGACATCCCGTTCCAGGGGATACAAGCAAAGCAATCCCCGGGGAGAAAATGAGAACTAAAAAAGGTGAAATGAAATAACAGAAAGTAGACATGTCTGTAATTCACACAGAGCACGTATCTGAATTTTTCTCAAACTGACAGAGCATCTGATCACAAAAGGTGGGAGAGGTCACTGCTGCTAGGCTGTCTCCACGGCACTCCAGAGACTAGTACTATCTCCAAATCACGGACAAGCTTCCCTGACCTCTGTCTTTATATTTCTAAGCTAGATTTTCCATAACTCAAAAATATTCTTCTCATAAAGTCAGGTTACTGAACCAAATCAGAAGGGATCTGGGGAAGACCCAATTCATTTCCTCCCGTCTTCAGTTATTCTTTTCGGCTTTTATCCTAAGAACATACGAGCTTACTCAGTTATTTTTCAAGGCTTTGTTTCCTAAAACTTTCTGGTAACATAGAGACATCAATTCAAAGGAAGTGCTAGGGAATAAATAACTCAAAGTGGACACCAAGGAGACTTCACATGCTATTTGTGTACTTATAACACCGTCGTAGCAAGGCTCAGAGCCACCCAGGAACTGCTAGGTGGGAAGGCAAGTTATCTAAATTTGAGAACAAAGGAACGCTGCAGAGCGTGCGACACCCTCTGCCCCTCCCCCACCCTGAGGATGACGCCCCTGACGGCTAATGACTGCTGGAAGCTTACTACGCACCACTCGCAAATTAAGTAATTCTCACTACATTCCTAGGAGGTAGCCACTCCGATTATGCCCCTTTTACGAGGAGGGATAACTTAGTAACAATTCTCTCACCTGTTTTAAAAAAAGTCATTTTTTCTTTTAGAGTATCAACCGTTTAAAAAATCTTTTCACACATAAATACAACTCCAAAATTGCTTGCCTTTCTGCTGAAGTTTTATACCTTAATAGGGGTTGCCATTCAGGGCTTTAAAACGATTGTCACAGGTTCAGAACAGCAACATGGAAAGCCACTTTCCTGAGGCAAGGCAGCACAAACAATTCATCCAGGTGGTTGCTGAGATACTGGAAGGCATGAAATCTTGACAAAACCTCTACTGAACTTTTACTTGGCACTCATACTAGCTTCTGGGTCGAATTTTACATGTGTTATTTATTTGACCCCAGATTATATTTGGTTTTGGCCCCAAATTCATTTTTTTCCAGCCACTTGACTAGAGAAAGTTATCAGCCATCACTTCAATGTAATGCACATGATGTAATTTATACAGGCAAAAGGCAGGTGATAACAGCTTTATCTCTCATGCCTCTATTTCTCCTTTAGCTGCACCACTCCCATCTCTTGCCGTTTCCCAATCCTATAAGCATATTTCCATGTACACCGGGAACTGGATGCCTGCATTCCGTGATGATAGGATGGCGATGAACAAATACGTCGCTATTTCACTTGATAGGAATAACTCTTCTTACCTTTGTAACAGCCTTTAAAGGTCTGCCAGAGAATTCGCATTATTTAGGTTCCAGAAATACAGCAGTGGTATGTAAACTTCCCCCATTCTGTCATCCCTTTATTTTCCTAATAAAGCAAAAGTGGGCTAACTACTAAAATACAGAATACATTTACTCTTTAAGCTACCGATTACTAAAGCAACAGGGAGACCACCATATAAGTTCCTAAGAGTGCCAGCCATCAGAGGCAAATGATCAGGGGTTTCATGAAAACATCTTCAATCAATAACTAGAAGGCTGGATGAGAACCCAAACAGCTGAGACCTAAACTGACTGGGCTGACCACCGCAAGCAGTCCTAACAGCACTCAGAAATCTCGACAGAAAGACCTCTCTCCACGTAACATTTCTCTACTTACCCAGCAACTGCTTCTTCTAGAGTCTGCCCAAACCATTCAGTCTGTTAATAATTTCTCACAACAGCCTGAGCTCAGTCTCCTGAAACGATGGCTTGGCAAAAAATACCGGTTAAAAAGCAAAAACGGAAGGAAGGCCAGGATTCTCTGGGTCCAACGCCTGAGAAGCTGCTGGAGCTGACCAGCCTTGGGCCCGCGGAAACCTCCAAGCGTCAAGTACCCAGAAGTGTAAAGCACAGACGTCACGGGAAGGCATCACTGAACAGCGAGCCTGTGCTGCCACCTACTGGCCGCGTGCTGAACCACCTCGGGAAGTTTAGACGGGCTAACTCGGCAGCTAGCTGTCACTGGGCTCCTTAGAGCAGCTT
The DNA here is from genome assembly GCF_963455315.2 of Globicephala melas. Classification (NCBI taxonomy): domain Eukaryota; kingdom Metazoa; phylum Chordata; class Mammalia; order Artiodactyla; family Delphinidae; genus Globicephala; species Globicephala melas. The sequence goes on from NC_083318.1 coordinate 4,912,885, forward strand.
CCTGAACACACGCGGCCACCTTCAGGACAGTCACAAGATAACCATCGACCTAAAACAGCCGGGGTGTTGGATATGTGGGATAGTTCGTATTTACTGAAGAAGTCAAAGATTCACAGCCCCCCACCTCACAGCTTCACGCAGCGAGCCCCAGTGGCTCCTTCTTCTCTTACTTAAATGACCCTTAACATCTGAACTACAATCCCTGTCCTTCACTCATTCCTCCTCATAGGAGGAACAGGGACTACATCTGCCTTGATTACCACTTCCCCTGGTACCCGGTACCCGGCCTAGCGCTTTAAGAACGTTGATAAAAGAAAGGATGGCAAGGGGCAGCGAAGTGTTCATTAAGGACCCCTGTCAAACACGGGCGGAAGAACCGCCTTACGTTGGTAGAGCACTTTACGGTGCACTAGGCACTTTTACTTGCTGAGACACCTGTTACCTCTCAAGAACCCCTTGGCTATTTTATAGATGAGGCTCAGAAGTGACTTGTCCAGAGCCACTATTAAATGTACTCTGTATTTTTGGAATTTTGTGAGACTGTAGTCAGGGCCCTCTCTTTGTGTTTATGTACCCGTATCAGCCAGAACACCCGAAACTCAAAACAGTGCAACACGTCCCCGGCAGGTCCACCTGGTAAACGCACACAACCACCTTCAAGTTCTGCGACGCAGTGTGGACCTGTAGTACGTTACACTCCCCGGGTCCTAGAGACCGGATTCTAAGCATGGGAAAGCCTTACGGTGAAAGCTTTCACTTTTCTCAGTGAGGCAAGATGGTCTTGAACACGTGGACTCGGGTTAGGCTGCCTCGTTTCAAATCCCGGTTCCTCCTTTACTAATCGGATTCTGACCAAGGTATTTACCTCTGTGGCTCACTTTCTTCACTGAGTTACTGGCCGCTGAATTGAACTAGCTATACCCAGCACATTCGAAATGGGAGCTAAATGTTAGCTATTTTGTTACTGTTAGTGACGCGCACTTTCTGGGTTTAAAGAGAAGCTGCTTTGAACATCTGAGAGCCCAGCATGCGCCATGCTCCTTGCATGTATTTTCATTACTCTTTCCAACAATCCAGCAAAGTAGGTATTGTGTTTGCCCACTTTTATAAACACGGAGACGGAGGTTAAGCGATTACCCGGTTTCCTCAGGATTGCACAACCGGCAAAGGGTCAGGCCCTGGGGAAGGCTGCCTGCACCCTGGACCGCTGCTCGGCAGCATCCCCGATAGCGCTGGTCCAGAGTCAGGACGGTGCGCCCGGGGTCAAGAGGTCGAATTCCACCTCCTCTGCGAGAACGTCACAAGGACGTCACCGCTGTCACGGTGCGCACGCTGGCACAGCACAAAGTGTACAAAGCGGAGTAATGACCCGCACGGCGTGGCTAGAGATATCGAGTGAAGGTCACGGCTCTCAACCTAGCGTGTCTAAAAATACAAGATCCTAGACACAGTGTGACAGTCCCAACGACCTCTGCTGGGCAGCAGTCACAGACAGGAACGCCCACGTGTCTTCCAGACAAGGCTAAGCTGTACCTTCAGTCACGCCCGATTCATCTAGAAAATACGGCTAAGGGAAAGAGAAACCCCTCCACGATGAACGCTGAGGTTAACCTGTTAAAACTGGTGCTCAGATTGTTAGCGGCCTGGCCAAGCACTTCCACAAGCCCGGCTTTTCTAGCAGAATGCTCTGAAGGGAAACTGAAAAGGCAGAAATGAAAAGAATCTGGTGGGACAGCAGCTCTCCACTAAGACATCAGGTCTGTGTTACTACCTGATGCCCATCACTGACGTTCCCGGGATACTCGAGAAGTGGGCCAGGTTTACAGCTACGAATGGAAACATGGAGTATGGAGCCAAGAGGACTATTCTGCTGGTATTCTTCCCTCTAGATCAGAGGTCCACACACCACAGCCCGTGAGCCACATCTGGCCAGTGCTCTGTATTTGTGCTACCTGTGATCTTAGACATTTTTAAATGGTTGAAAAAAAAAAACTAATAATATTTCATGATGTGAAAATCATATGAAATTCACACTTCAATGTCCATAAATAAGATTTATGTATTGTCTGTGGCTGCTTCCACACTACAGCGGCAGAGATGAACGGTTGTAACAGATATTTGGTCTATAAATCCTAAAATACACATAGCTACATATATTTACAACTACACAGGACACAATGTAAGACGAGGCTTCTGTGAGAAGGAGGCGTGGAGAACTAGAAAATGCCCGGAAATTGTAAACGACTGCAAAATAGACACGTTCAGAAAATCTCATGAAATAGAGATAAAAGACTTGAAAAACTGAGAGACGCCACAGAGGGTGGGGATCCATATGGACAACAATCTGTCCATTGTTGAACCATTGTTGAACTTTTCAGTAACATGATACAGTGATGAATATGATAGAATAACCCAAGAAATAACAGAAAATCTTCCTGTGCTAAAGCACGGGATGGCCTTAGACTGAACGGGCTCACCTGACCTGAGACATTCATCCTGACAGAACTTTTGAACACCAAGGGCAAGCAAGCCTAAACTTCTGGAGATAACCAGTACTGACAAAGACATTTAAGCTCTGAGGGAAAATATTTTTATTAATGGGCATGTGTTACTTGTGTAATTTAAAATATGATTTAAAAAAACTATCATGATGAAAAGCTGCTCAACATGACTAATTATTAGAGAAATGCAAGCCAAAACTACAACGAGGTATCACCTCACACCAGTCAGAATGGCCATCATCAAAAAAATCTACAAACAACAAATGCTGGAGAGGGTGTGGAGAAAAGGGAACCCTCTTGCACTGTTGGTGGGAATGCAAATTGATACAGCCACTATGGAGAACAGTATGGAAGTTCCTTAAAAAACTACAAATAGAGCTACCATATGAGCCAGCAATCCCACTACTGGGCATATACCCGGAGAAAACCATAATTCAAAACGACACATGCACCCCAATGTTCATTGCTGCGCTATTTACAATAGCCAGGTCATGGAAGCAACCTAAATGCCCATCAACAGACGAATGGATAAAGAAGATGTGGTACATATATACAATGGAACATTACTCAGCCATAAAAAGAAACGAAATTGGGTCATTTGTAGAGACGTGGATGGATCCAGAGACTGTCATACAGAGTGAAGTAAGTCAGAAAGAGAAAAACAAATATCGTACATTAACGCAAATACGTGGAACCTAGAAAAATGGTACAGATGAACCGGTTTGCGGGGCAGAAATAGAGACACAGAGGTAGAGCACAAACATATGGACACCAAGGGGGGGAAGTGGTGGGGTGGTGCTGGTGGTGGTGGGATGAACTGGGAGATTGGGATTGACATGTATACACTAACATGTATAACCAAGAAGAACCTGCTGTATAAAAAAACAAAATTCAAAAAAGAAAAAAAACGATCATGAAAATTTTCCAAATAAAATTCAGCATGAACCACCTAAGAGAGAAATGCACGTCAACCTTGAATCGCTAAGTATTCATCAAGTGTGAGAACCATTCATGTGGTTATCAAGGTCCTACGAATCCCCATTAGAGGGACTCCTAACAATAAACATATATGCTGCGTCTCCCTCCTCCTTCCAAGAACCCGAATACACCCGCCTCACCTCTTTTAGCAAACATCCCATCGCAGGAGCCTACAGAGTATATAGGCGTCCACCTACCTACTCTATAAATCGTACACTCCCGTTACAATGTCAGTGTCAAGTTCTGCCTCACTGAACTTCCACAAAGACACCAGTTCTTTCCTTTCCTTGAAGCTCGCTTTTGCTCAGGTTAACATTCTTGCTCAGGCGTCTCCTGAATTGTCTTAGGCCCCAAGCTCACAACTCTTAACACTCGTTCAGAATTCTCTCCGGGTTTCCCAAACTTTCCAGGAGGAACAAGTACCTCTAGGAGTGGAGCTTATAAAAGACTCCCTAGGCTTTCCAGAGAATCACCTGGGGCATTTGTTAAACACAACACAGCCAGGATTCTCAGGAAAAACGGATTCAAGTAGACAGGTGAAAGGCCCAGATGATTCTCAAGTACCCCTTTTCCCAGGGTGTTCATCGCTGTTCCCATACCTGCCACCTTCTTCCGGCACATGGTCTTCTCTCACCCTCCTTTCTTGCATTCAAAGCAAAGTTTTTATCCAACAAATCTAGCCACACTCACGTCTTTCTTCTCAATCTCTGCTGCAATTAGTCATGAGAAGCAATAAAATATTTGGCCTTTTAAGTGTACTATGTTCAGTAATACTTGCGGATCAACTGATACCAATTTATCTTATTAATTTTTTTCCCCTAGGTAAAGTCCAGCAGGCGAAGTTAAATGATTTGCAAATGTTCACACAAGTGTGTTGAATGTGAGCCTGGAGCCACGGTTACTAATTCAAAAGCCCCCAATAACTCACTGTATTTAAGCTCTTACCATTAAATGCTACAGGAAAACAATACCTTGGTTCTCCTACAAAGAAAGCAATTTATTTTTGTAGAAGCTTGATAATTACAAGCTTTTGCATTTCTTCTCTCTCATAAGCAGCTTACTCACACCGTTAAGGGACATACTAAATAAAGCCGCCTCCTCCAATGAGCCGGTATTTGCTTTTAAAATTGTACCAAGAAAAAAAGCAACATGTTCCAGTGATGGAGAACAGTAATTCAGCCAACTCTTCATTAGCTGAGGAGGAAGGCATTTATAAACCCACAGATGACACCGGACCAGTACAGTCATCCAACACAGTAACTGTGGCAACTGGTGCTTCTTTATGGGGCTGCTGTCCTTCCATGAGAAAAGGTAGCAAAACACTGCTAGGTCCCCCTTTCAATTCTAATAACCCAGCATTTGATGACTGCAAAGAGGCTGCACTCATCTTTCCAGTGACCTCTGATTGCCAAGGGGCGTTAAGTTAGGAAGGAACCGATTATCAAATGGGGTCAAGCGTGGGGCTTTACTACCCATTCCCCGCCGCAAAAACGTGCTGAAGGGAAGAGTAGCTTCAGTTCCCTGAAGGTTTCTCTAGCCAAATGTCTAAACCTTGGGGCCTGTAAGAATAATCTGGTTATTACTGTTGCTATTTTGTTAAGTAATGTGGAATCTGGGGTCCACCGGTAACAATTCTGTTTAGTAAGTCTACAGTAGGATCTATGAATCTGCATTTATTTAAAAAGCACCTAATGCTGGTTCCGAGGCTCTTTGGGAAACATTTTGCAAGGTATCTCTTCTCTCACCCTGACACATCCATGCCTCATGCCTTCCACTTTGCTCCTGGCTTTTCCCAAGCAAAGTGTTCTAATCTCTTTCCATCCTAAACTGCACTTCAAGGCCCAGCTCAAATGCCAGCCACGTTCTGAAGCCGAAAAAGATCACCACTGCTAAAAGAGACTTTGCACTCTCTGGCATCCTTGTGCCATTTGCAAACCTTTAATTGTAACAGACTAAGAATAAAAGGTGTTTGATTTCATTGAACAGTCACGTCTTTGTGCAAAACTCACCTCTCTTACTGGGCACACTAAACTCCTTAGAGGCTGGCTAAGTCTCACGTTCTTTTACCTCCTATAATAAAGCATCTACAGAGTGAGACAGACTGTAAGTTTTTGAATGAATGAGTGATCAAGCGATGAGCTGATGAATGCATTCATGAGTGTCTTCCAACAAGCAGCTGAAGCGAAAACTGCGCAGAAGCCGGAAAATTGCCTAGATCTTGTAGTAGTAACTGTCTATAATAGTTTACAATAGTGTAACTACCATAAAATCTTTCAATTTCCTTCTAAAACTTCAGGGGACTTCCAGAAAGTTCATTAAACATCTTTCTGGGTCCAAAGCCTAAGATTTCAAATGTTCTGGCCTCTCTTCCTCAGCCAACAGCACAGCTCTCTGTATGTGTGTTACGCAAGCTATCTGTACTCCCAAGATGAGCCTACTGACTAACTGCCCCGAGGGGCCTGGAGGAAACTTAAGGTGAAAGGTTAAGATAGGAGAGACGGCTAGGAAGACCCCAATTGGTTTTCTTTCACCCCTTCTCCTACCTCAAACCTAACAATGTTCCTCTTGAAAACTTCCAGCAAGAAAAACCACTGACCTTCCCTGGTGGAGCAGTGGTTAAGCATCCACCTGCCAATGCAGGGGACACGGGTTCGAGCCCTGGTCCGGGAAGATCCCACATGCCGCAGAGCAACTAAGCCCGTGCGCCACAACTACTGAGCCCACGTGCCACAACTACTGAAGCCCACGCGCTAGAGCCCACCGCAATGAGAAGCCCGCGCACCGCAACGAAGACCCAACGCAGCCAAAAATAAATAAACAAATTTATTTATTTAAAAAATACTTTATAAAAAAAACACTATCAGATATTAGGTGGTAACCATTCTAACAGTTATTTCATTGCGCCAAACTCCTATAGAACTGGAAAGATCTCGGTGACTGCCAAATTCACCCTTTTTAAGAACACTGAAGAATTTAGAGTCTCCGGTAACCACTTTAACATCCTAAATTTATTTTACTTTATTTTATTTATTCATTTATTTTTGGCCGCACCGCAGGGTATGTGGGATCTTAGTTCCCCCGCCAGGGATCGAACCTGCGTCCCCTGCGGTGGAAGCGCCGAGTCTTAAACCACTTGACCGCCAGGTAAGTCCCTAGTCACATTTTGGGTGATCACTTTAAGTAAAGAAAGCCACACTGAACATATTCTTTTTACTGCTCAATCTGTCCTTAAGTAAATCCCAAACTTGGGAATTCCCTGGCGGTCCAGTGGTTAGGGCTCAGGGTTTTTACTGCCCTGGCCCTGGGTTCAATCCCTGGTCTGGGAATCCCGCAAGCCACGCAGCGGGGCCAAAAAAAACCCCCCAAAAAAACCCCCAAACCGTTAATCCAGACCTTTGGAGCAAAATGTAGTTATTTACAATCTAAGATGCTCATACGTCTTAAACAGCAATAAACTTGAGCACAACCAAAATACACTTTTTTAGTGTGGTAAGATTGCCAGTTTTGAAAGAGAAGCTTTATTCCTCATTTTGAAAAGTATGACTACTTTGTATGTAGATTGTAGCCGCGGTAATGGGTGCTCAGGCAGAAACCTCTGTGGCCAAAAAGGGGAAATCCAGGGCACGTGACGTATAAAATTGGCTCTTGGCCAAGACGGCATCACCTTTGCAAGATCTTAAGCCAGGTATACAGGACGCAGAATGACGCAAATATTAAGACGGGAAGGCTCCCGAAAGATTTCAAATGTATGTCCAAAGAGTCAGTGCGTGTTATAACACACTGTTCACATGACATTTTTCAAAATTCAGAAACCTAAAAGACATGTAGGTCACGTGATCAGATAAGTGTAACTTTAGATTTTTTGTTTGTTTGCATAAAATGTTCCATCATTAGTGCGATTAGAAACAAAACACAAATAATCTGCGGCCTCGGAAGGGGAAAACTTACAGGTCAAGAGCGAGAAATACAAAAACCACGGCATCGAACGGTAAGGATCAAACTAGAAGCTCCCGCGGGGTTCCGGTTCTTACCGGACGCGGTGCAAGCCCCAGGCAAGGGAAGGCGAGGGCAGAGCCGCAAAGCGGAGCGGAGACAGCGGCTCAGGGAGAGGGGAGCCCGCTTCCCGGTCCGACCCCACCGCCCGGCGGCCCCCGGCTTCCCATTCATTCCGCGCCGTCTCCAGGTGGCGGCCGCGCGTTGGCCGCCGCCGCGTTCTCCGCCCGGAACCGCCGCGCACTCACCTGTTCGGGAGCAAGCCCTCGCGACGCTGCGGGCCGCCGAGGCCACCGCCAGGAGCCGGGGGGAAGCGAGGCGGGGGGCGGCGGCGGGTGCCGGCGAGCGGCGGCGCGGCGGCGGGCCGGGCGGGCGGCGCAGGCCGGGCGCGTCCCTCTGCAGCAGGGCGGAGCAGAGCCGCCGCGGGCTCTGATACATGCCGGGCGCCGCCGCCGCCGCTGCCGCCGCCGCGGCCCCTCGCGCGCCCGACCCACCCGCGGGCCTCGCCGACGCGGGCGAGCCGAGCAGACTCTCGGGGGCGTCCGAGGGGAGGCTCCCGGGCTCCTTCTCTTCCCGCCGCGGCCCGGGGGAAGGTGCTGGGCAGGCGAGCCCGGGACTGAGTGGCTGGTGCTGCGGCTGCTGCGACGCGAAGGCGCTGGCTGCAGCCAGCCGGCGAGAGCTGGGGGGTAACCGGCGAGCGCAGAGCGCTGACAAAGCGGGCGCTACCAAGCGCGACAGGGAGGGGGGATCCATAGGATCGGAGCCAGGCGCGACCAGGTAGGGACTCCTCGAACCGGAGTGATACTGATTTGGGAGGAAGCGGATCTTAAGCTATTTATAGGGTGGGGGCTATGGGAGGTCCAAAGTAACAAGGATCCCTTGAGGCGGTTTTAAAGGAATGAGCCTCCCCTTCCGCTGGCTGCAGTGGAAACGCCCACAGGCTGGGAGACCCAAGACTGCTCCAGGGCTGTGGCCCTGGAGACACGTGGGTGTCCGAGTGGAAGACAGCATCTGTGTGTGCGTGTGAGTGGACGTGTGAATCCGGCAAAGGGTGTCCGCCCCCGACGCCGTCGGCGGGACGTGTTGCGTTAAACGAAATTAAGCGCGATAAAGCCCCCACTGTGTGCGATGGCGATGCTGAGGAAGACGACGTCCCTTTCCTCAAGAATGTTATCCTCAGGCAAAGGGGGCCGAAGGTGGCAAGAGAAATCAGACCTAAAGCTTTACAAGGTAGATTAAGTTCAGTGCCACAAGTTTTCGCAAGTTTGGCGATAGAGGTCATAACAGGCCTGCGGTTTCTAGAAGGTTTATTAGAAGACTTGGCATTTGTGTTGGGCAAAGACTTGGAGGTCTCTGTTTTACACTTGTAGAATTTGGAGCAGGGGGAGAGTGATGGTGATTTACACATGAAAAAGGGGAATAAAGAAAGCCCTGGGTGTATTTATAAGAACAACTCTTAGTTATGTAGGGTGGAAGCTAAGGAGTAAGAAGACAGATGCTTGCATAGGTTATACTGCGGGAGGCAGACGTTATATTAGACGTAATTTGGTAGGAAACGGTGAGCTGTTTTGTGAGCTGCGCAAGGATATGATTTAGGGCTGTGGTTTCCTTGAGGTCATGTATCTCGGGCATGTGAAAAGGCAAGAGAGAGAAGTAGGCCAGCTGATAAAAAAGTTATTCTAGACTTGCATCTAGTACTGGAAAAGAATGAATGGAAGAAATATCTCAGCTAGATTTGGGCAGGAAATGATGACTAACCAGGAAGGGAAGTGGGGTGAGGGGGAGGGAGGCCCAAGACTGTATTCCTTTCTGAATGATTTATGACCTAGAAATGTTTTCTTGCCGGATTTCCCATGGTTCTGGTGATTCTCCTGTCTTGAGGAATTGGAAACTTTTCATTACCAAGGATATTCAATGTATGTTCAGGCCTGGGCTATATATCTGACACCCGGAAGGTGTGGTTGCCATCAGCTGGCACAGGTTGATCATAACTCCTGGGAGTTATGCTTCGTGGCAAATCATTAAATCTCTTAGTCTCACTTTCTTTGTCTATAAAAACAGAATCATACCTTAGTCACTAGGTGAAATAAAAAGTGCTGATAAAACTAGCCTATAAAAAGCGTTTTGCAGGGGCTTCCCTGGTGGCGCAGTAGTTGAGAGTCCGCCTGCCGATGCAGGGGACACGGGTTCATGCCCCGGTCCGGGAAGATCCCACATGCCGCGGAGCGGCTAGGCCCGTGAGCCATGGCCGCTGAGCCTGCGCGTCCAGAGCCTATGCTCCGCAACGGGAGAGGCCACAACAGTGAGAGGCCCGCGTACCGCAAAAAAAAAAAAAAAAAAAACCACACAGGTGATTCTGATGCACATTCCTGTTGTTCCCTCAATACTACCTCCCAAACACATAAATTGGGGGCAGTGATGCAAAAGAGATGGGTTTAAGAACTATGAAGGAGACAGAAACTACGGGGTTGAGTGACAAATTAAATCCAGGGGGTGAGGGAGGAGAGGACAGAGTCTAGGAACGACCTGGGTGACTGGTAGATGATGGTACCAAACAAGGAAAACAGGTGGAGATGCCTCTCTTAGGGAGGACACTCCCTGAGAGTTAAGATGGGAACATATCATTGGGACGCGCCCGTGGAACACCCAGGTGGAGTCACTTTGTGGGCAAAGAAAACTAAGGACTGGGCGCTCATAACAGAGTCAAGCCCAGACATGTTTGAGGGTCCAATAGTTAAAGCCATGGATAATGAGATCACTCACAAAAAGTCTCTGAGTGAGAGAAGCGAAGTGTTAAAGGATGAAATTCCTGTGAAACACATAGCTTTAAGGACGGCCGGAAGGGGAAAAGACTTGAAACCTCATCAGAGAAGGAGAACCGGGGGAGGCTGGTATCTTCGAAGTAAGGGAGCCGAAAGTTTCTACAAGGGTAGAACAGTGACGAATGCTCCCAAGAGGTCAAGGCAGCGAGTGGATCCTTTGGATTTGACAACGGGAAGGCCACTCTTTACGTGAACGGTTGTAGGTCGGTCGTGCTGGTGGAAAGCAAGTGGCAGCGGTCAGCGAGGCCGGAAGGCAGGAGCCCGATGAAAGAACAATGGCGTAAAGAACCAGGTGAGTCTTTTTTCTCTGAAGACTGGAGGAACCTCAAAATAGAAATAGAAGAGAAGGAGCTAAGAAACATAGAAGTTGTAGTTTTTCTCCTGTTGAGACTTTCTGCTTAGCACTGCTGTTTGCCTAGCCGTTTCACTAGTTCCTTTGTTTTTGTTTGTTTGTTTGTATTTTTGGTTTTTTTGCGGTACGCGGGCCTCTCACTGCCGTGGCCTCTCCCGTTGCAGAGCACAGGCTCCGGGCGCGCAGGCTCAGCGGCCATGGCTCACGGGCCCAGCCGCTCCGCAGCATGTGGGATCCTCCTGGACCGGGGCACGAACCCATGTCCCCTGCATCTGCAGGCGGACTCTCAACCCCCGCGCCACCAGGGAAGCCCATCACTAGTTCCTTTGTTAACATCTAACTTCAGCTGTCTGAAGTAAAGCTATATACACATGTGTACACATATATGTATACACACATACATAGATATACACATATACGAGCATGAGGGGAAGGGAAATCTCTCTCTCTTCCTCTTCTTATAAGACCACCTATCCTATTGGATTAGGGCCCTACCCTTATGACCTCATTTAACCTTAGTTACCTTCTTGAAAACCTTATCTCCAAATATAGTCACATTGGGGGTTAGGATTCAAAATAGGAATTGGGTGAGGCGACACATGGCAGTCCATCGCGTTGTCAAAGACCAGAAGTACATCAGTCAATGAACAGTCAAAACAAAGTAATGAGGTCTCTAATCCTATCACTATAAATGATTCTTCACTTCTAACTGAAGTGATATCATCTTTAACATATTTAAAAAGGCAGAAAAATCCCAATTGCTTTGAGCGTATCTTTATATTTATTAAAGAAATTCATTCAAAAATGTATGTTAAACTCTGTTGGAGTTTTTTCACTTATTATATCCCTTTTCTCAGAAGGTAACACTGTTCCAGGCGTCTTTTCAGAGGATCATCAGGTATCCTGAACAGGAGAATGTGGCTCTCAGACCTCTCACTGGGACTGCAAAGGTATGATTGGTCCATGCCCTCAGTGACTTTGCTCTGACACCCATCACCGCTGTGGAGCCGGGGCCTTGCTTCTTATAAAGTGGGCCCAGCCCACAGCTGAGCATGCTGGGAACACTGAGACAGGTGCGTTCCTGCGAGACAGGGAGTGAGGGGTGAATTTGGCTGGGGAACTCCCCACGGCCTTACCAAACTCTTATAATTGCACTGCCACCTATGGTCCCGTTACCCCAAAACTGGTTTCTCCTCTCGGTGGGTGTCGAGACAGTGGACACAACCAAGCCACATGTTGGGAGAAGGAAGCATTTATTATCACTTACAGCAAGTAAGGAGAACACCGGGGATCTTTCCCAAAGCAGCGTCACCTTGAACAGCAAAACTGAGGAAGTGTTTTGTTTTTTTTTAATAAATTTATTTATTATTTATTTTGGGCTGCATTGGGTCTGCCTTGTTGCGCACGGGCTTTCTCTAGTTGCGGCGAGCGGGGGCTACTCTTAGTTGCGGTGCGCGGGCTTCTCATTGCGGTGGCTTCTCTTGTTGCAGAGCTCGGGCTAGGCACGCAGGCTTCAGTAGTTGCAGCACGTGGGCTCAATATTCGTGGGTCGCAGGCTCTAGAGTGCAGGCTCAGTAGTTGTGGCGCACGGGCTTAGTTGCTCCGTGGCATGTAGGATCTTCCCGGACCAAGGCTCGAACCCGTGTCCCCTGAATTGGCAGCTGGATTCTTAACCACTGCACCACCAGGGAAGCCCTGGACCAGAGATTCTATGTTGTATAGCAGGGCAGAGAGAGTTGGGATGCCATCTTGGGCTTGCTGTCACAGGTATCTATTCCTTTACCCACACAACAATGCAGGCTGTATAATCAAGAACATTCTATCCTCCAGGCTTCAGGTTGCATGGCTCTGTTGTTAAGCAGAGCTCCTCTTTATTGATAGTGAAGTAGCAAAATATAGTCTGTCTTGGTCATACAGGTAACTGACAGGATTGAAAATGTAAAATGTTAAAACAAATAGTCCATTATTATGGGATTATATGAAATCATGTGTGTGAAACTTTTGAACATTTTAAAGCACTATAGAATTTAAAGAATGTTTCATTCAATTAAAAAGAAAAGCCACTAGTCCAAAGCCAGTCATTCAGAATGTAAATAAATAAGCAGAGAAAATATTATACTGTAATTATGAATATAAACATGATAGAATAGAATCCTTTTTTTTTTTTTTTTTTTTTTTTTTGCGGTACACGGGCCTCTCACTGTTGTGGCCTCTCCCGTTGCGCAGCACAGGCTCCGGACGCGCAGGCTCAGCGGCCATGGCTCACGGGCCCAGCCGCCCTGCGGCATGTGGGATCTTCCCGGACGGGGGCACAAACCCGTGTCCCCTGCATCGGCAGGCGGACTCTCAACCACTGCGCCACCAGGGAAGCCCGAATAGAATCCTTTTGACTAGAATTATCGGTCTCCAGCTAACAGAATCCAAAGCCTACCATGGCGACCAAAATTGATGTAAATCTCCGGTGTCCATCTGTGAAACCCTTAACAATAAAAAATAAAATAAGATAAAAATTTAAAAACCTACAACAGGGACTTCCCTGGTGGTGCAGTGGTTAAGAATCTGCCTGCCATTGCAGGGGACATGGGTTCGATCCCTGATCCGGGAAGATGCCCACATGCCCGGAGCAACTAAGCCCGTGTGCCACAACTACTGAAGCCTGCGAGCCACAACTACTGAAGCCCACGTGCCCAGAGCCCGTGCTCCACAGCAAGAGAAGCCACAACCATGAGAAGCCCACGCACCGCAAAGAAAAGTAGCCCCGCTCACCACAACTAGAGAAAGCCCATGTGCAGCAACGGAGACCCAACACAGCCAAAAACAAAACAAAACAAACAAACAAAAAAACCTACAACATACTAATTGGTTTAATGACCACGTGGATTCCACACTTCCCTGAAGATATTTTTTTGGAATAAGAAACCAGTTAAAAAGTTTTCCCTTGGATATCTCTGTAGCACTAATGCCCTGGGCTTAGAGGTAGGTGTGACTATTCCAGTACAACCTATCCCAATTATATTATAGACTTCACAGGGCCCAGGTACTGATACAGATCCTCCTCTTTTTCTTTTCCTTTTTTTAAATGAAATTTGGAGTTTAATTAGAACAGAGATACGATACAGATCCTCTTCTTAATGGACTCTTGTCTAATAGCAATTATCCCACTCAGAGCTCCTAAGGAACCTGGCCACCAGTTTGGGCTGAGCATATACCCAGTTCTGAAACTTGGCCCAGCAACATTTTTGCCAACCTGAAACAATTGTCATTATGTTTTTGCACACAATTCTTTCTGGCTTCTTTCCCAGTTAAGGAAATGTGTTTCCTCAGTCCAGCCCTCACCTACATGCATGTTAACACCTTGGAAATGGAGATGGGCTCTTAAATTCAATGAAATCCACTATTTACAATCATCAGACGTGTAAATTATAACCGATCCTTTCTTAACCCCTTTTTGAGATCTGCTTTTCTTCACCTGTACTAAGCAATTCATGATTTTCCTGTCCTCTGCTAAATCCTGGTTGGCTGAGTTAGCCTGAACTGTGTTAGTAACAGGGTCATCATGGAATCTGAGTCCCAGGTGCCCGAGGATACAAGTTCTTTGACTTTTAGGATGTTCGTAGACATTTTTTCCCCAATGTCTAAGTATTCTGTCCTTAGAAAATGTGATGGCCCCAATCTTACTTCTTTGTTTGGCTTAAATATCATCTGTTTATTAGAGACCAAACTATTAGAAAATTAAATTCCCCATCTAATATTTCAGATTCTCCCTCTCCTTTTTCCCCACCCAGTCACCTAACAAAGCTGTGTGTTAGCACTTGGGCAAACTAAAAAACTTGATTTTTTGTTTACATTAGAGAGTCAGTCTCTGAACTACTTGTCCATGTAGATAATAACCAATTTATCTCATGATCAAACTGTGGTATAGTTTGGTAAGGCCTTCTGCATCTATACCTTAAAAAAAAGGAACCATCGTTTTTGTGTGTATCTAAACCTTCTACTCATTTGCATACCCACCCCTCAGATGTCTGGAACCAATTTGATAGTCCTCCAAATTGTATTCCTTTTTTTCTAAGTTGTTTTATTTTTTTTGGAATTTGATTTGATTCGATTTTTTATGCAGCAGGTTCTTGTTAGTTATCTATTTTATACATATTAGTGTACACCTGTCGATCCCATTTTCCCAATTCATCCTCCCCGCCCCCTGCTTTCCCCGCTTGGCGCCCATATAAGCAAATTGTATCCTTAAACTTTTCATTAACTGGTATAATAGCTGTAGGGAGAACACACCAAAACTGGTAATTCTACCAAAGCTTTATAACAGCCTTCCGGCAGACACCATAATAGGATACCAGCCACATGGAGCTCCACAATGAAAAGAAAGATCTATCTTCAGGAAACTGTCTGGAAGCTTAGCATCAAAGGAACTGCTAGGCTATAAACATCATCAGGAGTTAAGACTGTGTGCCCTCAGGGCCACATAGAATTATTTATATCAGGATTGAGACCCTTTCTTGCAAATCAGCAGATATCCTTAAACCTGTGTGAACTGACTGGGAGATTATAGTTTGTAGCAGCAAATACAATATTATTACATAGGGACTCTATCCAAAATGGGATCACCAGCCATTTTCAAACTTTTAAAAGTATCAGAACATTTCTATTAAAAATCAAAGTTTTTTCTTGTTGCTGTTGTTTTTAAATCAATTGGTAGCCTGTGATAGTGACACTATACTATAAGAAGTGAGTACTGGGGCTTCCCCGGTGGCGCAGTGGTTGAGAATCTGCCTGCCAATGCAGGGGACGTGCATTCAATCCCACATGAAGATCCCACATGCCGCGGAGCAACTAAGCCCATGTGCCACAACTGCTGAGTCCACGTGTCGCAACTACTGAGCTCGCATGCTGCAACTACTGAAGCCCGCGTGCCTAGAGCCCGTGCTACACAACAAGAGAAGCCACAGCAATGAGAAGCCCGCGCACCGCAACGAAGAGTAGCCCCCGCTCGCTGCAACTAGAGAAAGCCCACGCACATCAATGAAGACCCAACGCAGCCATAAATAAATAAATTTAAAGAAGTGAGTACTTACGTATGGCTGATTCATTTTGCTGTGCAGTAGAAGCTAACAGAACATTGTAAAGTAACTATACTCCAATAAAAATTCATGAAAAAAAAATGAGTACTGCTGGGGTCTAGAAGGCTATAAGTTCCAAGGAGAGTTAAACCCTGCGATTGGTGATAAGACTAGAAAACAACAGTGAGTACAGTCACCACATAACAAGGAGCAGAAGAGTGTGATGGGGATAGTGCAGGGCCATGAAGGGCTTCCCAAGCTTTGCTTCATCTACAGGGACTAACATGTAAAATTTCTTTCACGTCTCCTGTTTTATCATAGAAATCAGTGCAGTTTGGCCCTCTACACCATAACGTTTGTCTTAAGTAAATTTGTTTTATTCCTAAATCATGGAGTGAAATGTGTACACATAAAAGATGTGCTGAATTTATTGTGTGGCTTCAGAGAATCTCCTGGCACATTGCTGAGGGTCAAACTCGCGTGCTGAGTGAGCCGGGTTAGTATGGGCGCTGGACAGTACACGGGCTCTGGAATGAGATAGAGCAGGGGTGGAGTTCCAGCTCTAACGTGTAGAAGCTGCATGACATCGGGCAGTTATTTAACCAGTCTGAGCTTCGGTTTCCTCAACTATGGAATGGTTTTAACAATGCCTGTCTCAGAATGGCTACGCATCCTCCCCTTCTTCTTAAGCGACAGAACCCTGAGTTTCGGCAAGGCATGGTGCCGAAACCCGGCAACTCACATCGGGACTTGAACCCAGGTTCTTTTTTTTTTTTTAATAGATCTTTATTGGAGTGTAATTGCTTCGCAATACTGTGTTAATTTCTGTTGTACACCAAAGTGAATCAGCCATATGTGTACACATGTCCCCATATCCCCTCCCTCTTGAGCCTCCCCCCCACCCTCCCTATCCCACCCCTCTAGGTCGTCACAAAGCACCGAGCTGATCTCCCTGTGCTATGCGGCTGCTTCCCACTAGCTATCTATTTTACATTCAGTAGTGTATATATGTTGATGCTACTCTCACTTCACCCCAGCTTCCCCCTCCCGCCCCATGTCCTCCAGTCCATTCCCTATGTCTACATCAAAAAAACAAACAATCCAATTAAAAACTGGGTGGAAGACCTAAACAGACATTTCACCAAGGAAGACATACAGGTGGCCAAGAAGCACATGAAAAGATGCTCAACATCACTAATTATTAGAGAAATGCAAGTCAAAAGTACAATGAGGTGTCACCTCAAGCCAGTCAGAATGGCCATTATCAAAAACTCTAGAAACAATAAATGCTGGAAAGGGTGTGGTGAAAAGGGAACCCTCCTGCACTGTTGGTGGGAATGTAAATTGATACAGCCACTATGGAGAACAGTATGGAGATTCCTTAAAAAACTAAAAATAGACCCAGCAATCCCACTACTGGGCACATACCCTGAGAAAACCAAAATTCAAAAAGAGTCATGTACCACAATGTTCATTGCAGCACTATTTACAATAGCCAGGACATGGAAGCAACCTAAGTGTCCATCGACAGATGAACGAATAAAGAAGATGTGGAACCCAGGTTCTTTTAACTGAGATCACACACCTGGTCTCAGGACTTAATGAAACTCACTTTCTTGATGTCTCATTGCAGAAAGAATTCAGTGAGAGACAAAGTGATAGGTAAGAAGTGGATTTATTTAGAGAGAAACACACTTCACAGAGTGTGGGCCATCTCAGAAGGCAAGAGAGGCACCAGGATATGGGGTTGTCAGTTTTTATAGGGGTGGGTAATTGCATAGGCTAATGGGTGGGAGGAATATTCCAGCTATTTTGGGGATAGGGTAGGGATTTCCAGGAATTGGGCTACTGCCCACTTGTTGACCTTTTATGGTCGGCCTTGGAACTGTCATGGCGCCTGTGGGTATGTCATTTAGCGTGTTGATGTGCTACCGTGAGCGTATACTGAGGCTCAAGGTCTAGTGGAAGTCTTATCTGCCATCTTGGGCCTAATTGATTCTAACCATTTATGTCGTGTTCTAAGGCTATGTCATTCTTTTAAAGGTTGTGCCCTGCCCCCTTCCCTCCTGTTTCACTACCATTTGGGTTCCCAGCTGCATAGCATTTCTCAGTCTCCCCAGGAGGTAGATAGAGCCAAGTGGCTAAGTTTTCCAATGGAGTATGAGCCAGAAGGATGTGTGCTGCTTCCAAGCCTTGTCCAAAAAGTATCCCATGTGCTTTCCTTCATGTTCCGTCTTCCCTCCTCTCAGGAGCTGAACTGGCCTTTACAGTGATGGCCAGAGTGACTTGGAAAGCAATGTACTAATGATGGCGGAGACTCAGTTAGCCTGGATCCGTGAATGACTGTGAATCAGAGCCCTTGCCCACTTGCAGTTGGTGCTGAAAGCTCGGCCTCTGTGCACAGGTGCCGAATTGAATCTCAGAGACACAGTTTGGGGTGAAGTAGAAAAGAATAGCTTTATTGCTTTGCCAGGCAAAGGGGGAACACAAGAAGCCCATGCCCCTCAGTAACTGTTTGTTCCAACCTGCAAGGATTTGTTGAGCAGTTTTATAGCAATGGTTCAAGGGCAGGGTTGCCGGATAAGGATTAGGGTATGTGCAGGGCCTGCACTCCTTTAATCTGGCCTGAGGTGGTTTCTTGAAGAGCTTCTCCGGTTCCTTTAATCTGGAATGAAGAATGCTAACATCTTCCACTTGTTGGGGATTTTAGTTCTGTAAGGAGCTCAAAGATATTGTTATGTATATCCCTCAACTAAGCCTGTGCACCACAACTACTGAGCCTGCGCTCTAGAGCCCACGTGCCACAACTAGTGAGTCTGCATGCCACAACTACTGAAGCCTGCGTGCCTAGAGCACGTGCTCCGCAACAAGAGAAGTCACCGCAATGAGAAGTCCGCGCACCACAACGAAGAGTAGCCCCCGCTCGCTGCAACTAGAGAAAGCCCGCGCACAGGAACGAAGACCCAACGCAGCCAAAAATAAATGAATGAATGAATCAATGAATGAATGTCTCTTCAACTGGCAACTCCCAGGACTCAGACAGTGGGTTTATAATTTGTTCCAACTACTAGGCTTTGTTTTTCTTCTGTCGCAGTAGAAATGCCTCTTATTAAATACCTGATTTCACGTAGAGTACAGTACTAACTTTGAGAGCCCAGCCCTATCACCACCTCCTGAAATGAGACACAGCCATTTCACTGAACTGACCTATTCTCAGGACTAACTTCTTCAAACAGGACATGGAGTCATGTATCAACCTAGCTTCTGGATGGTGAAACTTCCCTGGGAAGTTTCAAAGGGGGGACTGTCGCGGAACAGAATTTGCTTCCCCAAAATGTCTCTTTGGAATATTTTAAGCTGGTTGATTTCTAAGAAATAACCAATCCGGGAAAAACTCTGAAAATCAAGTAGGAGTTACCCTTTTGTAAGAAAGATTTACATTTGTAAGGGAAATCTCCAATTGTAAGGGCGGTTCCCTCACTATACCTGGGAGAGGAGGTTGACCAATTCTCTAGAAACTCTCATGAATGGAGAAGGCAATGACTTAAATCTGCATAACAACCTCACCCTTGTTTACTGTGCCTTTGCCTGTAACCCCTGTAACTGACTCTCCCCATCCTCCTCTGTGGCCTTTTTTTTTTTTTTTTTTTTTTTGCGGTACGTGGGCCTCTCACTGTTGTGGCCTCTCCCGTTGCGGAGCACAGGCTCCGGACGCGCAGGCTCAGTGACCATGGCTCACGGGCCCAGCCGCTCCGCGGCATGTGGGATCGGCAGGCGGACTTTCAACCACTGCACCACCGGGGAAGCCCTCCTCTGTGGTCTTTACTGAGAATGGTATTTAAGGTGAGGGCTTCAGCCATCTTGGCGAGTGACTCAGTTTTCCTGGGTCTCTCCCATGTTATTAAAATTTTTGTTTGATTTTTCTACTGTTAATGTGTGTCATTCCAATTTAATTTTTAGACCAGCCAGAAGAACCTAAAAGCGTAAAGGAAAATTTCCTCCTCCCTGACAGAAGATAAGTGTTGTTTTAAAAGTAATATTGTTTTCTCTTTTTATCATAAGTAATACACGAATACAGTCTCACTTTAAGACATTAAATCATTCAAACAACGGAAGACCAGCCTCACTTTCAGCCCCTCCTGTAAGCACATAGGTTTGGGGGGTGGGTCCCCAGAGAAAGAGAACCAGGCATGACTTTCTTGACAGAAGAGAATCCATTTTTGCCCTAAGCCATTTTGTGATCTAAGCCCGGCCACGATGCTTGCCCTTGAAAAGGTCTCAGGAATCAGTGATCTCAAGGGAACAAAGGAATGAAGGAACAGAGAAAAGGCAGCCAAACACTGGTGCAGTGGTAAAGCAGAGTCCTAGTTCCTCCTCGAGGGATTATACATAATAATAGATCTCTGAGTTCAGCAGGAACTAAGGTCCCCACCCAGGCGGAGGGTGGAAGGAGGAGGTTGATGACCCTCCTGACTTCAATCAACTCAACCTTGGACTCTGTTGACCTTTGCCCCATTTCTATGCTGCATTCTCCTCTGCTCCAGCTCATGAATATCCGTGTACCCTTAGCTTAAAGCTTCCTCGGTTTTGGGCTTCAACGGGAGAGGCCACAACAGAGAGGCCCGCATACCACAAAAAAAAAAAAAACTTCCTCAATTTTGCTGTCCAGGGTGATGCTGCTTTGGGGAAGATCCCCCGGTGTTCTCCTTATTTGCTGTAAATAATAATAAATGCTTCCTTCTCCCGATGTGTGGCTTGGTTTTCTATATTGGCTCGACACCCACCAAGAGGCACAACCAGTTTTCGGGTAACATTCCTTCCAGCTAACTCTTACTAATAGTTTCCTTGGAAGGAGCCTACCTAAGGGCCCTGGGAGGAACTAGAGCTGCATCGCCTGGGCTGGCCCAACAGAAGGGAGAGGAGGTGCCTGAGAGGGGACGAGCCCTAGGCTTCTAGCTATAAAAGGATTGCTTTCCTGCTTTGGGGGAACAGTCACGTTTATTACGATGGTTAGTTATAAACATTCTTTCCCCTAGAGTATGCAGTGTTTGAGAAACATAGGTGAATTCCTCCTAATACTCATTATTTCTAGACTGGGTTTAACCACAGCTCCCTGGGTACAGCTCAAACGAAGTTTAAATTTCTCAGCATCTCTGCATTCCAGTTATATCCTGGATTCCCGAGGATACGCTCTAAGTGGAGATGTAGCAAACACCTGGTCTTTTCCGTAGCACCTGAAAGATGTGGGTACAAGCCATTATGTGTTCTGTTTTCAAATGGTAAATCATCCTAGTTTTTTTTTTTTTTTTTTTTGGATTCTGGGGGTGGGACAGAGATACCTTAACTGTGTAATTCTTAGCACATTGAGTATTGAGTATTTGCCTTTCTCTTTAGGAGTGAACATTAAACCATAAATTCTTGGATTGCAAGATGCTGTTTTTCCCACAAGATGGTGGATATTGGGGAGCTCAGTTTCATGGCCACTACCTCTTTAGAGGAATCTTGTCCATTCCATGAACGTTTATATCGAGCACCTCCATAATCCAGGCATAGATGTAGGTGCTGGGCATGTTACCCAAAAAACTGGGTTTGCTTCTTCGTGGGTGTTGATTCAGAAGATACAACCAAGCCAAAGATTAGGAGAAGGAAAGGTTTATTATTTGTAGCAAATAAGGAGAACACCGTGGATCTCTCCCAAAGCAGTTTTCCCGAACAGCAAAACTGGAGAATTTTTAAGCTAAGGATACATGCATATACATGAAGGGGCTTGAGCAGAGGAGAATTCAGCATAGAATTGGGGCAAAGGTCAACAGAGTACAAGCTTTAGTTGACTGAAGTCAGAAGGGTCAGAAAAGGTCACCATCACCATCCCTTAAGTTCTAGTTGATCCGGTGGTTGAGTGCTTGGGGTGGGGGTGGGTTGAATTCTGCACAACAGCTCAAGAAAGTGCTTCAGGCTAATCTTTACAACTGAAACACAAATGGGAGTCTTTACAACTGATTTGGTATCTTTGCTATCCTTACTTCTCTTGCCTGATAACAGTTTGTTCTTTTGTTCCCTTAAGATCATTATTAAAAGATCTTTGATTACTGAGACCTGTTCCAGGGCAAGCATCGCACCAGGCTTAGATCGCAAAATGACTTAGGCCACAAATGGCTTCTCTTATGTCAAGAAAACCATACCTTGTGCTCTTTCTCCCAGGAACCCCCACCCTATCCACTTACAGGCATACAACAGCGAATGAGACAGACAAGGGTACCGTTATGGAACTTACATTCTAGCTGAGAGAGAAGACAGATAATAGGCCAGCAAAATAAATAGGGTAGTTACACAGTGTGATCAATGCTATGAAGGAAGTAAATAAAACGATGTGATAGAGAGTAGAAATATCTGAATTGAGACTGAAGGATGAGGATGAGCACCCCACCGTGGGAAGGGCGGGGGCAGGGAACTGCCAGGGTAATTGCCTTGAGGTGGGAAAATCATTTGATGACGTTCAGGTACAAAAGGAGCCAATGTGACAGGAGTCAGATCACAGCTGTCAAATAAAGAGATTGGTTTTTTTGTTTTTGTTTTTGTTTTTTTTTGCGGTACGCGGGCCTCTCACTGTTGTGGCCTCTCCCGTTGCGCAGCACAGGCTCCGGACGCGCAGGCTCAGCGGCCATGGCTCACGGGCCAGCCGCTCTGCGGCATGTGGGATCTTCCTGGACGGCATGTGGGATCTTCCCAGACCAGGGCACGAACCGGTGTCCCCCGCATTGGCAGGCGGATCCTCAACCGCTGCGCCACCAGGGACGCCCAAGAGATTTGTTTTTGTTGTTGTTGTTTACTTAAAGAAAAATGCACAACATAAGAGTTGTGAGTTTTGGGAATTCCTTGGTGGTCCACTGGTTAGGACTCTGCACTTTGACTACTGAGGGCCCGGCTCCACTCTCTGGTTGGGGAACTGAGACCCCACAAACCATGTGGCACGGCCAAAAATAAATTTTAAAGAGTTGTGAGTTTCAAATAAACAATCTAACCTTACACCTAAAGGAACTAGAGAAAGAAGAACAAACAAAACCCGAAGTTAGTAGAAGGAAAGAAATCATAAAGATCAGAGCAGAAATAAATGAAATAGAAACTAAGAAAATAATAGCAAAGATCAATAAAACTAAAAGCTGGTTTTTTGAGAAAATAAACAAAACTGATAAACCTTTAGCCAGACTCATCAAGAAAAAGAGGGAGAGGACTCAAATCAATAAAATTAGAAATGAAAAATGAGAAGTTACAACAGACACCACAGAAATACAAAGCATCCTAAGAGACTACTACAAGCAACTCTATGCTAATAAAATGGACAACCTGGAAGAAATGGACAAATTCTTAGAGAGGTATAACCTTCCAAGACTGAACCAGGAAGAAATAGAAAATATGAACAGACCAATCACAAGTAATGAAATTGAAACTGTGATTAAAAATCTTCCAGCAAACAAGAGTCCAGGACCAGATGGCTTCACAGGTGAATTCTATCAAACATTTAGAGAAGAGCTAACACCCATCCTTCTCAAACTCTTCCAAAAAATTGCAGAGGAAGGAACGCTCCCAAACTCATTGTATGAGGCCACCATCACCCTGATACCAAAACCAGACAAAGATACTATAAAGAAAGAAAATTACAGACCAATGTCACTGATGAATACAGATGCAAAAATCCTCAACAAAATACTAGCAAACAGAATCCAACAACACATTAAAGGGATCATATACCATGATCAACTGGGGTTTATCCCAGGGATGCAAGGATTCTTCAATATATGCAAATCAATCAATGTGATACACCATATTAACAAATTGAAGAAGAAAAACCATATGATCATCTCAGTAGATGCAGAAAAAGCTTTTGGCAAAATTCAACGCCCATTTATGATAAAAACTCTCCAGAAAGTGGGCATAGAGGGAACCTACCTCAACATAATAAAGGCCATATACGACAAACCCACAGCAAACATCATTCTCAATGGTGAAAAACTGAAAGCATTTCCTCTAAGATCAGGAACAAGACAAGGATGTCCGCTCTCACCACTCTTATTCAACATAGTTTTGGAAGTCCTAGCCACGGCAATCAGAGAAGAAAAAGAAATAAAAGGAATACAAATTGGAAAAGAAGAAGTAAAGCTGTCACTGTGTGCAGATGACACGATACTATACATAGAGAATCCTAAAGATGCCACCAAAACTATTCGAGCTAATCAATGAATTTGGTAAAGTTGCAGGATACAAAATTAATGCACAGAAATCTCTTGCATTCCTATACACTAATGACAAAAGATCAGAAAGAGAAATTAAGGAAACAATCCCATTTACCATTGCAACAAAAAGAATAAAATACCTAGGAATAAACCTACCTAAGGAGGTAAAAGACCTGTACCGAGAAACCTATAAGACACTGATGAAAGAAATCAAAGATGACACACACAGATGAAGAGATATACCATGTTCTTGAATTGGAAGAATCAATTTGTGAAAATGACTGTACTACTGAAAGCAATTTACAGATTCAGTGCAATCCCTATCAAATTACCAGTGGCATTTTTTTACAGAACTAGAACAAAAAAATCTTAAAATTTGTATGGAGACAAAATTTGTATGCCCCAACTAGAGAAAGCCTGCGTGCAGCAATGAAGACCCAATGCAGCCAAAAAAAAAAAATTAATTAATTAAAAAAAATTGTTCCTAAGGTATATCTCTAACTATCTAAAGGGGCTGCTTGTCCAAAGTACAGGGTAACTCATCATGTTATCATGAATTTCCTCTTTGTGGGCTGTTGGTCAGTGACTGCAGTGGGTTAGGACTTAATCCTTGTAGAACTGGGTGGTGAGCAATTCTCTGTGTTTTTTTTTTAATTAATTTTTATTGGAGTATAGTTGCTTTACAATGTTGTGTTTCTACTGTAGCTCTGTGTTTACAATTTTATTCTAAGAACAATGGAAAGCTATTGGAGGGTAAGCAACAAAAACAACATCTGACTTATGTTCTTAAATATAAAATACATTTAAAAACATAAAATATAAAACATAAAATAGCTGCTGGGTGGAGAAGGAGGTTCTACTATCTCCCCATGACCTTCTTGCTGTGGACAGATGGGTTCCATCAAAACAGCAGGAGTGGGAAACTGTGCCCTTTCAATTCCACTCCTCATAACCATGGGCATCTTTTCTTTCTGCGTCCCAGCACTATGGAAAAGCCCTGTGTATGTGTGAAGAGAGTTGAGGCACCCCAGGAGAACTTAGGTTTTGGGGCCTCAAAGGTGGGATGAGTTTTTCTCTGAGCTCCTTTCCCAGACTTTGAGGTTCCCTGGGCTAAAGGAAAGTCCTAGCTTCTTAGGTGATGACTCAATCATCCGGCCACAGGACTTGTGTCACCAAGTCATATAGTCTCCAATAGGAACTGAAGAAATGTTACTTCATGATAATGAAAGTGACAGCGAATAATGAAATAGCAAAATACTGGATGAAATTACCAAAAAAAAAGAAAAAAAGAAAAAAAATCAGCAAGTGGTAGGAAGATGCTCTCTAAGGCTTTTGAACTAGAAAAGTATAAAGGGAATTAAAAAACACAGTCATTCCAGAAAACTTGATAGATTATTTTATTTTCTCAAACATAGTTTGATACATAAATGAACTTAAAGTAACTTTCTTTTCTGAAGTAAATTTGCAGCGGTGTAAGCAAAGTCTTTAGGATGAGGATATGATTTATTCATGTTTCTCTAATGTGCCCTTGACTGACTCTCTATCCAATTTATTCATGAGATGACTTTCTATTTTATAAATCTCAAAATAAACAAGGATGGATTTAATCTTTTAAGGAACCCATGTTTTTTAGAGTATAGAAAACAGAAGTGGGATGTTAGCCATGTTTTCTTTATTTTTTTTTTTAGTCATGTAATCTTTATTCTCTCTTTTTTTTTTTCCTTTTAAGGAAAATAGATTGAGAGTCAATCCTTTTGTTATAAACTGATGAAGTGGGGACTTCCCTGATGGCGCAGTGGTTAAGAATCCAACTTCCAATGCAGGGGACAAGGGTTCAGTCCCTGGTTGGGGAATTAAGACCCCACATGCCTCGCGGCAACTAAGCCCACGTGCCGCAACTACTGAGCCCGCACACCACAACTAGAGAGAAGCCCGTGTGCCACAAGAAAGGATCCCACATGCCACAATGAAGATCCCGCATGCTGCAACTAAGACCCGACGCAGCCAAATCAATCAATCAATCAAAATAAATTAATGAAGTAAAAATTCTTATATCTGTACGTATGTGTCTATATATATAGATACATACATCTATATCCATTATCCCAAATTAGAAAACATGAGACTATTTCCACTGCTTTTGCATTTGGGACAGGCATTGAAGTTAGATCTTATTTTCCAGGTACTTCACTTAAACCTCCAGAGTATCTAATAAAACCATTTATTTAAAACCTACATCTTCTGGGCAGCTCCTAAAGAAGAAATACAAATGACAAAACAAAATAAAACGTATCAACTCCACCAGTAGTTAGAGAAAAGCAAACAATACCAACTACTACGAAAAAAAACCCCTGATTATTTCTCACATATCTTATTGATAAAGAGGGGGAAAAAAAGATAATACTCAGTGTTTGCAAAGTGATGGTGGGGTAATGTATTTTTTTAGGATGTGGTTTGACCGTATGTATCAGAATTTTATTGATTTTTTCATGTATAAGGAAATTCAGGTGTAGAAGCTATGTAACTTAGCTTGTTCAGGATACCTAGGTGGTAAATGGCAGGGTTAGGATTCAAATTCAGGTAGTCTGGCTCCTGTATTATTATTATTTTTTTGGCTGTGTGTGGCACGTGGGGTGCGGCATCTTAGTTTCCTGAACAGGGATCGAACCTGTGCCCCCTGCAGTGGAAGCGCAGAGTCTTAACTACTGGCCCACAAGGGAAGTCCCTGTATCACAATTTTAAATGAACGTACCAGCAATTCTCTTCAGAAATAATTCTAAGGAGTCAGTCACACATATGTGCTAAGTTTTATGCATAAGTATGTTCAGCACAGTATTATTTATTCGAATGAAACACTAGAGACAACCTAATCATTTGTCAGTATCAGATTGGGTTGAGAATATTATGATACATTCACACAATGGAATGCCTTGTGTTCAATTATATGGTCAATTATAAATGACAGCACGGATCTACACTGATACAGAAAGATTTTTTTTTTTTGGCAGTATTGCACAGCATGTGGGATCTCAGTTCCCTGACCAGGGATTGAATCCTCGCCCCCTGTAGTGGAAGCACAGAGTCTGAACTATTGGACCACCAGGGAAGTGCAACACAGAAAGATTTATATCACATATTGTTGAATGAAAGAGGTGATTACTAAAAAAAAAAAAAAAAAAAAGAGGTGGTGGTACTGATGGCATGCATAGTATAATTTCATTTATATAAAACTGCATGTTTAAAAAAAGCATGTTTTTATGTGTGTGTGTGTGTGTGTATGTGCGCACGTGCGTGTGGATAGCCAATTCTAGATAGATGTCTGAAAGGATCTTCAGAAGAGTGTTAGCAGTATTTGGTTAGATTTACTTCCTTTTGGGTACTATTCTCTATTATGTGACTTCTTTTTTCTATGAGAATTTTTTTCTTTTTACTCTAAGAAAAACAATAAAGGTATTTTCTACTTAGAACAAAAGTGAAATAGAGCAGCAAATTTAAAAATAAATAGGATTGGGACTTCCCTTGTGGTGCAGTGGTTAAGAATCTGCCTGCCAATGCAATGGACACGGGTTCAAGACCTGGTCCAGGAAGATCTCACATGCCGTGGAGCAACTAAGTCCGTGCGCCACAACTACTGAGACTGCTCTAGAGCCGGCCGTGAGCCACAACTACTGAAGCCCATGTGCCAAAACTACTGAAGCCTGTGCAACTAGAGCCCGTGCTCCGCAACAAGAGAAGCCACGACAATGAGAAGCCCGCGCACCGCAACGAAGAGTAGCCCCTGCTCGCTGCAACTAGAGAAAGCCCGCGCGCAGCAACGAAGACCCAACGCAGCCAAAAATAAATAAATAAATAAATTTTAAGAATACATAAATAAATAGGATAAAAAGAGAAAAATAGGTATAGTGCTACCCAAATAAAATTGATAACTTAGATGAAATGGACCATTCCTCAAAAAACGCAATCATAACTTACCCAATACGAAATAGATAATATGACTGCCCCTATAACTATTAAGGAAGTTGAATTTATAATTTAAGAATTCCCAAGAAAGAAAACCTCACGTCCAGATAGTTTCACTGGTGAATTCTATCAAACATTTGAAGAATAGTTAATACCAATTCCATGCAATTTCTTTCACAAAATAGAAGAGAAGGAAACATTTCACAATTCTTTTCAGGAAGCTAGTGTTACCTTACACCAGAACCATACAAAGGCAGTACAAAAAAGAAAACGACAGACTATATCCCTCATGAATATTGACGAAAAATTCCTTCACAAAGTATTGGCAAATAGAATTCAGAAATATATACCAAGACTTATACACCATGACTAGGTGGAATTTATCCCAGAGATGCAAGGCTGGTTCAATATTTGAAAATCAATCAAATTATTTACCATGTTCAAAGGCTAAAGAAGAAGAATCACATGATCGTATTAACTGGTGCAGAAAAGAGCATTGCAAAAGTTAACACCTGTTCATGATAAAAATTCTCAGAAAAATAGGAACAGAGGAAAACTTTCTCAACTTAATAAAGAGCATCTGCAAAAAAACCTATAGACAATGTGATATTTAATGGTGAAAAACTACGAGCTTTTAGTTTGCTAGGACTGCCACAATAAAGTATCACAGACGGGGTAACTTAAACAAAAGTTTATTTTCTTCCAATTCTGGAGGCTGGAAGTGCAAAATCATGGTGTCAGCAGGGCGACTTCTTCGGAGCCTCTCTCCTTGGCTTGCAGATGGCTGTCTTGTTCTGGTGTCTGCACATGGTCTTTTTTCTATAAATCTGTGTCCTAATCTCTTTTTATAAAGACGCCAGCCATATTGGATTAGGGCCCACCCTGATGACCTCACTTGAACTTATTAACCTCTTTAAAGACTTTATCTCCAAATATAGTCATATTCTGAGGTACTGGGGGTAGGATGTCAAGATATGAATTTTCAGCCCATAACACCCCCTAAGATTAGGTACAAGGCAAAGATAGCCACTTTCATCACTCTAATTCAATTATAATTCTAGAAGTTACAGCCAGGGCAGTAGGGCAAGAAAGAGAAATAAATGGAATGCAGATTCAAAGGAAGAAATAAGAGTGTCCCTATTGGCAGATAATGTGATTTTCTAGTTAGGAAATCCCAAGAAGTCTACAAAAAAACTGCTAGACCTAATAAGTGAGTTTAGCAGGGTCACAGGATACAAGATAAAAATACAAAACTCAATTGCATTTCTGTATACCAGCGAGGAACATGTAGACACTGAAATTAAAAATGCAGTACCCTTTACAGTTGCTCAAGAAAAGAGAAATACCTAATTGTATATCTAACAAAACACGTATAGGACTTGTATGCTGAAAACTACACAAAACTGATGAAAGAAATCAAAGCAGACCTAAATAAATGGAAAGGCATATTTTGTTCTTTTCAGCAACGAAGACCCAACACAGCCAATAAATAAATAAATAAATAAATAAATGTTCCTTAAAAGAAAAGAAATAGTAGCTTAAAAATCACAAGGAGATATCATTACATGCCTGTCAGAGTTGCTAAAAAAAAAAAAATAGTGGCAACACTAAATGTTGGCAAGGATGGGGAGAGACTGGATCTCTTATACATTGTTGGTGGGAATTTAAAATGTTACAGCCTTTCTGGAAAACAGTTTCTTACCAAACGAAACACGCAACTACCATACAACCCAGCATTTGCACTTCTGGGCATTTATCCCAGAGAAATGAAGACATGTACAAAAACCTGTACATGAATGTTTATAGCAGCTGCTTTAGTAATAGTCAAAATCTGGAAACAACCCAGATGTCCTTTGACAGGTAAATGATTATGTACTCCATACCATGGAGTACTACTTAGCAATAAAAAGAGAGAGCTATTGATAGAGCAACTGGATGAATCGCTAGATAATTAGATCCAAAAAGGTTACATACTGTATAATTCCATTTATATAACATTCTGTAATGACAATCTTATAGAAAAGGAGAATAGATGAATGGTTACCAAAGGAGGGAGGGAAGTAGATGTGGCTATAAAAAGCCACCAGGAGGGATCCTTGTGGCAGTGGAGCTGCTCTGGTGTTGATGACTGACTGTATCGTTGTCAATATCCTGGTTGTGATGCTGTAGTATAGTTTTCCAAATTGTTATCACTGGGGGAAACTGGGTAAAGGCTACACAGGATCTCTCTATTATTTCTTTCCCTCTTCCTTCCTTCCTTCCTTCCTCCCTCCCTCCCTCCCTTCCTTCTTTAGTTTTTAGTATTTATGTATTAATTTATTTATTTGGCTGTGCCAGGTCTTAGTTGCCGCACGTGAAATCTTTACTTGAGGCATGTGAGATCTTTTAGTTGTGGCATGCAGGCTCTTAGTTGCGGCCTGCGGGATCTAGTTCCTTGACTAGGGATCGAACCCAGGCCCCCTGCATTGGGAGCTCGGAGTCTTCACCACTGGACCACCAGGGAGGTCCCTCTCTGTATTATTTCCTACAACTGCCTGTAAATTTACAATGCTCTCACAAAAAACGTTCAATTAAAAAGACGCAATCTGCTTGCGCAGTTCTCTGGCTCCGTTTCCTGGCCTTTGCCTTTAGCTGTTGGGAAGCCTTGTTCTTGTTCTTTTCCTGTGCCCCAGGAACTGTGTCAGTTCACTAGAAAGCGTTTCCGATGACACCTCCAGATATGTCAAAGGGGCCTGCTGTTTGTCAGTCCGTATGGGAAAGCAGCACAAACATTTCCTTAGCCGATTTCCGTGATTTTCAGTGGTTAAAATTGGCAACAGGGGGGCTTCCCTGGTGGCGCAGTGGTTGAGAGTCCGCCTGCCGATGCAGGGGACACGGGTTCGTGTCCCGGTCTGGGAGGATCCCACATGCCGCGGAGCGGCTGGGCCCGTGACCCATGGCCGCTGGGCCTGCGCGTCCGGAGCCTGTGCTCCGCGGCGGGGGAGGCCACAACAGTGAGAGGCCCGCGTACAGCAAAAAAAAAAAAAAAAAAAAAATTGGCAACCGGGACATTAGTGAATTACAACATGAATTCTCATGGGAGGAGCCTAGAGGAGAAATATCAGGGTTTGGAGCTCACTGTTATGATCCCTAAAGCTTGGGAGGAAGGGAGTGGGGAAGAGTTTATAAAACAACTCTACGGGGACCAGCAGCATTTTACAGCCTTGCTGTGACTTTCCCATCTTCTCCCGTTCCCTGCCTCCACTGGAGGCTACATCTGAGTTTAGATGGTTGCCCCCCAAAATTCATCTTTTCAGTTTGCTCTTGGATTGTTTCTTTGTAGACCCTGTCTTTTGTTTTTCTTTTCCTATCAGTCTTTGAATTTTTAAAGTTAAGGATTGTGTGTATATGTATATCTATCTCTATCTCATCAGGTTTTTTTATCAGTTTAATTAAACACATAATTTTTTTCTTATTAGTTATCCATTTTATACATATTAGTGTGTACATGTCAATCCCAATCTCCCAATTCATCCCCCCACCCTACTTCCCTCCCTTGGTGTCCATACGTTTGTTCTCTACCTCTGTGTCTCTATTTCTGCCCTGCAAACCAGTTCATCTGTACCATTTTCCTAGGTTCCATATATATGTGTTAATATACAATATTTGTTTTTCTCTTTCTGACTTACTTCACTCTTTATGACAGTCTCTAGATCCATCCACGTCTCTACAAATGGCCCAATTTTGTTCCTTTTTATGGCCGAGTAGTATTCCATTGTATATATGTACCACATCTTCTTTATCCATTCATCTGTCGATGGGCATTTAGGTTGTTTCCATGACCTGGCTATTGTAAATAGTGCTGCAAACAACACTGTGGTACATGACTCTTTTTGAATTATAGTTTTCTCTGAGTACATGCCCAGTAGTGGGATTGCTGGGTCATATGGTAATTCTATTTTTTAAGGAACCTCCATACTGTTCTCCATAGTGGCTGTATCAATTTACATTCCCACCAACAGTGCAAGAGGGTTCCCTTTTCTCCACACCCTCTCCAGCATTTGTTGTTTGTAGATTTTCTGATGATGCCCATTCTGACTGGTGTGAGGCGATACCTCATTGTAGTTTTGATTTGCATTTCTCTAATAATTAGTCATGTTGAGCAGCTTTTCATGTGCCTCTTGGCCATCTGTATCTTCTTTGGTGGAATGTCTGTTTAGGTCTTCTGCCCATTTTTTGATTGGGTTGTTTGTTTTTTTAAAAATTATCTCATCAGTTTTCATAAGCAAAAGGGGAAAAGGAACTCACGTTTATTGAGTGCCAGTATGTTGTGCTAAGCGTTTTACATTTGTTATCTAATTCTCTCGGCGAGGTAGGTAACATTTCCCCCATTTTCTGGTTGAGGAAATTAAAGCTTGGACAGGTTACATGACTCCTTCAAAGGTCAGACAACCGGTAAATGTCAGAGGCAGCATAACAACACAGGTCTACCTGGCTCCAGTGCCCTATCTATCTATCCATCCAACCATCCATCTATCCCAGACAGTAAAAATCTACATGTTATATATGCTGAACTGTCACTTTCACATGAATGGCATGTTAATCCTAAATTGATATATTAACTATATTCTCTAGGGTGGCAAAAAAGCAGGTTTCTAGCTCAGGTGAATGTTAATAAAGTGCCTTAGAGTCTGAAGTGGTCTCTGATGAGGAAGAGTTTCTACGGCCGAGTGAAATTCCTCTGCTGATCTGCTCATGTCACTTACACTGATATGCTGTCGAGCATAGCGTTCTAGCACCGGAATAAGCTCAAGTTCAACCTTTCTTGTTTACAGATAAGGAAACTAAGTTCTAGAGTGGTTAATTTGCTTAACATTGCACAGTGCAAGAGTCAGGATTAGAACCCAGATCAAGTGTCTCCAATCCGGTGCTCTTCCTAGGTTAGCACGTTGCCATAGAAAGAATACTGGGTTTACTTTCCATGCTCCTACCTCTTTTAATGGGAAAAAGCCTAGCCTAGTGTTTAAGATCACATCCTCTGAAATTATCTGGCTCCACCTCCAGGATGTGTGACATGAAACAGACTATTAACTCCTCAAGACCCGTTTCCTCCTCTGTAAACTGGGATAAAAATAGTATCGGGACTTCCCTGGCAGTCCAGTGGTTAAGACTCCACGATTCCACTGCAGGGAGCACGGGTTCGATCCCTGGTCGGGGAACTAAAATCCCGCCTGCTGTGCGGTGGCGTGGCTAAAAAAACAAAAACAAAAATAAAAACAAAAAAAACCCTAATAGTACCAACCTCCTTGGAGTGTGAGAAGAAATTATTGCCCGTAAGTGCTTAGAACAGAGCCTGGTACACAGTAAACACCTGATAAACTTTAACTAGTATTTAAACAAGGGGTTTGAGAGGATGCCATGAAGAGATGCCAGGTGTTTACTGAGATGATGACTTTCTAAGGTGTTGGAGCCAGGTGTCTACCTGTGTCATGCTGCCTCTGTGATGTGCTGGCTGTCTGACGTTTGGAGAAGTTACCTAACCTGACCAAGCTTTAATTTCCTCATCTAGAAAATGGGGGAAATAGTACCTGTTTTGCTGAGAGAATTAAATAGCAAATGTAAAATGCTTGGCACGATGTACTGGCACTCAATAAACAGAAGTTCCTTTCCCCCCATTAAAAAAAAGTAAGTAAGTAATTTTTTGGCTGTGTTGGGTCTTCGTTGCTGCGCGCTGGCTTTCTCTAGTTGCAGCAGCAGGGCTGCTTACTCTTCGTTGCGGTGCGTGGGCTTCTCATTGTGGTGGCTTCTCCTTGCGGCGCATGGGCTCTAGGCACGTGGACTTCAGCAGTTGTGGTGTGTGGACTCAGTAGTTGTGGCTCGCGGGCTCTAGAGTGCAGGCTCA
The DNA here is from genome assembly GCF_963455315.2 of Globicephala melas. Taxonomy (NCBI): domain Eukaryota; kingdom Metazoa; phylum Chordata; class Mammalia; order Artiodactyla; family Delphinidae; genus Globicephala; species Globicephala melas. The sequence continues at coordinate 4,946,672 of NC_083318.1, forward strand.
GTAGTCGTGGTGCACGGGCTTAGTTGCTCGGTGGCCTGTGGGGTCTTCCTGGACCAGGGCTCGAACCCATGTCCCCTGCATTGGCAGGCAGATTCTTAACCACTGCGCCATCAGCGTAGCCCTCCCCCTTTGTTTATTGAAACAGCTGTGTAGCTTTTGGTCCGAAATTCTGTCTTCCGGCTGCCAAGTGGTTGCATGGTTCAGTCACCAGGAATGTGGCCATAATTTAATCTGGAACAAAAGTAGCCCTGAAACTCACTTGTTTAACCTAGAGTTAGACAAATGTAGGGAACAGGTTTTATATCAACTGTGCTTTTAGGACATAGGTGATATCCATCTCATAATTCATGTCTTGTTTATTGTTTTAAGCCTTCGAGAGAACCAGTTGCAGCCTCCTGGAAAGTGTCAGGCTGTAGAGAAAAGGTCAGAGCTTCGGGCTAAGAAAACCTTCGGCAGGAGGACTAGAGTGCTGTGTGCTAGTCAGACATAGACCTTGAAGGGCTGCTGTGACAATGAATTATATGCTTCATACACAATACTGTATATGATGTGGGGAAGTAATAATGGCTAATATTTATTGAGCATTTATTATGTGCTGCACTTTGTTGCAAGTAACTCATGTAATTGTTACAACCACCCTGTGAGGTGGGTGCAGTCGCCACCCTTTTGTGGATTAAAAACTCAGACACCGGGCTTCCCTGGTGGCCACCGCCATGAGAAGCCTTGCACCGCAACGAAGAGTAGCCCCTGCTCGCTGCAACTAGAGAAAGCCCGCGTGCAGCAACGAAGACCCAACACAGCCATAAATAAATAAATAAATAAATAAAAAACTCAGGCACCAATAATTTATGTTACCCACCCAAAGATTACACTGCTACTTGTGGTGTGGAGTCTGGATTTAAACCGAGGCAAGTGGTTCCGAAGCCCAAGCAATTAGCTGCGAAGCTTTATTGCCACCTTGGCACATAATAGATAGTAAATAAATACTAGTTTCCCATCTTTTCACCTAAGATAGGCTTGTTGAATCGGAAGCCATTTTCAAAGTAGGGGAAAATAGGACTTCCCTGGCGGTCCAGGGGTTGAGACTCCACGCTTCCACTGCAGGGGATGCAGGTTCCATCCCTGATCGGGGAACTAAGATCCCACATGCCACGTGGTGTGGCCAAAAAAGGAAAAAAAAAAAAAAGGAAAAAACTAAGTAGAGGAAAATAGTGTCCCCCTGTTGCAGGAACGGGGACCCCTTCCAGGGCCCGAGAGTGGGCTCTTGTCTAACACTCGGAAATGAATTGTCCAAGGAGACACACATGCTGACAAAGCAGGAGGCTTTATTGGGAAGGGGCGTCCGGGTGGAGAGCCGGAGGGTGAAGGAACCCAGGAGGACGGCTCTGCCACGTGGCTCGCAGTCTCGGGCTTCGTGGTGTTGGGATTAGTTTCCGGGTTGTCTCTGGCCAATCACTCTGACTCAGGGTCCTTCCTGGTGGTGCGCGCATCACTCAGCCCAGAGGGATTCCAGCGAGGGGGATTCTGGGAGGTTGGTAGGACATAGGGACTGGTATCTCCTCTCTCCTTTTGACCTTTCCCGAATTCTTCCGGTTGATGATAGCTTATTAGTTCCACATTCTTTACCAGGACCTCCTGTTGTTCGATAACTCCTGCGAGTGGTTACTGTGGTGCTTGGCCAGGGCGGGCGGTTTCGGTCAGTGGTTCCCCTAACACCTCCACTTCAGAAGGAATAAATCCAGGAAATAGCTGATTAATAATGAGTGTAATTTCTTGGATTTAATGATGCAATATTACTCTAGGAGCACAGCTGGATTTTTAACTAGTACTTAATGAAATATGTATTTTTATGGAAAAATTTAAAACCAAAACCACTGGAGAAGGAATGATTGTAAAAATCAGAACACATTAAAAGTCACAGGAGGGACTTCCCTGGTGGTCTGGTGGTTAAGACTCCACGTTCCCAATGCAGGGGGCCCGGGTTCGATCCCTGGTTGGGGAGCTAGATCCCACATGCCGCAACTAAAGATCCCACACGCCGCAACTAAAAGATCCCGTGTGCCACAACTAAGACCCCGCGTGGCCAAAAATAAATACATAAATAAAAAAAAAAAGAAAAGTCACAGGCAAAGGAATGAATACGGTTTGAGCATCTGCTATGTCCCAAGCACGGCATTGGGTGATTTACCAACCTGGTTTTGTTTAATTTTCATAACATTCCTGAGAGAGATTATCCCAGTGTCTGATGAGGGAGCCGTGGTTCACAGAGGCTCAGAAGCTTGCCCAAGGTCACAGATGTGGCAAGTGTCGGAGCCAAGAGTCACATAACTCCCACCGGAGTCCTCAGCTGATGGCTTCCCCCTACCCCTGCCTCTGCTCCCAAAGTCACGTGGCCATATTCCTCATGACTCTGTGACTGCCAAGATTCACAAGTCATGAAGTGTCTTTGGCTGGAATTGTCAGTGCCCGTGCGGGGGTTCTTCGCGGAAACCCTCGGCCGCGGTACGGCGGTTGAACGAGTGCGCATGTGTGTTGAACGGAGCTTCACCTTGGCGGCTCTGAGCCGGGATAAAGCCTCCTCCGGCTGCTCCTGTCCGCCCGCAGCACTGATGTCCTGCTGCTTTCTCTGAATTTAGCAGGGATCCAGGCTTTCGACTTAGTTCTGTTCAACTTAAATGCACACAGGCCTGTGGTCCCTGGAGGGCCCATGTGGTAGCCATATTGGGGTTTATTTATATGAGCCACCAGGGAGGCTCTGACAAATGCTTTGCAAGACAGGAGTCAAAGCACACGGAGCTTTTTCTTCCGTTTCAGAGGGGAGGGGTGATTATCTTTTTTTTCGCCAACCCCGAAGGACTCCAGTCTTGAGTCCTAAGGGAGCAGGGCCTGGGAGGAAAACTGGAGAGAATGGTTTGCTTAAAATCTCTGTGATGGGGACCCATGTATCACGCACAATAACACAAAGGCCATTTTGAGGCCCATCCGTAGAGGCCCCGGCAGCACATTGCTGAAAGTCTAAGGACAGTTGAGGTGTCCAAGGAGAGCTGAGAGGTCTCACGTGTGACCACCCGGGGCTCACATCCCGGAGGGTGAGGGGGGGGGAGTGGCCTCGAATTGAGTTTGAAGAACCCACACCGGGAAGTGGGGTAGATCCCAAGAAATAGTTTTGAGACTATCACACTGATGCTCCTTCTGCGCTGGTATGATGGAGAAAAGATGGGTTAGGGTGTGTTTTAGAATGCCTCTTCCCTCTAGAGGTGTCATGTATGACCTCTGCATTTAACGGAGGAACCAGTCTCACAGATGTTAATTAAGCAGTCGCACAGATCTGTAACTTCAGACCGTGGCGAGTCCCATGAAGGGGAAGTACAGGACACCCCGCTGGTATATAAAGGGGAGTCTGATCTGGCCTGGGGGTGAGAGAATCATAAGGAAAGGCTTCCTTGGGGATGCGGCGTCTGCCTTGGCAGTGGTGGGATGGGCAGTGCAAAGACCCTGAGAACGAGTCAAATAACTTACAAACTGTGGGAGGGGGAGGAGGAGACTCACAGGACGTTTCTTCTCTGATTTGCATTTTAAAATGCAGAGTTGCGGGCTTCCCTGGTGGCGCAGCGGTTGAGAGTCCGCCTGCCGATGCAGGGGACGCGGGTTCGTGCCCTGGTCCAGGAAGAACCCATGTGCCGTGGAGCGGCTGGGCCCGTGAGCCATGGCCGCTGGGCCACAGCTACTGAGCCTGCGCGTCCGGAGTGGCCACAACAGTGAGAGGCCCGCGTACCGCCAAAAAAAAAAAAAGGCATTTGTGAAAGCAGGAGTTAGTGCTGGAAGGGTCTGTCTTGCACAGTTGGTCGGCTTTGACTTTCAGGGCATATGGACTGGGGGCATCCAATACCCTGGACTCTATTTATGCCTCAGTCACCAACAAGTTGCCTGAGTTCAAGCAGGTTTCATAACCTCCATTTTTCTACATGTGGAGGAGGGCAGAGAGAGGAGTGGAATCTGCCTGGTGATCTCTACAATTCCTTCTGGTGCTTAAAAAAAAATCTAATAGTAGCTTTTCAAGAGCTGTCTGATATTGCACTTTTAGAGAAAGGGCTTGTTCCATTCACTTCATAATTCCTCATAAATGTCCAACCTTTCCCTTTGACTCTCAGAATAGGCCTTAGGAGAATAGAGTTGATTTTGCCATCATGTAAGATTTCATTATTTCCTGGAACACATGTTGTCATTCATTACTTACTGCCTGGTCTAGGTGCTGAGTTTCAAAGGAAGAATAGGAGGTGTCAGCACCCCCACCAGCTAACCCCAGTCCACTGTCAGCTCAGAGGACAAATATTATCACGTAATTGCAGCATAAAGTGATAAGTCCATTGCTAGAGATATAGAGAAGGTATTAAAGGAGATTAGAGGAAGGCCACCTAATGCACGTGGAAGAGTAATGTAGTTGATCATACCTGGAGATAAAAACTAGGTGTGTGCAGCATGGTGGGTGTTTAATAAATGGATGTGGCTGAACAAACAAATGAATTGTGTTGCTGTGATTCTAACTTCAGATGGTTCGATGGCTGATTCCAAGACCCCTTTATTGCTCTTTCATGTCATAAAAGAAAAAAAAGTTAGTAACGGTGGCAATTGTTATGATAATAAAGAACCAGCAGATGCTTTGCACATTCACATGGGTATTTACCTGCACTTTATTTTTTTCCTCAACTTTTCATTAGGTGATTGTTTCTACCATTAATCTTTCTTCCCAGAGACGAGAAAGACCGCCTTTGGCCATTTTCATCGTATTGTGTTAAATCTTAGGAAAAAAATGAGTTCAGTGTATATAGCACAAGAGACAGGTTAGGAGGCTAACAGCTGGGGTAGAGAAATTCAATAACAGCTTTCTCCCTGAGGATGGGAGCAAGGGGGGTGTTATGAGCCTGTGAAATGGTGCACTCATTGCTAAGCTGTGGAGAGAGCAGGGTTGAAAAAGTGGAGTTTTCCCCTCTCCCTTTAATTTGTGCTGAACACTTGCTCTGCTAAAAAATGGGAATGGGAGCCCTAAGTGCAAAGCATCAGCTTCAGAAGAAAAAAATGTTACTTTTATGCTGTCCATTAAAACATTTACCTGCTCCATATGCCCCAGTACTTATCAGAGAAAGAGGAATTTGCCCAATGAAAATGGAGAGCTCGTTTCTGAAAAATTGTTTTCCATAAATCTTGCAAATTACTGAGCTCAAATATTCTAGGTTGTAGCCAGGGCGACCCCCAGGGAGTGATTATCAGGGAAGTAACCATGAACAGCAAAAAGGTCTTGCACAGATCTGACTAGTGACACCAGGATGTGACCTTTTTGTGCAGGAGGCATTCTCCTGCATTGCCAGGAGCTCTGTAATTAACGGGGCACCAGAGATTACCTTCTTCTCTACGAGCTGCTAATTATTCCTCCCAGAGACACACATGAGGCACCACATCCAGGGTGTCATGTTCTGACTACTGCCCCCCGAGGGGAATCTGATGAGTGTATGAGGGGCTAAGTTGACTAAATCCCAATACTCCCCTCCTGTGGTCCTTTCTTTTCTCCCAAAGTGGTCCCACTTGAGGGAAGCTATGGTGATTAAGTAGTACTTACAGTTTCTACTTTCCTTTTTGGGGGAAGATTCATGATTTCATTAGCAATATCATGAGTATCAAATATACGGAATGGTTTGGAACTCACAGATTGTTTTGCTTCCTTTTTACTCGTATGTCTGGGGTGGTTAGTATGATGTGAGAACACTACCACCCATCGTCAGGGTAGGTGAAAACCTACCTGCAGGGCTGCTGTGCGCGGTTGTACATGTTGTGCCCTGCACAAGGATGCCAGCTGAAGGGGTGAGTGGGGGCCTGAAATCCAGTGGTTCCAGAGCCTGAATTCTTCTTTTTTTTAAAAAAAAATATTTATTTATTTACTTGCCTGTGCCGGCTCTTAGTTATGGCATGCAGGATCTTTAGTTGTGGCATGTGGGATCTAGTTCCCTGACCAGGGATCAAACCCGGGCCCCCTGCATTGGGAGCGTGGAGTCTTTACCGATGGACCACCAGGGAGGTCCTCAGAGTCTGAATTCTTAACTACACACCATACTGACTTTATAAACTAACAGTGTACTGGGCTTTCATGTCCTGGCAACCAGCTTTATCATTTAGCAGCTAGCAGTCATTGAAGACCTGGGAGAATATGACGGTTGAAGCAAAACATTTCAAACCAAAAATTAAGTTTGATACTAGGATATTGTCTGTGATCAGTATTTGCTGGAGAAAGAATCATTTTCCCTGGTACACCATACCAAGTTTTACTTCTCCCATTCAATATGAAGGTCTAATGGTAAACGGATAGAATTGTTCATTCACAATCTCAGCATTATAGTTAACTTTTTGTTAAAAAAAGGATTTGACTACTAGTTGGCAAAGTATGAAGCTTCAGTGCAATTAGCAGCTATGTTTGGCAGTCAAGAGATATTGGGGACTTCCCTGGTGGCGCAGTGGTTAAGAATCCGCCTGCCAATACAGGGGACACGGGTTTGATCCCTGGTGTGGGAAGATCCCACATGCCACGGAGCAACTAAGCCCATGAGCCACAACTACTGAGCCTACGTGCCACAACTACTGAAGCCTGTGCGCCTATAGCCCATGCTCCGTAACAAGAGAAGCCACCACAGTAAGAAGCTGCTCACCGCAATGAAGAATAGTCCCCTCTCGACACAACTAGAGAAAGCCCCTGCCCAGCAACGAAGAACCAATGCAGCCAAAAATAAATAAAATTAAATCTTAAAAAAAAATTCACATTTAAAAAAAAAAAAAGAATCTGCCTTCCAATGAAGGGGACATGGGGTTTGATCCCTGGGTCAGGGGACTAGATCCCACATGCATGCTGCAACTAAGGAGCCCGCGAGCTGCAACTAAGACCCAGCGCAACCAAAATAAATAAATTAAAAAAAAAAAAAAAAGAGATGTTGACATATCTTCCAGGGAGCCCATGAAGGTTTGGTTCACCTGGATAAAGGTTGCACGGTAACTGATAGTTTAACACCCGTGTATGCAATTCTGCTGAATCAGTCTTCTCGGGCCAATGCTGTGTCCTTGGCAACGGTGCACCGGAAGCACTGTGGCCTTTAGAAGCAGAACCTTAGCCTCAGCCCTTTCCAGCTGAGGGAACTTCAGCGTATGACTGACTTAGCTTCTGAGCCTCAACTTATTTGTCAAATGCCTTCTTCCCACCGTTGTTGGAATTAAATACAATATGTAAAGCGTCCAGCACGGAACCTGGAGCAATGTCATAGGTTGTCAGTAAATGTTAGTCTTCCCCTCCCCCCTTTAAACGATCTTTAATGATTTCTGTATTAGTTTCCTAGGACCGCCGTAACAAAGTACCACGAATCAGGTAGACGACGGAAATTTATCCTCACTGTTCTAGAGGGCAGAAGTCTAAGATCAGGGTGTTGGCAGGGCCATGCTTCCTCTGAAGCCTCTAGAGGAGAATCCTTCCTGCCTCTTGTAGCCTCTGGGAACCTCCGATGTTCCTTGGCTTGTGGCAGAATAATGCCATGTCATCACAGTTTTCCCTCTGTGTCTGTCTTGATGCAACGTTCTCTCTGTCCAAATTACCCTCTTCTCTGAGGACACCAGTCATATTGGATTAAGGCCCATCCTAATGACCTCATTGTAACTTGACTGCATCGGCAAGTTAAATTTAAATTTAACATTAGCATCAGCAAAGGCCCTGTTTCCAAATAGGGTCACATTCCCAGGTTAGGTGTCCGTATCTTTTTGAAGAACACAATTCAACCCATAACGATTTCCCATCGTCTGCAGGAAAATACTAATCAATAGTTGTCTAGTGACTTTAGAGTTTCTAGAAGGCTTTTATTATCTCTGCCCAGGGAGATAGGACTTAAGATTTTTTGTAAAGGGAGAAACTCCCATTAAAACTAGGTGCTGGTTTTGTTACAGGAAGTAAAGATGTCAATATAGGTTTGATGCAAAATTCTCTGGTTTTGCTAAAAATCACCAGAAGATACCATTTTTTTTTTCTGTTTAAGATTTCACCACAATCATGTTTCCATGTTGCAGCACAGTTTTTGTAATTTTTCACACTTGATTTAGTTGACGTACCACCATTTATTTTCGGGTTGTTGGCTATCTCTAAGACTAACCAAGAATATCTTGACTCAATCTAGAATTCAACTGATATCTTTTAGCTATACGTATAGCTATACAATACTACCAGACCAGTCTTCCTAAATTAGTGCTGTGTTCTTGGCGATTGTGTGTTGGAAACAAAGTATGTTCTAGGGTCAGACAGACCGGAAGTCACGTCTCAGTTCTAGGTCTTGCCGGCTGTCTGAACTTGGCATATTAAAAAAAAAAAAAGCGGTAGGACAATGTATAAAATAAGTATATATTTATATTCATATGAAAAACTGTGTACCTGCTCAGAGAAAAATCTAGAAGGACTCATACAAATATTATTAAGCAGGGTAAGTCCTGAGAAGTGGGAATGAAAATGAATGAGGAGGTGATGAGATGTTCACATTTTACTACGTGTACATTTGTATGAAAAATTATTTTTTCAACAAGCATGTCCTTTTCCTAGTTTTTAAAGAACCAGTTCAGGGACTTCGCTGGTGGTCCAGTGGCTAAGACTCCGTGCTCCCAATGCAGGGGGCCCCGGTTCAATCCCTGGTCAGGGAGCTAGATCCCACGTGCCGCAACAAAGATCCCACATGCGGCAACGAAGATCTCGTGTGCCACAACTAAGACCTGGCACAGCCAAATAAATAAATACATAAACAGGAAAAAGAACCAATTCAAAACCCAAAAGCACCTATCTTAAAAGCAGGTAATAAGAATTCCCTGGTGGTCCAGTGGTTAGGACTCTGCACTTCCACTGCAGGGAGATTGGGTTCGATCCCTGGTTGGGGAAATAAGATCCCACAAGCCATGCAGCACAGCCAAAAAAAAAAAAAAAAATAGAAAACAGAAATCTTTTTTCTTCTTCTTACTGTTGCTTCTAATTGTAATTTCTCTGTAACCCACTAATAGTTCCTTCAGGTGTCTGAGTCTCTTTAATTGTCTTCCTTTTTAGAGAAAGAAAATAACAGAAAAAAATGTAAGAAATAAATACATCCTTTTATTAGAATTGCCGAAGAAGTATTTGGAATTTTTGCTTTCGTTGTTGCTGATGTTGCTTTAAAATAGGCTTTATTTTTCTGCTGAAACCTGATTTTGCATTGTAAGCAAATATCCTTACTTTTCTAGACAAAATTTCCCCCATCTAAAAAGTTCTGGAAGAAATATATTCATTAAAAATTTCAAAATGATTGCAAGTCTCCTTGATATAATAGTAGTAATGATCCCTCAGTTATTTTTTTCTACAATTCTCTTCAGCAAATTCTGTTTTCTCAAATAATGCATAGCTCAGCATCACATCTTTGTTACTGTTAATATTTGCTTTTGAAAAAGCAGTGTAAACTGGTTTTAAAAGATGAGGATTCTTCCACTTGCCATTCTAACAAATACTTATTAAAAAACTAGGTGATGCCGCTAGGACATGAAATTATTTAAAAAAATGTAATTTCTTTATTTCATTTTCTTCAATATCATTCTAATGTTATTATTCAATTAATTTCCAGTAGGCTTATGGAAAAGTCTTTGCAAGAGATCATTCCTTTTTGATTTATATTTATTGAAAGGCTAAAAAAGTTTTCACAAATGATTGGGTCTGAGAAAATTATATTTGATTCATAACGTATGTATTAATATGAATAATTAAGATATGTTTTCAGCAAATATAGGAAGTTTCATCGTCAGTTACTGACAGGTCAAGACAGATCAGTTGATGTTATTTGAATACTTGACAGAAAAGAAAACCTGATGCTATTCCGATGAGTAAAACAAGAACTGAGATCACGTTGAGAGGTCATTGAGGATATTTCGAAACCATTCACACGTCACTAGTAAAGAGTACAAAGATGGTTTAAATGACCTTATGTACATACGTGGTAGTACCTTGATTTGCGTAATGCTTCTCGTGTAACCTTCTGCCAGTTCTCATTATTCTTTAACCCTATCATCATCATCAACTTTATTTAAAAAGAATTTATTAGTCACCTAAGTATGCATGATAATATGCACAGTTGGTACCCAGAGAAGTGCATATACAGCAATGCACATCGTGGCTATTGGTAAAGCATTTGACATTGTGCCTTCCGTGCATTAGGTAGCATAAACATGGCTACTCTTTGAGTTTACAGATAAAAGGTGAGATCCTATTGATTCTGTGTTACTTCAGCGGATTGAAGGCTGACTGACTGGTTCTTAGGCCTTCTGAATCCCTTGCGAGAACAAAAGCCCAGAACCTGGCCCAGGGGAGCCGCTCAAGAAATGCTGCGTTACAAGGTGACCTTCCGGTAAATGCAGATGAAAGCAGCAGGGAGACAAAAGTGTCAAAGGGATAAACTTAACGTTGGGGCCACCTGCTATGACAGCCAGTTGAGTACTTGTTTTTTAGCAAGAAACAAAATAAAAACATATTCTTCTGTGTAACTAACACGGCTTTGGATTTTGAAAAAGCAGAATAATTAGATTTTCATTTGAAAATCTTTTAAAATACTGTGGGATAGAAGTACCATTTCTTTTTGTATCATGAAGCTGAGACATATTGAAAAATAGAATTCCCAGGAAGATAATGAAATTTCAACATTAGGAAATCCAGTCATGCAGTTCACATATTAATCAATTGAAGGAGAATAATTGAATGATGACATCATTAGATGCTGAAAAGACACTTGATAGAATTCAATATGCATTCCTTATTTTAAAAGAAACTATTAATAATAAGCTTTGATAGAGGCAGAAATCACTGCAAATATCATAATAATGAGATATTAGGAGACGCTTATTAAAGATAGGAACAGGATAGGAATTCCACCATCATCTTATTTTGGATTTTGCTCTCCAACTACACTCAGAAGCCTATTCCAAATGAATTGAAAATCCAACGATAAAAAAAAAAAATTTCCATAAAAATACGAGCAGAGTATAGGAGGTTTTCTTTTGATTTGTTTTATTTTTAATAATCTTGGGGCTGAACATGGCCTTCCAAATCAGTCTCAAACCTCAAAAGACATAAGTAAAAAATTGACAGATCTGTCCTCAGAAATATCTTTTTAAACTTCTATTTAGTAAATGATGATGCATCAGTGAAGCTAAATGTCAAGCAGCAGAGAGAGAGGAAGTGTTTTCACAGAACTATAGGAGAACCATAATATATAAAGAGCTCCTTTGAATCACAAGAGAAAGTAAACGAAAAGAAAAATGGGCAAACGTAAGGAAATTTATAGATAAAGAAATATAAATGGGCAAGAAACATATGAAAAGTTATTTAACCTCCCAAAAAAGAGTCTGGGAAATACAAATAAAAACAACAATAATATGTTATTTTCATTTCCCCAATGCCCCCCCAAATAAATAAAAATATATACTCTCACGTTCAATTGGTGGGAGTGTTCATGTTATAAGCTTCTGTGGAGAGCAATTTGGCAACATCTATCAAAACAGTAATTCTCTGGGACTTCCCTGGCAGTCCAGTGGTTAACACTCTGCGCTCCCAATACAGGGGGCCCAGGTTCGATCCCCGGTCAGGGAAATACATCCCACATGCCGCAACTGAGAGTTTGCATGCCTCAACTAAAGATCCCGCGTGCTGCAACTAAGACCTGGCACAGCCAAAGTAAATACATATTTTTAAAAATTAAAAAAAACCCAGTAATGCTCATACACTCTGATTCAGCACTATATGCACAGTGCACGTAAATATTTATTGCAGCCTTGTTTGCATTAATGAAAACCTAAACAGTCAAATTGGGGAATAGTCGAATACTCTATGGTACACTGATAACTCTACATCTGTGAAAGAGAGTGAGGCAGCTCTAGCTGTTCTGACACGGAAGAAGTTTCTGACTCAACATTAAGCAAGTTCCAGAACGATATGTTTACTACAACCCAATACATGTAAACAAATGAAACTCCCAACACCTGTGTGTGTAAGTAGACACACATGCATAGAAGAAAGTCTGGAAGAACATGCTGCAAACAGTTTCGCGTCCCCACCTGAGGAAGTGTGATGTGGCGAGTCCCACCCCTGTGGGGTTTAAGGAGAGATGAATAGAGATGTTGACTTTTTACTCTCTATACCTTTGCAATGTTAGAATTTTTTTTTTAACAGCAAATGCGTATTTGTAGTGTAAAACATTAATTGCTAGAAGAGGGAAATGTTGTTTCTATAGTGTAGAGATCGTTGCTGTTGTTTTCTTAAGCAGACGTTAGGATGCAACCGAGGTACATGAAATTATTTAGGACTTTTTAATCCCTCAGGCTGAAAAAAATATTGTTTCCATCATAGGCAGGGGAGTTGTTTTCTCATTGATCACATATTTATTTTCCTTAAACGTCAATTAACAAAATTTGCTACTCACTTGCAAAAGCTGCCTTCAACCCTGGCTGCTGAAAAGGAAATTTGAGTATAAGCAGAACTCAATTAAATGCAACGTTTCTCTTATCGGAAAGTAAGTATTAGAAATAAAACTTTTTAAGGCCTTGCTAGGGGTTGAAGTCTGTTGTTGAGTACGATGGGCTATTGTGAACTTTCCAACACCAGAGGTTGAATCTCTCTTGCCTTCCATTTTTTCTCCTCCTTCCCTCCCTCCCTCCCTTTCTTCCTCTTTTCAGTATTTCTGGCCTTGGGCAGGCCAGGAAAGAAGAGCAGGGAAATTGAAGTAATGCAATGATGTGGATATGGACCCGTCAGAGGCTGGTCTCACAATGTACTGGCTGTCCTTGGATTTCTAAGTACCCTTAGGTGCACGGTACCAACCTCAATTAAGTCAGTCAGCCAGGAGGTAAACAGAAGAATCGGGGACTAGGTCAGAGAGAAAGCGCCTGGCTAAGGACCTGGCTAAGAGCCCACTGGGGGTGTCCAGCTGGTCAAAGGCTAAGCTTCAGAGAATGGGGTGTGAAGCAGAGCTGGCATATGGCGACAGGCTCAAAATGACACCTCGAATCAGGGGAGTTGCAGAAACCCCATGCTTTCAGATTCCCCAGAAAGATTCTTTCCTGAGAACATTTCACAAGAGACATTTTGAATTATTTCTCCAGAAGGCCTTTTGGCTTGTCCGAATTAGAGAGTTCTGAAACACGAAAGGAGGACATCTGTCTCTTCCCAAAGGACAGAACACTTTCCTGATCATTAGCAAGCCAGTTTATACAATACTTTTGTACAGGAGTGAAATCCTTACTTTCTCAAGGCAGGTGGTTCACAGTTTCCAATGTCGAGTTTCTTGTTCTTTCTTATACTTCTTTGTAGGTTACAAGCTCCCAATAACAGGGAGACAGGCCATCATCTTGTGTTCCTTGGACAGTTTTGTTCTATAGCACTAGAACATTCATCTCTTTCCTAACTCAAGCTTTATAACACTGCTGTCTCAGTGTGTCTGCTCCCCGGGCACCCTATTTCCCATCCATATAGGATTCCAGGAGTCAGTTTATTATTCTTAGCAGAATCTATTTATAATCCCACAGGGCTGGCAGAGATGTTGAAATATTGTTAGAACATTATTGAGGTATAAATCTTCCTCCCTCCATTGTCAAGTCTTCAGTACAGGTCAATCATTTGCTACCACTCAACTGCACATTGATGGCCTTTGGTATCGATCGTAGGTCAATTAGCTGGTTTTGGCCACCCCAGCATTTTTAGTACTGTACGTGATGTTGGTTACTATTACATCAGCTCCTAGGGGAGGAGGTGTTCTGGAATCTGAAACCACAAGGTGTTTCAAAACTCTCTCTTATCTCACCTGTGACTGCATTAAAAAAAAAAAATTGTTTTTTTATTTCAAATGATGTCACTGTGACCTAGGGGGTCCAATGTATTTCTTTTTTCTTTCACTTTTGGCTGTCATTTATTTCTCAGGTGTTCTTGTTTAAACTACTAAGAAACCCTCAAACCTCTTGATATTTCTTTTTTTAAAATTAATTAATTAATTAATTAATTTTTGGCTGTGTTGGGTCTTCGTTGCTGCACACGGGCTTTCTCTAGTTGCGGTGAGCAGGGGCTACTCTTCGTTGCGGTGCACGGGCTTCTCATTGTGGTGGCTTCTCTTGTTGCGGAGCACGGGCTCTAGGCGCGCGGGCTTCAGTAGTTGTGGCACGCGGGCTCAGTAGTTGTGGCTCGTGGGCTCTAGAGCACAGGCTCAGTAGTTGTGGCACATGGGCTTAGTTGCTCTGCAGCATGTGGGATCTCCCCAGACCAGGGCTCGAACCCATGTACCCTGCATTGGCAGGTGGATTCCTAACCACCATGCCACCAGGAAAGTCCCCTCTTGGTATTTCTAATTGTACACACATTTCTAAAGCATTGTGCTCCCACCTTTGCTCCAACTGTTATCAGTTTTGAGATCCTGAGATTCCTCCTTAAGGAATCCTTGTCTCAGTAAACAAGGAAGAGAGTTCTAGAAGATGAGCCTTGATTGGGCTGAAATCTCCTGTTTCCATAGAAGATGCTTCTGATGCACCCAAACTTTGGAGAGAGAGAGAGAGAGAGAGAGAGACAGAGAGAGATTGACATTTGGTTTCCTTTCCCATGAAAGTGTAAGAGGCACAAGGGCTGCCCAGATGTGGGCTGCTGTGACGTGCTCTGTGATCAGATCTGCTTTCTGGATCAGAGCAGAAGGCTCTGACACATCACCTACTTCCTTCTTGGCTTCGAAAAAAATCACAAGTAGGGCTGAGTTAAGTTAGAACGACTCTACTTGGTGAGAATTCAGTTATACTGGGTGAGACAGAAGCCAGCTTCAAAAACAAACAAATAAACAGTAAGATTCATCAGAGAGCACACATAGGTCAGAAACAGAGAGTCTAGTTACTGTATGATCCAGCAATTCCACTCCTAGGAAGATGCCCACGAGAGGTGAAAACCTATAACCGCACCAAAACTTGTACGTAGATATTCATGGCAGCGTTATTGATAATAGAGCCCCAAAGAGGAAATGACCCAGATATCTGTCAGCTGAGGACTGGATAAGCAAAATGCGGTCATCCACGCAATGAATATTATTCAGCAATAAAAAGGAATGAAGTACTGACGCATGCTACTGTGTGTATGAACCTTGAACACGTTACGGTAAGCGGAAGAAGCCAGACAAAATGTCACTGTTGTCTGATTCCATTTATATGAAATGTTCAGAACAGGCAAATCCAGAGAGAGAAATCAGACGAGTGAAAAAGCAGAGGGTTAGGGGCGAATGGGGAATGACTGCTCGTGGGTTTGAGGTTTCTTTTACAAAAATGTTCTCAAATTAAATTATGGTGATGTTTCTACGACCATGTGACTGTACTCAAAAACACTTAATTCCATGCTTCAAATGGGTAAATCGTATGGTCTGTGAATTGTATCTCGACACAGTCGTTTCTGTTTTGAAGGAAGAAACAGCCCGTTTGGAAGGAATCAGTGAAAGACAGCTTTGGCATTCAGATCTGCGTGGCAATCGGGAAGCCACATGTGAACCGCATTTCCTTCCTGGCAATGTGTCCTGCCTACCGCCCCAGACTGATCTTCCTCAAGTCCCGTGTTTCTTGCGTCAGAACAGTTACTCAGAACTCTCAGCGATTCCCCGCTGCCAGAAGGATTCTCGGTCTCAAACCCACCTTTCCAGCCCTGAGTCCTGCATGAATCCTTTGTTCCCAGTTGCCAGGTTTCCTCGTCTTCTGCCAAACCCTCCCCCGCATTGCTGTTTGCTCACACAATTCTGCCAGCTTGGAATATGATTTTCCTAGCCTTCACGTTTTCTTTCCTTCGAAGATAAACTAGTGCAAATCCCACCATCTTCACTGAGCACCCAGATCACCTCAAGATTCCTCTCTCTGACTCCCATTTCTTCATCGTCTGCCTCACTTACTTTTCACAAGACAGTGCGTGTGCAAAGATGAAAGTGTCACATTTTCTTGTATGTATATTCCTCTCCCCTTTCCTGCTACTCACGTGCATGTATTTTGGGGGTGGGGGATGAATGGAACTGGGTTTTGAAGGATCCCTGATCCCCTTCCCAACTCGCCACACAATCAAATGGTAACTTTCAATACATTGAAGAGCTAAGGATGACAAGAAATGAAACAGCCTTTTAAAAATGTTGTTTTCCTATCACTTTGCTGTACACTTGAAACTAACACAACATTGTAAATTAACTATACTTCAATTAAAAAAATATTGTTTTCCTATTGTTAAAATAAATACATTTAAGAATAGAGCATTTGAAAATAAAGAAAATAAAAATTGCCCTTAATTCGCCTGTCCAAAGGTAGCAGGAAAATGAGCATTTTCTTGTATATCATTGTATACACATACATACACATGTGTAGCAATTTTAAAACTCAGGCGAGTAGAAATGTAATTTTTTAACGATTGAATCTGACCTGCTCCGTCAGCTCTCACTTCTGCTGATGGAGGAAAAATATTGTCTTTTGGTTAAACATTCACTCAAATTTAGGGATCTCCTCGTGCTTTTCTCTTGCCCTTGGCCCATCCTTCCAGATTCCGCCCATGGCTGGATTGGTGAAAGGATGGTCTCTACAAAACACAGATTCCAGGGACTTCCCTGGTCCAGTGGTTAAGACTCTGTGCTTCCAATGCAGGGGGCGCGGGTTGATCCCTGGTTGGTGAACTGAGATCCCGCATGCACGCTGAGTGGCCGAACAAAACAAAAACACAGACTCTGTCACATGCTCCCTCCCCACCTCTCTCAGTGTAAGACCTTCAGTGGCTCCCATCGCCCACCAAAGTCCTAAAGACCTTCATAGTCTGGCCCCAATCTCCCTTGAATCTCACCTCTTCACTGCTTTTACTAATGCATTCTGCCCCTAGACACCAGAGTATTTACTTTTTCTTGAGTGTAACGAATGCTTTCAAGCCTTTGGTTCAGTCTACTTCCTCTACACGGAGCACCCTTTGCAACTTTCATCACCAAGCGAATATCCTTTGCAATACCCAGTTTAAATGTTGCCTTCTCTGCTTTTTTTTTTTTTTTTTTTTTCCTTT
This sequence comes from Globicephala melas, assembly GCF_963455315.2. Classification (NCBI taxonomy): domain Eukaryota; kingdom Metazoa; phylum Chordata; class Mammalia; order Artiodactyla; family Delphinidae; genus Globicephala; species Globicephala melas. The sequence goes on from NC_083318.1 coordinate 4,963,782, forward strand.
TTTTTGCGGTACGCGGGCCTCTCACTGCTGTAGCCTCTCCCGTTGCCGGAGCACAGGCTCTGGACGCGCAGGCTCAGCGGCCATGGCTCACGGGCCCAGCCGCTCCGCGGCATGTGGGATCTTCCCGGACCGGGGCACGAACCCGTGTCCCCTGCATCGTCAGGCGGACTCTCAACCACTGCGCCACCAGGGAAGCCCTCTCTGCTTAATTTTGCTTGATTCATTCATGCTGAACTAATCCTCCCTTAATGTACTCTCTTAGCACCTTGTACATATACCTCTATTACTGCATTTATTACACTGTATCAGAATTTGTCAGTCTGTTCCCTCCTCTGGAATGGGAACTTCTTCAGTCTTTATTTTTTTTAAATAAATTTATTTATTTTTATTTTATTTATTTTATTTTTAGCTGCCTCGGGTCTTCGTTGCTGCGTGTGGGCTTTCTCTAGTTGTGGCGAGCGGGGGCTACTCTTTGTTGCAGTGCATGGACGTCTCATTGCGGTGGCTTCTCTTGTTGCGGAGCACGGGCTCTAGGCGTGTGGGCTTCAGTAGTTGTGGCTCACGGCCTGTAGGGCGCAGGCTCAGTAGTTGTGGCTCACGGGCTCTAGAGCGCAGGCTCAGTTGTTGTGGCGCAGGGGCTTCATTGCTTTGCAGCGTGTGCGATCTTCCCGGGCCAGGGATTGAACCCGTGTCCCCTGCATTGGCAGGTGGATTCTTAAACACTGCGCCACCAGGGAAGCCCCTTCAGTCTTACTTTTATTCATTTTTTTTCTTTTTGCCTTCCAAAGTGGAGTGTTACCCCAGAACATCGAAGGTGCTAAATAATATTTGAAAATAAAATGAAATAATATATCTCAATACATTTTTATTAGCTGATTAAAGAGTATCAGAATAGGTAAGAGATACAGGAAATAGTATGGGATGTCCGGGCAGAAATGCAGGCTATGTTGCTTGTTAGGGGGCTATTCACAAGCTGGCAATGAAAAGATAACTGTCCTTTTAAGATTTCTCATTGATCTCGGACAGCAAAAAGTCACCAAATCTTGACAAGGGACCACTACTGCACACTCTAGAGATGAACTAATTCTAAAGCAAGAGCATGGCATTCCAAATGGTTACATGCATCTATCTTAAAATAAAAAATTTACCCGTGTCCATTGACAGATGAATAAACAAAACGTGGTATATACATTCAGTGAAATATTACTCAGCCTTAATTTGGAAATTCCTGTCACGTGCTACAATATGGAGGAACCTTGAAGACACTGTGCTAAGTGAAATGAGGCTCTTACAAAAAAGACAAACACTGTATGATTCCCCTTAGATGAGTTACCTAGAGAAGTCAGACTCACAGAGACAGAAAGCAGAATGGTGGTTGCCAGGGGCTGGAGGCGGGGCGGGGGAAAATGGGAGCCTTCGTTTAACAGTTTACAGAGTTTCAGCTTTGCAGGGTGAAAAAGTTCTGGAGATGGATGTTGGAGATGACTGCATAACAGTGTGAATGTACCTAATACCCCTGAACTGTACACTAAAAATTGGTTTAAATGGTACATTTTATGTTATGTATTTTTTTTACCATAATTAAACATTTAAAAAGATTAAAAAGGGAATTCTCTGGCAGTCCAGTGGTGAGGACTTGGTGCCTTTACTGCTGGGGCCTGGGTTCAATCCCTGGTCAGAGAACTGAGATCCTGCAAGCCGTGTGGCTGTAACAACAACAGCAAAAAGATTAAGAAATGTAAGAGCATAAGATCCATTGTTTTCTCTGCTGTAGGGGAGAATCTAGATTTTGTGGAGCCTAAAGCTGACAGAATTTAGGAACCCCTTTATAGAAAAAAAATTACAAATAGAAAATAAGGTGGAAAAGCAACTATTGATTTAGAATGAGAACGGGAAGGGATTGTGAAAGTGAGGGTTCCTGAAGCTTAAACTTCCTTATCTTCTATGAGAATCTGCTTCTGCTTATTCTCTATTTTTTCTGACGTTCCTGTGTGCTTTGCACATAATGACAGCTGGGGCTGTGCCGGGGAAGGTTTTACTGTATGTCGTAGTACAATGTGGATTGTAGGATCCACCATCTTTCCTGTGCTTATTTATTGACTTTTTTTGTGATACGCGGGCCTCTCACTGCTGTGGCCTCTCCCGTTGCGGAGCACAGGCTCCGGACGCGCAGGCTCAGCGGCCATGGCTCACGGGCCCAGCCGCTCCGCGGCATATGGGATCTTCCCGGACCGGGGCACGAACCCGCGTCCCCTGCATCGGCAGGCGGACTTTCAACCACTGCGCCACCAGGGAAGCCCTCCTGTGCTTATTAATGGCTAGATATGGATTAGATTCAAGTCAATATAATAATCAGCTTCCTCTTTTTTTTTTATCTTGTCTACAATATAGGCTTATTAATTTTAATTCTAATAGTATACAAGAGGATTAGTGTCTCGGACACATAAGAATATAATGCTGTGAAAACAGACATTGAGCTTTCTGTCCAGTGTAGACCCACTTTATCTCTGTATCCCAGTGCACTGTCTAAGACTTTAGTAAATATAGCTGGGCTACTCTGAGTGTGTAAAGTTAATGCTTTTATACGTGTGTCTTTGAGTGTTTTGTTTTCCTAGCAAGGTTGGTGGTTTTTTTGTTTGTTTGTCTGTGGCCTTGCCACGCAGCTTGTGGGGATGTTAGTTCCCCAACTGGGGATTGAACCCGGGCCCTGGCAGTGAAAGCGCGGAGTCCGCTGGACCGCCAGGGAATCCCCATGGTTGGTGTGTTTAAATTGGTTGATTGTCATCCTTTTGGCTCTAAGGTGGTACAATCAACACAAATGTAAAAACCGAGAATTTTTCTTTGGTCTTTTAGTTTTTCAGTTAATGCCTTTTTCGGAGCAAAAGCAGTGCCGGGTGGGGTGTGGAGTAATTAACAGGCTCCCTCTGGAAGCCAGGGACCTGTCCTGCGCATCTTTGGGGGCCGCAGCTACCCCGCCCAGCGCTGCCCACCCTCTTCTCCTGGAGTCCCCCGGTGGCCCGGTGACGGTCTGCAGAGATCAGCAACCTGGGAGTGAACTGCTTCCAAATCTGCCGGATTCACTTTCTGTTGCAAAGAGTTCCCTGGAAAATGACAAAGTCAAAAATGCAGAAGGGGAATTCCTCCGAGGGAGTTTCTGCGGAAGAAAACGCATCCCTTTGTCCTTACAAAGTCTGAACTGTGGAACCCTCCCCATCGTCTGACTCATGTTTAATTGTAACAGCAGAGCAGAACTCGATGGCTGTTCTTCAGAAACGTTGTTCGTGGGTTACACTTATTTTTAGGTTCTATTTAAACCACAAGCCATAAGTAATGAGAAATAATTCGTTTGAAATAATAAGAAAGGTCATGATGTAAGTTTTATATTTAACTCAAGGAACGTGGCAAGAAATGAAGCTAAATAAAATAGAAGACTTAGTGGACCCTGGAATGTGGAATATCGAGGTTCTGGGCTTGGCCGAAAATATCCAGCCAATGATTATTAAGTCATCAGGGGTAAAGCACTACCTCAAAAATCGATTTCCTAAATTATCCTTGGTCTCCGCTACTCTGGGTTGTAGATGAATAAATCCCTCAACTAATGAATGACAGGGCTAGAGGTCTGGGCTCTTGAAAAGAAATTACTGTTTTATCTAATTATAGAAGCAATGTATATACATTAGAAGAACATTTATATCTATAGAAAAGAATGGAAAAAAAAATCCAAAGAAAAATGTCCTGTCATTTTATTTCTCAGAAAAAAATCTCTATAGACTTTTAGGTTAATGTTTAAGTATATTTTCCTTCAGTGTTTAATATAGAAAATAATTTGTATCTAAAAATGTGCAATTTGGAGATCTAGAGAATATGCCGAATAGTCGACTCTGCATTTAAGAATTTAACATTCAGAGCTGTGAACACTTTAGCGATCCGTGACATGTAGAAACACAATTTTGCTGACAGGTTGGTGGGTAGGAATGAGTCAACTGGCTTGTGACTCACATAGTGGCTATTGGGTCCCTGCATCTCAGTTTGGCTCTGCTGTTCTCTGCATGCGAAGAGCAGCTGTCTGCCTGTTGATCTGTGGTCAACACTGTTTAGTGCCTCCCAATACACATTCTCCCCTTCTTCATCGGTTAGATGTATTGTCATCCAACTAAAAGAAGACAGTCCTAATTTCCTGTGTGAATATGTGACTCAGCTTTGGCCCGTGAGATGTGAACAGAAGTGTACACAACTCCTGAGAAGCATTGCTTTTCCATTTCTCCTGGGTGGAATATGATCGCTAGGGCTGGCACTCAGCAGCCACCTTGTACCTCGAGGATGAGCACCTCAATTTAGAGAAAGCTGATGGTGAGCTAGAAAGTATGCTGGTCCCTGCCAATTTCGTGGAGCCACCATACTGGTCTTGGGCTGCCTACCCCCGAATTTCTTTTCTATGAAAGAGCAATACGTTTCTGTCTTAAGCCAATGTAAAAACACGTTTTTTTTTTTTGTTTTGTATTCAGCTAAACTTAATCCTAATGGATACAGGCCTGTATACTATCATTTACCTAATGTGCAGAGTTGTTGACTCACCTGTGGAAATACTAGGATGAAGTGATCTCACTATGGAGGATGGAGCCGGGAGGCATTCTTGTCTTGGTTTAATGCCTATTCATGTCTATTCCTGCCTTGTACTGTCTCCTGAGACCCAGGGCCTGTGAGCAGAGCTCATAAAGAGTGGGCCTTGCTCTGTGTTTCTGTGCTGGGTTGGGGTTGGGGTGGGCTAAGGAGTCCCTCCGGCCTCATGGGGAAGGCCAGGACTGGCCAGGGAGGAGTAGCAGGTAAGAACAACCAAAGGTGAAGCCATCTTCCACAGAGGGGGTTTTAGGCAATTGTTGTTTAAGAATGTCCAGGGACACCCAGGATTCCCCGAGACCCTTTCAGGGAGTCATAAGGGCAAAATTATTTTCACAGTACTACTAATATGTTCATACCTTTTCTAAAAACTTTGAGAACTGCTGTTCTAGATTTCCCTTAAAGAGAGCTTGTCTCGACCTCCCATCAGCACCTAAGAGTAACCCCTGGAGATAGGCACTGAATCAATGAGTTATGATGATGCTACCTTAAAGATTCTTCTGGGCTCTGTAATCTTCAGGGAAGATGGACGCAAGGACCTGAGGACACAGGAAAGAATGCCAAGTGCAGAGAGGAGGGTTATGTCCCTGCCAACTTCATATGTTGTGTTCGACCCTCAGTACCTCAAAGTGTGACCTTTGGGAGATCAGTGAAATTATTTAGGTTTTGGTTTGGCAATATATTTTTTTAATACATTGAGGTATAATCGACATATAACATTATATTAGTTTCAGGTATACAACGTAATGATTTGATATTTGTATGTATTGTGACGTGATCACCACAGTAAGTCTAATAACATGTCACCACACATAGTTAGAAAAATTTTTTTTCTTGTAATCAGAACCCTTTTATTTTTTGCGGTACGTGGGCCTCTCACTGTTGTGGCCTCTCCCGTTGCGGAGCGCAGGCTCCGGACGCGCAGGCTCAGCGGCCACGGCTCACGGGCCCAGCCGCTCCGCGACATGTGGGATCTTCCCGGACTGGGGCACGAACCCGTGTCCCCTGCATCGGCAGGCGGACTCTCAACTACTGTGCCACCAGTGTTTTGGGAAGCCCTAAAAACATTTTTATTTTGTATTGGAGTAGAGTTCATTAACAATGTTATGTTAGTTTCACATGTACAGCAGAGTGATCCCATTATACATACACATGTATTTATTCTTTTTCAAAATCTTTTCCCATTTAGGTTGTTGTGATCAGAACTCTTAAGATTGACTCTCTTAGCAAGTTTCAGTAGGTACTGTTAACTGTAGTCACCATGCTGTACCTTACACCCCCGTGACATTTGATAACTGGAAGGTATATATTTTGTCCCTTTTGACCCCCTTCACCCATGTCACTCACCTGGGAAATAGGGGACTTAGGAGATGGCAGAGATGATTAAGAGGAGGTCATTAGGGTGGGCCCAAACCCAATGTGACTGGTGTCCTTGTAAAAAGAAGACATTTAGACCCAGACATGTATGGAGGAAAGACAACGTGCAGACACAGGAAGAAGGTGGCCGTTGACAAGCCAGGGAGAGAGGCCCCGAGAAGAACCCATCCCTGCTGACACCTTGATCTTGGACGTCTGGCCTCCCGTCTGTGGTACTTTTATGGCAGCCCTAGCAAACCAATTCCGTGGGTTTTTCTAACACCCTGCAGAGGGCTGCAGAGAAGAGGAATGAAACAGGTCTGCTCATCACAGAAGCTCTGTCCACTGTCAATGGCTCCTTTACTTTAAGGTGTGACTCCTGATTTGAAAAATTTAAGTTGTCAGTTCCCCAGAGTTTGAAAAAAGTTTTGAAAAGTTAAATGGACAGAACTTAAAGGAGTTATTTTATGTGAGAGTTAATAGGGCCCTAAGAGGAACTCTCCACCTCTCTTATTTTACAGATGAGGTAATGGTACCAGATGTAGCTGCCCCCCACCCCGGGCTGGGCAGGAGTAACTGACTAGAGCATTGCTTCCTAATGAGGAAGCAGAATAGAAGCCCTGCTCTTGAGTGCCTCACATCAATCTGGATGTTTCTAAGTCCTTCAGGGCCCCAAGGAGGGGTTTGGAGTGTGTCTGGGGTAGGAGCGGAGCAAGAATCCTGGATGTACTTTTTCTCTCCATCCCTTCTCTCCGCACAGTTCCTCCAGAGTGGAAGAAGCAAACATTTCTCTTATGTCTCATCGTTTCCAGAAAGACAGTGGGCCCCAGGGCTGAATCAGGGTGATGAACACTCCTCCCTTGCCTGGGATTCAGGGGTTCTCTGCTAAAACCTTAACAGTCCTGGGCAAACTGGCAGGAGGTGGGCAGCCTAGGCTTAGCTCTCTCAAGCCCCCGGGCTTTCATTCCACGCACATTGAGAGGAACCCGGTGATGTGTTGAATTGAACTTGGGTTTGTGTTTTCTAAAGACAATGAAGAAATCTCTTTGGCTTGGTAGGTCTCGGGGAGGGGAATTCCCATCTCCCTAAGGGGCATTTGGAAAAGATTGGGAGCATTTTATTTATTTATTTATGGCTGCATTGGGTCTTTGTTGCTGTGCGTGGGCTTTCCCTAGTTGCGGCGAGCCGGGGCTACTCTTCGTTTTAGTGCGTGGGCTTCTCATTGTGGCGGCTTCTCTTGTTGTGGAGCACGGGCTGTAGGCGTGGGCTTCAGTAGTTGTGGCGCACAGGCTTAGTTGCTCCGTGGCATGTGGGATCTTCCTGGACCAGGACTCAAATCCGTGTCCCCTTCATGGACAGGCAGATTCTTAACCACTGAGCCACCAGGGAAGTCCCAGGAGCATTTTTTAATTGCAACCTTACCTGAAGTGTGCCACTGGCATTTAGCGAGGTGGGGAAATGCCCGTGACAGTCCCCACAATGAATCATTGTCCCACTTAAAACGCAAGTGGTGACCCATTGATAGCTCGCACAGGATTGCCTAGACTTGTTTTTCAAGCTCAGAGTCTTGCTAAAGAGGCCAAATCCCTCTTTTCTCTTGCTCTGGGGCCTGAAGTCTCAGTGAAGTTTCGTGGGGTTGGGAAACTTCTAGAACATATAATTTAAAGAAGAACAGTGAGAGGCCTGCGTATCGCCAAAAAAAAAAAAAAAAAAAAAAAAAAAAGCTAAAGAAGGAAGTTACATGTAGAGGTATACTATTTGCAAAATATTACCTCCTCACAAAACAAAGAACTCAAAGTCTCCATGATCAGTGGCTCTGGAGTATGAACAAGATATCTCCCAGAAGATACGAGTATGGGGCAGGAACAGTGGAAAATACTAAAAAGTAAGATATGGGATGAAGCAGAATGAATCTCTCAGCCAGTGAGGTCAAGGGTCATAACCAACTCCTCCATGAGAAGGGACTGGGGATTGAGTCTAGAAACTTCCCTGTAACCCTTACAGATCGTTGTGTAACTATGTACCCAGTTTTCATTATAGGGCAAATCCATTTGTCATCCTCATAAAATTCCAACTTAAAGAAAACATTCAGGTATTGTAACATAAAACTGCTTGGACAGGGTGAGTTAGCATCAAGTTTTGTTTTGTTTTGTTTTTTTTGTGATACACGGGCCTCTCACTGCTGTGGCCTCTCCCGTTGCGGAGCACAGGCAGTTTACACAGAGGCTCTTCTTGGCTTGTAACATAATTATTATAATACTTACTTGATAACCTTTTTGGAACATATTTATCCACGAACTCTCTAATATTTACTCAACACCTGCTGCAATCCCCTTCTATCCTGTCTTCCTTTACTATAGAGGCAGGAGAGCTAAAAATATTTCCCAGACTCGCTTGTAACTAGGGTTTTAGGTTCCACCAAGCACAACCACATGGCTGGTTTTCCTGGGGCAGCTGGGTTATATCTATTGTCAGGGCATAATTATTAAAAGGGCCCCCTGGGACTTCCCTGGTGGTCCAGTGGTTAAGACCCTGTGCTTCCACTGCAAGGGGCGCAGGTTCGATCCCTGGTCAGGGAACTGAGATCCCACATGCCACGCAGCACGACCAAAAAATTAAAAATAAATAAATAGAGTGCCCCCTTCTCTCTCATGGTCCTCACTGGGACTTGAGGACTTGAGGTGGGTGCCTTTGATTGGCTGCTTTGGCAAGTCCCTGGGCAGAAGCATTAAATTTTCAGGGCAGATGTGGCAGTTTCTGATGTGTTACGGGTGTTGAGTGACAGGCAGTGGTGGCAGTGCTATTTCTGCTGTGTCAGCCCTGTTGAGTGGTTGGACATTTTCTCAGGACGCTTTGTTTCTGCTTGCGTAGCACCTAAACCCATTTCCCTGGTCTTTCTGGGAAGTCTGTCAGGTTCCTACTGTATTTTATCTATTTCATCAATTCCAAGGTGCACATATTCCCACTTTTTTTGTCTTCAAAATTAGGATGCTTCCTACAATCGATGACATAGTTTAATTCCTAGTGTTATGTCTTTCTTAGTGGTTTATATCATGATAGTGTGCCTTACAAATGGTGGCATCGTAGCTTTAATGAAAACAAACACCATATCATGGGTTTTGGTCTGCTTGGGCTGCCATAATGAGATACCATAGGCTGGGTGGCCTAAATAACAGTAGTTTATTTCTCACAGTTCTGGATTCTGGAAATCCAGTCTCTTTTTACAAAGGACACTAATCCTATGGGATCAGGGCCCCACCCTTAGGACCTCACTTACCCTTAATTACTTCCTTAGAAGCCCTTTCTCCTAATACAGCCATGCTGGTGGGTTAGGGCTTCAACACATGGATTTTGAGGGGACACAAACATTCAGTCCATAACACTGCTTAAATCAGTTAAAGTAGATTATGTTGTTTGTAACCGAGCACCCTGAACCATATAGAATGCAAACAAAAAACGAACCTAAGATAAGAGAGCTGGAATTAATGTAATTGAGTCCTAGGTCACCTTTTTCCTTTTTAAAATTCTACCTGGTTTTCTTAAAAAAAAAAAAAAAAGTTTTGTGAATCAGGGCTTTCCAGCAGAGAATAAGGGGTATTTTGCAATGCCCGACAGTTTCTCTTTTTCTTTTTCTTGGCCGTGGGGTGGCAAGTGGGATCTTAGTTCCCTAAGGAGAGATCGAACCCTTGCCCCCTGCAGTGGAAGGGTGGAGTCTTAACCACTGGACCGCCCGGGAAGTCCCCTGACAGTTTCTTAAAAACCTGTATTTCTTATCTCCTTCCGGAATGCCCTAAGCTTTTCTCTGTCACTTACCTTCTATCACTTTATTACATTTGAATTTCTCACCACTCCTTGCTTTTTCAATCATAAAAGAAACTCTTACAAGACCTAATTGTTATGTAGCATTGTGGGTTTTTTTAAATAAATAATTAATTAATTTTTGGCTGTGTTGGGCCTGTTGCTGCGCACAGGCTTTCTCTAGTAGTGGCGAGCGGGGGCTACTCTTCGTTGCGGTGCGCGGGCTTCTCAATGAGGTGGCTTCTCTTGTTGCGGAGCATGGGCTCTAAGCACGTGGGCTTCAGTAGTTGTGGCACGTGGGCTCTAGAGCGCAGTCTCAGTAGTTGTGGCGTACGGGCTTAGTTTGTCCACGGCATGTACGATCTTCCTGGACCAGGGATCAAACCCAAGTCCCCTGCACTGGCAGGAGGATTCTTAACCACTGTGCCACCAGGGAAGTCCCGCATTGTGGGTTTTTTTAAAAAAAATTGTTTTCCCACAACATCGTTGAGGACCAAGCAGATGTATGTGAATCCAGTCATTCTGCAATATCACTATCATCACCACCAGTATCATCATCAACATTATACCAAAAGGATGTAAGTGTGCCTGTGATTACTGTGGTGTCATCAGGTCCTACTGTTCTTTTTTCTGCCATGTCTCCTTTTTTTTTTTTTTTTTGTGGTACACGGGACTCTCATTGTTGTGGCCTCTCCTGTTGCGGAGCACAGGCTCAGTGGCCATGGCTCAGTGGCCATGGCTCACGGGCCCAGCTGCTCCGCGGCATGTGGGATCTTCCTGGACCGGGGCACGAACCCGCGTCCCCTGCATCGGCAGGCGGACTCTCAACCACTGTGCCACCAGGGAAGCCCTGCCATGTCTCTTGAATTGGATTCTTTCCATCCACACTGACACTGTCCTGGCTGGATAATTGCAGCATTCTCCCGGCATCTAGCCTTGTTCTTGTCATCCCATCCTGCTCTCCTTACAGTGATTGTCCGGTTTCTCAGGCATCTTAGGAGGCTTGGGTCTTGGGAGTTGTGGCTGAGCAGAGCAGGACTGAGGTGCTTCTGGGAAGAGGCGCGTATTAGACATTTTCCCTAACCAGGCATTCATTCATTTGCTCAAGGGCTGGAAAAATTCCCACAAGAAAAAAACCCCCCAAAACAAAAAACTGAACCTCGTCCATCCTTGTCAGGAGGTTCTGACATAAACCAGATTGTAGGAAATGTACTAGTGCATGTGAACACACACGCGCACACACACACACACACTGATTTGGAATTCATGATAGGAAATCTGGTACAGTGAGCCAACCTGAGATCAAGGACTAAGCATTTGTTGGGGATAATGGTTCCACCTGCAAGCGTTACCTGACTACAGGTACGAGTCCTGGGAGAAAGAGCCGGCTGTATCATTTAGGGTAAAACTAGGCCATTGTAATAAAGAGACTCACAATAATCATAGCGTAAAGAAGACAGAAGTTGCTTTCTTTGTTAGCCACAGTCCAAGGTGAGCTCTGTTCCATGAACTCATTCGGGGACTCAGGTACCCAGTTTTCTCTTCTAGCTCCTAAATCCTGTGTTCCGATGACATGGTTGGAACGCTGTCACAATTGGTCAATATTCTAGTTTGAGTGGAGGGAGCACGTGTATAATATTCTAAGGCCTGGGCCTAGAAGTGGCATGTATCATTTATGCCCGTGTTCCATTGGTGAGAAGTCATATGGCCTCATCTACCTACAAGGGAGACTGGGAAATGTAATCCCTAGCTAGGTGGCTACACACCCATCTATAACTCCATAATTATGGCAGATGGAGAGAACGGACTTTGGGGGACAGCTCTGATACTCTGAGTATATGTGAATATGTAGAGTGATAATGCCTTGGGTTATGGGTGACTTTGCCATTGGACAACCTTGCAATGTGCTCCCTCTGTCTCTTCGAAGGGGACTTCCTAGTTCTAGCCTCCAGGACTGAGGTGGTGGTAGTTTCAATGGTCATGGAGTCCTCCCCTGAAGGACATGTGTGGGCTCCTGCACCACCAGCCATGGTGGTAGTAAGTTGCCACCAGGATGGATTGAAAAACTCATGTAAGCCACCCTGGAGGGTTTTTGGAAATATACAGGAAGAGGAACCCTAGGAAAAGACTGGACTTCCTGTTACTCAAGCAGTGAATACTCAGAGTATTAAGACCTGGGATAATTATTCAAATATGGCCTCACGTATACTGTTAGGCAAATGAAGCCTGGGCATTCCATTCACAGACTTATGTTATTATTGTTATTGTGCATAAGAAAAACCTTTCTGTCTCCTCTTGCTGCCAGGATAAAGTGCAAACTCTTTAACATAATATTCAAGGCTTCTCACCTTCTCAAGGCCAACCCTTCACATCTAATCTTTGCTCACCACCCTCCATGCCCTGGCTGCACTGTATTAATTACTCTCCTCCCGATGTGACAGGTGTTTTCATGCCTCTATGCCTTTGCTCTTATTGTTTCAGATGCGTAGAATGCCCTTCCTGTCCTGGACTAATCTTACTCGTCCTTCAAGTCTCATAGCAACTAATAAGAATGATGATAGCTAATAATTAAGCACTTGTAGTATGCCTGGCACTGTTCTAAGAACTTTACAAGGTTTATCTCTTTTTTTTTTTTTTTTTTTTGCGGTACGCGGGCCTCTCACTGTTGTGGCCTCTCCCGTTGCGGAGCGCAGGCTCCGGACGCGCAGGCTCAGCGGCCATGGCTCACGGGCCCAGCCGCTCCGCGACATGTGGGATCTTCCCGGACCGGGGCACGAACCCGTGTCCCCTGCAACGGCAGGCGGACTCGCAACCGCTGCGCCACCAGGGCAGCCCTGGGGAGCTATTTTCAATGGTGTAATCCCCACTTGAGCGAGCGGATATGGTCTGGCTATTGATGTGTATCTATTTAGAAAGATTTTTGCCTCACTGGTGGAACAGATAAAGTCAAAGATGATAATCTCCTCTGTGATGAAATAGTCAGGTTCCTGCTGTGGAATATCGAAACGAATATCCTTTTCTTTAAATCTAGAGGTGGGGAGTGGGCATGGGGAGAAACTCCCCTGCATATCGCTCACTCGCATCTGATGGATATTAATAGAGGATGCCTGGGCTCTGCAATGACCTTGACAGTAATGTAGCTGGCCTTACCTCTTTTAATTGTCATAGGTGACTCTCTATCCGCTTTTCTGCTTTGCTTCATGCTCCCTCTGTGGGCTTTGTGGATCCGAGAACACAGGCATGCATCCCTGGTAGATAGCAGTGATTCAAGACACCAGGGATACTGTAGACATTCGTCCATTGGCATGTGGGGGTCTGTCCAAGATGACACCAATTAACATCATCTTCTGTTTCTCCTCTGTACTTACCTTGCATTGGGGTCAGAATGTACTTGCTGTTCAGTACAAGCAGAGGAATGCAGGACTTCCCTGGTGGTCCAGTGGCTGAGACTCTGCACTCCCAATGCAAGAGGCCCGTGTTCGATGCCTGGTCAGGGAACTAGATCCTGCATGCCGCAACTAAAAGATCCCACATGCCGCAACGAAGATCACGCATGCAACAACAAAGACCCGGCACGGCCAAATAAATAATAAATATTAAAAAAAAAAAACCCAAACAGCTATGCTCAGGACGGCTCATGATCTGTGATTTTGTTCATGGAATTACCTTGGCCTGGCATGCCCTTTCTTCCTGTTTGCATGTGTCAAACATTTTATTCATAACTTGATCATCTCAACCAAATCGTTTCTGTTCCTTCTATAGCATTGCCTGCTTTGTTGAGTCGCTACATTAGCACCTGATTATGTTTCAAGTAAGGCCTTGCCTGGTCCACCCGTGTCACTGCAACACAGACATGGCCCACGTGAGGCACCTGCATATGTCAGTGACATTAGCAGTGACTGCTTCCTCCTGCATTAGGTTTGAACTGTCTACCTGCCCAGCCTGGAAAAATTCCCATGACGACAAGCTACTAGTCCTCAGGGGCATCTCTAAGGTGTTATGACCCTATCTTGTCCCATACAAATTGCTTTTAGGACCAGCATGTTTCTTTAGACAAAATGTGCCTTAAAACCTCCCAGCTTTTCTAAATATCCAAAGAGAGAAGAATCTCTCTCTTAATTTCAAATCTTCTTGAAACTTCCGCGATGCCAGCCTTTTATTTTCCTCTTGCAGTTATTATTGTATTAGAATGGAAGCGTTTAAAAGTTATGGTCTGGGGCTTCCCTGCTGGTCCAGTGGTTAGGACTCCACGCTTGCACTGCAGGGGGCACGGGTCCCATCCCTGGTCGGGGAACTAAGACCCCACATGCCACAGGGCGAGGTCAAAAAAAAAAAAAGTTTTGGTTAGGAACCTAGGTCTTAGGCAACGTATGTATTTCAAATTCTTTTATTACCCACTAGATGTCACTCTCTACCTGGTGAATTTCAGAGCTAAGCCTGTGGTGAGCTAATTAGAAAAGGAAGCTCTTTGAAAAAGAGTTTGTAAGTGGCTGCAAAACATATTTTCAATGACTTTCAAATAGGACATTTCCCCCCCACTGTCTGCAAGAGGCGTTCATTATTTCTTTGGTAAAAAGAAACCCTTCAAAACTCATTGGAGGAAAGAGTAAAATCGGTGGGAGTCTTTTCTTTTTCCAACCATAGCTGGGTTGAAATCGGACTTGCCTCTGAAATGATTTCCCCAGAAAAGGACAGCCCTGTAGACGGATGTTGGCATTTGAATCTGTTCCTAGAGATGCAGGGAATTCCCGCACCCAGCCCTCTCCACACCCCCTCAGAAAGAAGGAAGCATCCTTGACTTAATTTCATTTTCTGGATTCAACTGGCATTTTCCATCATGAAATGCCTGTGTGGACCTTTTAACTGGATGGCCGGGGCGAAGGAAACCTAAAGAATTAACAATGCGTAAAGGAAGTTCTCCTTTTTTCCCCCTTCCTATTTAAAAAAAAAAGTGAGGGAATTCCCTGGTGGTCCAGTGGTTAGGACTTCACACTTTCACTGCCCTGGGCCCCGGTTCAGTCCCTGGTCGGGGAGCTAAGATCCCACAATGTGGTGTGGGGGCGGGAGGGGAGGGGGGAAGAAGAGATATAATTGACTTACCATAGGAAGTTCTTTACTTTTGGGTTGTTTAGGCTGAAACAGTAGGCAGTGCTTCCTGGGTTTTATTCCAGAAGGTGGACTGAAGAGGAATTCTCGCGAACAAGGCCCGTTAGTGTGGTATTGCTTTGTTTAAATTGTCTCATGATCTTTACACCACAGATGTTCATAAATTACAAAACTTCTTTACAATTTCAAAACTTCCAAGGGAAATAGGAGGCATCTTGGTGGTTTGCTGGCGATATTGGCTTTGGCAAACCCTGGGCATATGCACTGGTCAGGGATTCCAGAACTGATTTTCATTTTAAGAAATTTACACGTTTTAGATAGTAACGTAAAGTGGCTCACACCCCCAGCATTCCCGAAACAACAATATTCCCCAAATGACAAAAATAAAGGTGACACTTTAAAGGATAGGCCTGAAATTTCAAGTGTGAACTGACTCGCTCTCTACTTCCTAGAAATCTGTCGGTCAACTACACTTGGAACTGGAACGCATCCAGCAAAGATTTGTGGCATGTTTGAGTGATGTGCTGTCATTCTGACAGAACCTTGAGGGGTGATTTGCATACACAAACAAAAACAATTGTGAGGTCTTACCAAAAATTTTTATGTCTGTGTGCTTCGAATTTAATGGAATACTCAAATAGGTCTCAGTCTTGGGTGTGACTGGGCGACTGGTGGCTGTCCCCAAACCATTATTCCTAAACCATAGTTTGACCTTGTTTAGCTGACATGTTAGAATGTGACATGCTTAATTTTCACGTGTGCATGTCTGTGTGTGATGACGTGTTGAGGCAACCCTTGGTGTTCTTGTTCGGGTCTCGGTGAGACTGGGTTTGAATTATACCTGTAACTTATTCTTCCCAAATTCCAACTTTCCATATTTGGAGATTCCTCAAAGTGGGAGAAATAGATACAAAAATAAGTTGGATTCATTCATTCCATGAGAATTTAGAAACTGATTACTGTCTCTTAATAAAGAGCTTTTTCTCATTATAAAAGCAGTACGTATACACTGTAGGAATTTGGAAAGTAGAGATAGGCACACAGAAGTGTATACACCCTACCCATAGTTCTACCATCCAGAGATTTCAACATTCACATTTTAGTGATTTATTGATATTTGGTTGATATATTTCTGGATTTGTCATCTATCTATCTATAAACTGTGATCATGCCGTACATACCATTTTGTTAACTACTTCTGTCTCATTTTCCTTGTAATTAAATATTCTTCTACAACAATTTTTTTTTTATTGAAGTATAGTTGATTTACAATACTGTGTTAGTTTCAGGTGTACAGCCTACTAATTTGGTTATATATATATATATGCTTTTTTTCGATTCTTTCCCATTATAGGTTATTGTAAGATATTGAATGTCGTTCCCTTGCTATAGAGTAAATCCTTGTTGTTTATCTATTTTATATATGGTACTGTGTATCTGTTAATCCTATATTCCCAGTTTATCTCTACCTCCACCCCCTCCCCTTTGGTAACCACAAGTTTGATTTCTATGTCTGTGAGTCTGTTTCTGTTTTGTAAATAAGTTTACTTGTCCTATTTTTTTAGATTCCACATATAAGTGATATCACATAATATTTGTCTTTCTCCTTCTGACTTACTTTAGTTAGTATGATAATCTCTAGGTCCATCCATGCTGCAAATGGCATTATTCTATTCTTTTTTATGACTGAATAGTATCCCATTGTATATATGTACCACATTTTCCTTATTCATTCATCTGTTGATGGACATTTAGGTTACTTCCATGTCTTGGTTGTTGTTGTACAACATGATTTTTTTTTTTTTTTTTTTTTGCGGTACGCGGACCTCTCACTGTTGTGGCCTCTCCTGTTGCGGAGCACAGGCTCCGGACGCGCAGGCTCAGCGGCCATGGCTCAGGGGCCCAGCCGCTCCGCGGCATGTGGTATCTTCCCGGACCGGGGCACGAACCCGTGTCCCCTGCATCGGCAGGCGGACTCTCAACCACTGCGCCCCCAGGGAAGCCTACAACATGATTTTTAATGGCCTGAAAGTGTTTTGTTATTTGCACAGTTTTAAAACCCAGTTCTCAATGGTTGGACAGTCTCATAGCTATCACATCATGTATATTCATGATTAGTTCTTTAGGACAAAAACTGTCAGTGGAAGTTTTAGGGTCCAAGGCATGAATATTTTTAAGGTTCTTCCATGTTACAAATTACCTTATCTTTAAAAATATCAATTTACATTTATTTCTACCAGTGGTACACAAACATTCCTGGGTCTTTTCACTGTTGCCTTAGAAATGTGTTTATAGTGATTTCCAATGCTTTCCCCTCGTTTGTTAGTAAAAAAGCAGGCAGGTGTGCTTAACATCAGCCTTAAGATAAATGTCTTAGCACATTAGTAAAGGAAATTTTATACTAGATTAAAGCAAGAGCGAATAAACAATAAAAGTAATAGTACTGTATCTCTGACTCTGTATTTATTACAGCAGAACAGTTTCGTTTTAATTACTGGCGATACGTACTTCATGGTCTACTAATAAATGTTGTGCAGTATATCTTGAAAGATGTACGAAACTCTGTTGGGTGAGAATTCACAACAGTTCTTGGTCTCTAAGTCTTCGTTGAAAAGAAGGGTAAAACTGCCATTTTTTTCTGGTGAGAATTATTGGCAAGACTGATAAGGAAGTGAGACTTGGCAGGTTTTGAAATAATTACAGCCATCGGGGCAAAATTGGGAAAACACACCTGCACGTTAATGTAGCACTAATATTAGGTCAGATCAGTGCTTAAAACAAAATTAAGCCTTAAACACAATCCTTAAGAAATAAATGAAAAAGTTAAGAAAAAGTTAGTTTAGAAATAAAACCAGTACATGGCTACATTTGAAAATGTATTGCTGGGGCTTCCCTGGTGGTGCAGTGGTTAAGAATCTGCCTGGCAATGCAGGGGACACCGGTTCGAGCCCTGGTTCGGGAAAATCCCACATGCCGCGGAGCAGCTAAGCCCGTGAGCCACAGCTACTGAGCCTGCGCGCCACAACTACTGAGCCCACGTGCCACAACTACTGAAGCCCGCATGCCTACAGCCTGTGCTCCGCAACAAGAGAAGCCACTGCAATGAGAAGCCCATGCACTGCAATGAAGAGTAGCCCCTGCTCGCCACAACTAGAGAAAGCCGCGCACAGCAACAAAGACCCAACACAGCCAAAAAAAAAAAAAAAAAAAAAAAAAAGAAAGAAAATGTATTGCTGAATAGATTAGTCTTGAACTTACATCTGGGAGGCTTTGACCTACTGTTCTCAGTAAAGTTGGCAAAACTGGGCCAAAATATTCAAGTCAGAAAACATTTAGGTTCTAATCTTCATTTGTGCTGATTTTAGGGGTATTCTTGGGAATCAGGAAGCAATTCCTTTTTTTTCACTTTTTGAAATTTTCTTATTCTTCTCTTTTTCCTAGCTCATATTAAAAGAAATCAAAATGGAAATAGCTTTTTTCCCCCCCGATTTACAAAAAGAATACACACTCATTGTCAAGATAATTATACAACACAGAAAAGCATAAAGAAGAAAGGAAAAAAATCATTAAAAGTACCACTACGCAAAGATAACTGCTGCTAATATTTGGTGACCGTCTTTCCAGATGGCTGACTCTCTTCTCTCAAAAGACACAAAATTTTATACAAATGTGATTCTGCTACATACAGTATTCAGTAACCTTCTTTGCTTTTTATAGAAATATACATCGTGACCATATTTTGAGGTCAATATGTATAGATCCACAGCATCATTTTTTTTTTTTTTTTTTTTTTTTGCGGTACGCGGGCCTCTCACTGTTGTGGCCTCTCCCGTTGCGGAGCACAGGCTCCGGACGCGCAGGCTCAGCGGCCACGACTCACGGGCCCAGCTGCTCCGTGGCATGTGGGATCTTCCCGGACCAGGGCACGAACCCGTGTCCCCTGCATCGGCAGGCGGACTCTCAACCACTGCGCCACCAGGGAAGCCCCACAGCATCATTTTTAATGACTACTTAATATTGTGTTGTACAGATGTGCAGTAAATGATTTTAGTTTATTATCTTAACGTTTGAATTTTTAAAGATTACAAGAAGGATATATGCTTCTGAAATGTTTTTTTCCTGAAATTGCAGAAGTACATAAAGTAAAAGTCTCATTTATTTTCTCTCTTCTCCAATTAATTCCACCTCCCAAGGGTGATCCTAAAATATGATCTCCTCCAGAAATATTTATAAGAATATATATAACTTTAATACACACATGTTCCCGCCAATGGGATCATTTTATGTTTTATAATTTGCTTTCTAAAAAAATTTCCCAATACACTGTATATTTTCCATATATATATATATGTTACATCTATACAGATAAAGTTATCTAACTCTTTTTTAACATCTGTATATGCAGTATGGATTCACCATAATTGATTAAACTTATACCCTATAGATGGATATTTAGATTATTTTAATTTTTAGGTAGTCTAAACAATGCTGTAGTGAACAATCTTGCATATTCATATTTATAAACGTCCTATTATCTCTTTTGTGGATTCCTAACAATGCTATTGCTGAATCAAAGGCATTCTTTTTAAAAAAATTAATTAATTAATGTTTGTCTGTGTTGGGTCTTCATTGCTGCATATGGGCTTTCTCTAGTTGTGGTGAGCAGGGGCTACTCTTTGTTTCAGTGCGCGGGCTTCTCATTGCGGTGGCTTCTCTTGTTGTGGAGCACGGGCTCTAGGCATGCAGGCTTTAGTAGTTGTGGCTCACGGGCTCTAGAGCGCGGGCTCAGTAGTCGTGGCGCATGGGCTTCGTTGCTCCGCAGCATGTGGGATCTTCCCGGACCAGGGCTCGAACCCGTGTCCCCTGCATGGGCAGGCAGACTGTTAACCACTGTGCCACCAGGGAAGTCCCCATTCTTATTTAATATTGATTTGTGTAGTTAACCGTCCTCCGCTCACGTTCCACTTCAAGCCTGTGGTAGCTGCTGACATTTTCATTTTTATCTTTTCCAAACTTCTGGGTGGAAACTTCCATATCATTGTTATTTTTATTTGCATTTCTTTTGTTAATGAATTTTAATACATTTTACAATACTTATTGTTGGTCATGTGAAGTTCTTTCATGATGTGCTTATTTGTGTCCTAATCTCATGGTTTATTGGGTTGTTTATCTTTCTCTTATTGTTTCATAAGAGCTTCTAGAATGTCAAAGAGGGCTTCCCTGGTGGCGCAGTGGTTGAGAGTCTGCCTGCCGATGCAGGGGACACGGGTTCGTGCCCCGGTCCGGGAGGATCCCACATGCCACAGAACGGCTGGGCCCGTGAGCCATGGCCGCTGAGCCTGCGCGTCCGGAGCCTGTGCTCCGCAACGGGAGAGGCCACAACAGTGAGAGGCCCGCGTACCGCAAAAAAAAAAAAAAAAAAGTCAAGGAAATTGTTATTTTTCTGTCATAAATGCCGTAAATATTTTTCAATCAGCTTGTCAACTGTATTTACATGTTGGGTGCTTTGAACAAAGCATGCAGAAGTTCTAAAAGTATGACACAATTAGGAACTCAGATCAGCGTTTTCTAGTCCATGGAAAAGTCTGACTTGATGTGACACGTTCTACTGACACTCTCTTCCTTCTGCCTAATGAGGAAGGAAAGGGAAGGAGGACCGCCCTTTCTCTCCGTCATCGTTTTCAGTGTGGTTGACTAATACACGGATGTAACACAAGTAGGAAAGGATATGAAGTATTTCTTGAGTGTTCTCGTTGCTTACAACACTATTGACTTCTTTCAGGCCAAGCTGGTTTGAATGGAAAACGCGGCCTCCTTTTTGTGGGGTGAGGGGGGCTGTCGAGGCACCACTAACTCAGTGGTGATGTAACACTGAGTCCTGTTGCACTCCTGTGCTTCCTGGGAACACAGGGACTCTATGCAGGGAGGGTTGCCAACAGTATATGCCAGTGGGCGGTAAGGAGTGGTGTAAACCCACATACACACATCTCTCCTCTCCTCAGGTTCCATGGTCCATTGTATTTCGCTTACAAAGCACAAGTTCAAAGATAAAATTGTTGGGGATTTTAAGATGGCAACGATGGAGCATAAAATCGAGTGCAAAGCACTTTTGAGTTGGGGGTTTCTGTGTGACTTTGCGGACCCCATACTAATTTCTGCTGGAGGCTGGGCCTGGGCCATGGTTTAGGGGTCAAGGCTGCTGGGGAGAAGAAAGGAACTCTGACTCTACCAGCTGCTGGTGAGAAAGACCTGAGACCCTTCTAATTAACCCATGACATGATCTCATATCTCCAAAGAGCCTAGCCCCCCTCTGCAGCCCGCTCCCCCCCCCCGCCCCCCACCACAACATGCACACACGTTTCCAACTGCCTAGGATATTTAACTTAATGCATTGTCACTCATTTGAGCCGTGTCTGTAGGGGGCGGTGAAGGATGTGGGCAGCAGGTCATGTGCCCAGGCTTGTTCCCACAGGGATAGGGCTGAGTCCCATACCCACAAGCCCACAGAAATGCCCTGAGAAAAAGAAAAAGTAGAGAATTTCATCAGCACACCGACAAAATAAACTTTCTTCCCGAAAACATACTCAATTTCTGGGAGAGCGGCTGTCTTTATTCTACCCTAGATACAACTGCATTCCAATGACCGGTGAGGGACCCTTTAAACAAGTTTTGTAAAATGCTTGAAGAAGCGTCCAGAAAAAAAGACACCATGCAAGCATAAGGTACTATTATCACTTGTTTCAAAGTCTGTGTTTTGTTACCAAACGTTCTCCCCTGGTGACATATAGATCAGCATGGCTTATTATAAGCAAGGCCATGTGTGGCCTCTCATACCCCATCACTTGCCTACAGAGGTTCCTAGTCTCACTGACTTTCCACATCAGAACGAAACCATCCATAAAAGTGCTGAGACGCAAACACCGAGGCAAGGGGGATCTGAGTATTCTGTTTTTCCCCTACCAACAAGTCAAGACTCTAATAACCTAATCCATCAGGTCTCCCAGGCAGAAACCACAAATCTTTTTTTTCTGTTCAGCCTATCGGCACAGCGACAAGTTGATATTACTGTCTGTCGAGAACCTCTCTTGTAACCTCACCAAGTCTCAAGTTCACAACAAGAGCTGAAGCAAATAACCCCGGAATGCAGGTGATTGTTTATTATTTATGGATTTATCTTGTTACATACCAGTCTATACCCAAGGCCTTTCGTCAGAACTTCACGAAAAGTAATAGTAACTGACATTCATCACACATCGAGCTTCTCATTCCATTTCCTGTTTCTTTAATAGATCCCTATAGAAGGTGCCGAAGAAAGCTCGGACTATCGTCAGACAATCGTATTCCTTCACTCTCTCCCAGCTCATCAGACATTCTTTTGCTGCTGCTTGCTAAAGTGAACCGTGTTTTTGAAAGTATGACATGGGTCTCGTTTGTAGATATCTTACCAACATTCGGCCACCATTTTCCTTGACCTCACATCATTCTAATCCGTTCTCAACGTTCGCGATTCTCCTGAGAGCCCTTATGGATCAGGGAGGGAGGCCGGAGACGTAATAACACCTTCTTGCACTTAGCATCACTGCTCAGGAAATTTTGAAGCACTTACCAGTGGAAACATCCTCCATTTCTCTGATAAAAATAATGAAAAATGCTTGGGTTTAGGATGATAGGCTCTCTGTAAATTCTGATCAGGGTGGACAGATCCATTTATCGGAAGAAAGTTTCTTTGTCTCAATATAAAGAAGTATTTCCAGCTCCTTTCTGCTGCGGGACTTCATTGTCTCCTTCTTCTCTCTCTCCCTCCCTTCCCCCTTTTTTCTTTTTTTTTTTTTTCTGTTCCTATGCTTTAAAAATATTTTTTAAATTGAAGTATAGTTGATTTACAATGTTGTGTTAGTTTCTGCTGTAGAGCAAGTTGAATCAGTTATATATATATATATCCACTCTTTTTTTTAAAAAAAGAAATTAATAAATAAATAAGTTAATTTTTGGCTGCGTTGGGTCTTCGTTGCTGCACTCGGGCTTTCTCTAGTTGCGGCGAGCGGGGGCTACTCTTCGTTGCGGTGCGTGGGGTTCTCATTGCGGTGGCTTCTCTTGTTGCAGAGCACGGACTCTAGGCGCGCGGGCTTCAGTAGTTGTGGTGCGTGGGCTCAGTAGTTGTGGCCCGTGGGCTCTAGAGTGCAGGCTCAGTAGTTGTGGCGCACTGGCTTAGTTGCTCCGTGGCATGTGGGATCTTCCCAGACCAGGGCTTGAACCCGTGTCGTCCCCTGCATTGGCAGGCGGATTCTTAACCACTGTGCCACCAGGGAAGTCCCCTATCCACTCTTTTTAAGATTCTTTTCCTATACAGGTCATTTCAGAGTATTGAGAAGAGTTCCCTGTGCTATACAGTAGGTCCTTATTAGTTACCTGTTTTATATATAGTAGTATGTATATGTCAATCCCAGTCTTCCAATTTATCCCTTCCCCTGACCCCAGCTTTGCCCCCCGGTAACCATAAATTTGTTTTCTACATCTGTGACCCTATTTCTGTTTGGTAAATTAGTTAGTTTGTACCTTTTTTTTGGATTCCACATATAAGTGATATCATATGATATTTGCCTTTCTCTGTCTGACTTAACTTTACTCAGTACGACAATCTCTAGGTCCATCCATATTGCTGCAAGTGGCATTATTTCATTCTTTTTTTATGGCTGAGTAACTTTTTTCTCGTTTTGCTTTGAAAATATTTTGAAGTATTTCACAATAGAAAAATCTTTTGAAAATTGATTATTTAATCATGCAGTTTGCTTCCATGTGACAACAGAGCAGTCTTCGAAGTGTTTGGACGGTCTCAATTACCAAGTCCTTTCCTTGGCTTTGGACGTGTTCAGGGTCCAGATTTATTCATTCCTTTCAAAATGGTCATATATGTGTGTGTCCAGATACAAATGGAAAGGAGAGTGGAGCTGCAGTGGAGGGAAGGGAAACTTTACAGGCTCAGCTAAGTCTTCCGAGAAACCTGCCTCTCTTCCTTCTCCCCGCCTCCCCCACTCAAACTGCCCTAGGGATTCTCTTTGCTTCTTCCATAATAACCTTTATGTAGCTCAACCACTGCATTTGTCATTTTTTTGGGTAACTAACTGTATTACCTGGCATTACCAGTGCAATTATTAATCTTTGTTAAAGTTTAATGGAACGATTAGAAATAAATATTTCAGTTGCAGTCATTTTCTAAAATTATAGTAATTAATTCAGAGCTATAATAATTTCCAACTTAGTAATAAAGCTTCCTTGCATGCTACATTTTTCATTCAGGTTAGCCGGAACGCATAGAAATCTGTACTGGAAGAGGAGACCCCTGTAGGAAGCGATTTGATCAAAAAATCAGTGAGTGCAAATCTGAGTGCCTGCTTTGCTGGTATAGAGAGAATACACTTGGTCGTTGCAGACATTTGGAAGCAAATGGAGGTAATTTGAGGGACTCTCTGGATCCCAGGGCTAATTACTGCTTTCTCTCGTCTGCACCTTTTAAAAATGTACTGTTAGGCTCTGTTGCTATTTTTTTTTAAATGTCTGGGTTCTGGACAATAAGGTCAGAGTTGGCTCTGACTTTATCACTGGAACACACTATAGCGTTTGTATTTTAGGGCTTGACCATTGAGATGAATTTCAGACCTTGGACAAATCTTAAATTTACAATAATCAATTTGGGGCTCATTTGAAATTCTATTTGTGTTTTCTCCCTGTGGCATGCATGGCATGTCTCTTCAGGTGCCTCCAGGTATATCCCTTGGGTTCCCCCCTGGGTGTTTGCTTGCACTGGGTTTCAGCTACTGGGTGGGGATGCTGCCCATCTTTGGGCGCTCAGAAGAGCCCCTGGTTCTCTTGCCTTGGCTAAACGCGCATCCTTGTGGATACTTCCCAAAAGAGCCTTGATCAGTCCTCATGTTGTTACCTCTTTCTGTCAGAAAAGATTTATTGAGCACCTACTCTATGCCAGATTTTGAACTAGGAATTGGGGACACAACAGAGAAAAAGATAGACTCGGACTTTTGGACTCTCAAAATTCTCAAATTTTCATAAAAGCTCTTGCTGGTGAGGATCTAAGTTTATTTTTATTCAAGATGACATTTTTTTTTTCCTCCCTAGCGTGATTTCTTACATGAACGCACGGGGGGAAAACAGGAGAATTAAAATGGGCGATTGCGAAGCAAATGTATGAACTATGTGATATATTACTTGGCATATATTAAAAAAAATGTTGTTCCTTCCTACTCCTAAATCCCCCAAAGTGGATTTCATCTATGTCACATCGCCATACATGACGCCAACTATCTTGGTGCCAGTAATTGTGAAAGGAAAATGAAAATGGAGTTGGCGTTGCTAAGAGAACTCTTGAAAATGAAGCTGAGAGGCCACTGAGAATGTGTGACTTATGCACGTCTCAGCCTGGATGGAATCTGACCTTTTAATGCCAGAAACTCAAGATACTTATCCGACCCTTCTGCTAAAATAACTCATGACAACCACCCCTTAAGTACAAATATTTCTTTTCTTGTGTCAGCGTACAACCTCATGACTTTTGCCTTTGTAAGCTCCTGACTCTTTCTCTTCCCTGCAACCTCTTTCGGTTTTACCCAAATCTGTGTTTGCCAAATTGCAATTCTTTTTTTTTTTTTTTTGCGGTACGCGGGCCTCTCACCGCCGTGGCCTCTCGCGTTGCGGAGCACAGGCTCCGGATGCGCAGGCTCAGCGGCCATGGCTCACGGGCCCAGCCGCTCCGCGGCATGTGGGATCTTCCCGGACCGAGGCACGAACCCGTGTCCCCTGCATCGGCAGGCGGACTCTCAACCACTGCGCCACCAGGGAAGCCCAAACTGCAATTCTTAAGACCGCACATAAAGCTCTTTGATCTTTGCAGCCTTGATACTGATGATTATTCGACATTACAAATAGAGACCAAATTTTATTATATAGGTAATTAACTTATGTGTTCTCTTCCTAGAGGGTGAAGACTCTGCTTTTCATATTTGAGTAGCTAGAGCCTAGCATAGTACTGGGAACACAGTAAGGGCTCAATAAATGTTTGCTGGATAAATGAAGGCAGGCAGGATTTAGGAAGCTTAAAAATGGGACGACCCTTCTCCTGACTGGTGTTTGGAATGGAAATAAGGGAATGCAAATAGGAGGCTAAGGGTCCCCTATACACATCGCATGTTTCTTGCACCCTAACTGGGCTAAGAACTTACATACATGGCACATATGAATGCTCGTATTTAATTTCATGAAAGAGGCAGCGTTGCTTTATTTTACAAACAGGGAAACTGAAGCTGAGGCAGCTTATGAGACATGTTCAAGTCACACAGCCAGTTAGCCGGCAGAGCCGCCACTGGGACACCGGTCAGAAGGGCAGAGTCGCTTCACATTTCACGCAACTAACTAGTGAACGCACTGTGCCTTACAGACTAACTGTCCCAGTGCTTTGGTTTATGCAAACCTGCTGGTAGGGTCCCTCCCTGACCCCTCCCCCTCTACTGCTGGGCCCCCCTCACAGCCTTCAGATGCTAAGCCTGCAAATACTAGTGTTGGGAGGCAAAGTATCAAGATGCGAGTCTTCCTTGCAAGTCATATTTAGTTTGAGGAAAGGAATAATTTGATGAAATTTCTAATTATTTACAGCTAGGGTTCCCCCCCCCAACATCTGGTAATAGGCCTCTCTGCATTCAAACATACATCTCTACTGAGTTATTTGGAAAGGAAACTATTGCCTTATTTCAGGAGGACAGAGAAGAAGGTGAAGTGGGGAGGAGGTGTGAGGGTTTCTTGTGCTTGTGTGCAGGAGCGATATAAATCAAATGTTTAAAATTTGTGTTTTAGAATAAAATCTCCCATTCATTTTGGGGAGTTTCTGCTTCCTTCTTTGCCTTGGGCCTTATTTAGTGATTCATTTATTTAGGGGTTACAGCATATATTCCTGAAATTCTGGATGGTGGAACTGTTTGCCCTTCCAAAGCAGGGGCTCCTCTAGGCACACACTGAGGCTTCCCTTCAAACAGAGTCAGAGAATTTTCTTCTTGGGGAAAGGGTTCCCTCCCATCTGCAGCCTGTGCTTTTGACTTTGAATCGCCTCAAGGTGAGGGGCAGTAATTAGCATGCCTTCTTAAAGCAGGTCTGGCTTATTATCTCAATTCAGAATGGGATGGGGGACGTTTGCTCCCTTGCCTGTTTGGGTTTAGAAGGACAGCCTAGGATGGATGTCATCTGCTCCCTGATAGAAGGAAGGGAGACTAATGAAAGGCATTAAATACATCTTTTTCCTTATTTCACTCGACTCCTTGTGTCTGTCACAGACCCTGACGGACTGACAGAACGTTACACAAATAACTCTCCTTCTTAAGCAGCGACGAGGCAGCAGTAGGCATTTTTTCATTTAGAGTCCATCAACCGAGAATTGATAAAGTCATCACAGAACAACTGTAGTTTGACCCTGGCCTGACAAAAGAGATCGAAAATGTCTGGTGTGGAGAGGAGCGAGGGGGCTGGGAACATCACTGGCTCAGAAGGAAGCCGCCAGTCGGCTAAGGGCTGACACCAGGCACTCCGCCGCGTGTGTTTAATAACTGAAAAGCAAATAATGAAAGGGCAGTCAATAAACAATTGTGGTTTACTAAATTATTCATTTCAACAATACTTCCAGTGTTTGCCCAGAGAGGGGAGAACGTCTGTATGTTTTCTAACCAACTGCTCATCAGGTCTGAACCTGTCCGGATGCTGAGTTGTTCACACTCTGGACAGCAGAGGGCGCTCGCGTTACATCAAAAGGGAGGCGGTACCACCCCTCCCCCACCCCGCCCCCTCCTCCCGGTGCCTGTCGTGTGTTTACGAAGGCGAGAAAGATGCAAGAGATAGGAAAATGTTAAGAAGAGGCGCAGAGGAAGATAGAAAACGAGAGGATGGGCACGGAAATGAAAAAAACGAATTTTTCACAGGGAGATCAAATTCAACCCTGTATGAAGCTAGGCCTGAGGAAATAAAGAGAAAACAGTTGTTCTATATTCCTTGGTTAAAGTCGCTTCTTTATTTGAAAACCCTAGGACGGCAGATTTGGAACCGACAGGGTAAGGGTCAGGAGAGATTTGAAAAATCCAACAGATCTATTTCCATCCTGAAAACCCAGCTCTGATTTGCAGGGAACGCTCCCGGGAATCAAGTGCTTCTCTGGGGCCTCACCACCAGCAAACAATCAAAAACGCCGCCCAGCTGCCGAGGGGCCCTAGGTCGTTTCCACGCAGGGCATACTTTAATGGCGGATATCAGCCAAGCTCTGCGCTCCTTCTCTGTTCTCACGGCGCTGTGCTCTAGCCCTGTTTTATTTATGAAACGGTGTCACAGGAGGCAAAAACGCCTGTCGCAGGGCGAGAAGGGCCGTTGTACTCCCCGGGATATTACTGTCTACCTAGGCGCTTTAATCTGCCCTTCGCAGTCATGCAGATGCTAACACGCATGGTATTTACTTACAATAACGCGTGAGGCAGCCCACAGGGAAGTGTCATCTTGTTTGTAATCAATCCCGTGCCAGACTGCTGTTGCAGCACAGACTTTGTATGAAGTGACACATTGGCCTCGTCTTCTTATTCTTTTTTTTTTTTTGGTGTTTTTTTAAAAAACATTATTTAATTTATTTTTGGCTGCCTGGGGTCTTCGTTGCTGCGCGCGGGCTTTCTCTAGTTTTCTCTAGTTGCGGCGAGCGGGGGCTACTCTTCGTTGCGGTGCGGTGCGTGGGCTTCTCATTGCGGTGGCTTCTCTTGTTGTGGAGCATGGGTTCTAGGCTTGTGGGCTTCAGTAGTTGTGGCACGTGGGCTCAGTAGTTGTGGCTCACGGGCTTAGTTGCTCTGAGGCATGTGGGATCTTCCCAGACCGGGGCTTGAACCCGTGTCCCCTGTGTTGGCAGGCGGATTCTTAACCACTGCGCCACCAGGGAAGCCCCGTCTGCTTATTCTGACTGTCATTTTTCTTCAGTGGGGATCCATCGTCTCTGCTACCAGGCCTTGGAGTGTGTACCACACAGGGACACACACAAATGCATCCCCTGTGAGCGTGCTCAGGAGAAAAAGCCACTCTCTCCCCTATGCGTGCAAACAAATCCCATTTCTTAGCACTGCAATGAGCGCTGAGATGTTGAAAGTGGTGACTGTGGTGAGTTAAACATTGATGCATCTGGTGAAGGTGGGTTATTGAACGGATACTGGTATTATCTGATTTCAGTTAGGAGTTTGATGGGAAAGTAGATGTCTCAATTCTCAAGACTAAGTAAGCTGGAACATTTAGAAGGAGACTTATTTATTTTTCATTCAGTCCCTCAACATTTATCGAACACCAGCCCTGCTCTAGGTCCTGGGGATACCCACACTCCTGGAGCTCACGCTTCACAGATGTAGAAAATTCGGGGCAAAGGGTGTGACCCGCCAAGTTACCCCTCTCCTTTGCTCTGCCCCACCTCCGTCACTGCAGGTTTCCCTCCAGAAGGAGACTTTGTTTTGGTTTTAATTTTAGATGAAGTCTTCTCTCACCTTGTGGCAGACAGACTTTCAAGGTAGTCCCTCTGTAACCTCCACCTCCTAGCGTTCAGACCCTATGACTCTCTTCTCTTGAGTGTGGGCAGGACCTGTGACTTTCTTCTAACCCATACAATATGGCAGAGGTGAAAGGATGTATGAGATTATGTGTATGTGATTACGTGATTGTGTTACATAGGATTGTAACTCCCATCTTGCTGGAGGCTCTCTTTTTCCTTTGCTGTCTTTGAAAAAGCAAGAATCCATGTAGGGAAACCCCACGTGGTAAGGAGATGCAGACAGCGTGTAGAATCTGAGGGCTACCTTCAACCGACATCCAGCAAAAAACAGAAGTCCACAGTCCTACAACCACAAGGAGTTGCATTTTGCCAATAACATAAGTGAGATTGAAAGCAGATCCTTTCCCAGCTGAGTCTCAGATGAGACTGTAGCCCCAATCAACACCGTGATTGTAGCCTTCTGAGACCCTAAGCAGAAGACCCAGCTCAGCTGTTCTCATACTCCTGAGACACAGAAAATGTGAGATAACAAATGTATGTTCTTTTTTTTTAAAGCTACTAAATTTGTGGTAGTTTTGTTACACAGTAATAGATAACACTCAAAACTATATCCCTCTTTTCTTCCTTCTCTGTCCCATCAACCTCTCAAAAACTGAACTTCT
The DNA here is from genome assembly GCF_963455315.2 of Globicephala melas. Taxonomy (NCBI): domain Eukaryota; kingdom Metazoa; phylum Chordata; class Mammalia; order Artiodactyla; family Delphinidae; genus Globicephala; species Globicephala melas. Next base: position 4,993,878 of record NC_083318.1, read on the forward strand.
TTAGTGAGCTGAATGAATTTTCCTGCTCAATCAGTACCAGCTTAAAGGTCTTAAAGGCAAATTTGCTAGACCGTCTGGAATAGGACCTTTCTTTCTTCCTTTCTTTCTTCCTTCCTTCCTTCCTTTCTTTCTTTCTTTCTTTCTTTCTTCCTTCCTTCCTTCCTTTCTTTCTTTCTTTCTTTCTTTCTTTCTTTCTTTCTTCCTTCCTTCCTTTCTTTCTTTCTTTCTTTCTTTCTTCCTTCCTTCCTTTCTTTCTTTCTTCCTTCCTTCCTTTCTTTCTTTCTTTCTTTCTTCCTTCCTTCCTTTCTTTCTTTCTTTCTTTCTTTTCTTTTCTTTTCTTTCTTTCCTTTTGGCTGCGTTGGGTCTTGTTGCTGCACGCGGGCTTTCTCTAGTTGCGGCGAGCGGGGGCTACTCTTCGTTGTGGTGCGCGGGCTTCTCATTGCAGTGGCTTCTCTTGTTGCGGAGCACGGGCTCTAGGCGCACAGGCTTCAGTAGTTGTACCACGTGGGCTCAGTAGTTGTAGCTCTCAGGCTCTAGAGTGCAGGCTCAGTAGTTGTGACTCATGGGCTTAGTTGCTCCACGGCATGTGGGAATATTCCCAGACCAGGGATCGAACCCCTGTCCCCTGAATTGGCAGGCAGATTCTTAACCACTGTGCCATCAGGGAAGTCCCAGGACTTGCTTTCTGTTTAGAATAAATCTGAAAGTTAGGTACACAGTGAAAATAAACTGCAGTGAAATTGAACTTATGTAGTTAATTGTAACCAGTTTTAAGACTGAGTCTAGGACTTCCCTGGTGGTGCAGTGGTTAAGAATCCGCCTGCCAGTGCAGGGGACACGGGTTCGATCCCTGGTCCTGGAAGATCCCACATGCCGTGGAGCAACTAAGCCCGCAGGCCACAACTACTGAGCCCACGTGCCACAACTACTGAAGCCCACATGCCTAAAGTCCGTGCTCTGCAACAAGAGAAGCCACCGCAATGAGAAGCCCACGCACTGCAACAAAGAGTAGCCCCTCCTCGCCGCAACTAGAGAAAGCCCGTGTGCAGCAACGAAGACCCAAAAGCAGCCAAAAAAAAAAAAAAAAAAAGACTCGGTCTAGTTATAAATTAGATTATGATTGTTTGGTTAGATAAAGGAAGAGGTTCCCATAGAGCAGGCAAAGGTGGGGAATATGCAAGCGCGTTGCACTTGGCCCCTTTTGGAGAGTTTACATGTTAAGTGATTGACATATTTTGAAGCTGAGAGTCTGGATTCATGCCTGAGGGAAATGCAGGAGACCATTATTTGTTGGAGAGAGAATAGCAATGAAGAGAATCCACAAAAATGGAGGACAGCAGGGGCTTCCCTGGTGGCGCAGTGGTTGAGAGTCCTCCTGCCAATGCAGGGGACATGGGTTTGTGCCCCGGTCCGGGAAGATCCCACACGCCGTGGAGCGGCTGGGCCGCTGAGCCTGCGCGTCCGGAGCCTGTGCTCTGCAATGGGAGAGGCCACAACAGTGAGAGGCCCGCGTACCGCAAAAAAAGAAAAAAAACAAAAACAACAACAACAAAAAAACAAAAATGGAGGAGAGCAAAGAGAGAAATGTTAGGTGATTACAATAACTTGAGACAATGTGAAAAAGAGATGACTAGGGAATTCCCTGGCGGTCCAGTGGTTAGGACTCAGCACTTTCACTGTCGCGGCCTCTGGTTCGATCCCAGGTTGGGGAACTAAGATCCTGCAAGCTGAGCAGCGCGGCCAGGAAAAAAAAAAAAAGATGACTAATTGGCAACTAGATGACCAGGAGGTAAGGACAGTGGGGGCATTCCTGCCCTTGCTCAGATCACTCTTCTTTTCCAGAGTGTTCTCATCCCCGACAGATCATCAAATTCCCATTTGCCCTTCAGGTCCAATCAAGTACTAACACTCATGAAATTTCCAGAGAAGGTCTTGATTTCAGGCCACAGAAATTGCCTCAAATTCTTTTAAATGATAAAGAAGTGTTATTGGCCCATGCCGCTGACTAGTCTATGGGTAAACTGGGCTCTGCGTGAGATTGCTCCAGAGGTGTCATCATCATCACGTAATCAACGGGACACTAGCTCTGTCTTTTGTTTTGTTTTTTAAAAAATTTTCAAGTTCTGTTTCCCTCTGGCTTTCCTCATGATAGCAAAAATGACCTTAGTCCTCACTTTTCAGAGGAAGAGAAAAGAAATTTATCCCAGACATCCAAGCAAAGCCCTGAGAGTCACTCCGGTCGGTGGACATACCTGGCCTCCACTGCTCATGTCTGAGTCTGTCATTCTGACCAGGGGGATGGAGGGTGCTGATTGGTGCGGACCATGCCTGAGGCTCTGTCCCTGGGGTAGAATCAGCTCCCCCCGAACCGCATGAATTCCTAAACAGAAACCAGTGTTCACCCAACCTTTTTAAACTCTAGCCCACCCTTGTTTATCTACTTCTGAAATAAAAATTTACTAAGAGTTTTGCATCAGTGGGTGAGTGGTTTTGGAAGTTAGTATCGTCCCTATTTTTAGCCAATTCCTTAGTAAAGTTAGGGTGTTTGTTTCCAATTTTGATCCTTTCACGTTTCATGTGTGGATTGCAGGCCCTTCCTGATTAAAGTATATGCTTATTGAAAGCAAGAACTACGCAGAACTCTTGGGATATTCGCCCTAAAGCACCATAGCTGATGGGTACAGTGCAGGTTAATTGAACTGAGGCCTTGCAGACTAGCCTCACAAGTTTCCGCCGATGAGTCCTACCATTGCTTTAACATTTTTATCATGAAAACGAATCTGATGGAACTCAAAATCATCTTTGATCTTTTATGTTGAACTCATTAAACCATGTTAAGAGACAACTGAGATCTCATTTCTGCACCCTCTCTGAACAAACAACTCCCTTAATAGTTCTTTTTAAAATAATAAGAGACAGTCTGGGTTGGTGGTTAAACTCTCAGGTTCTGGACAGACCTGGGTTCAAATTTTGGCCTCACCGCTTCATGACTTTGTTTCCTGCAAACTTTGTTGACTTTCCTACAAACTTCATGACTTTGTTTCATGTCCTCTGTGCCTCAGGGCTCTCATTTGTAAAATGGGAGGATAACAGCAATAGGAAAGAATGCACAAAGCATATGAAGGGAGAGTTCCCCAAAAGGAGATATAAAAGTCCGTTAAGTATAAGAAAGGACTTGGGCCTTACTCATAATAAGAGAAAATTAAAGCGACGTGGAGATAGCATATTTTCCACCTATCAGATTGGATGGACTCAAGCTTTGACAATCCTTCTCTTGTCAAGCCTGATGGGGAAATAGACCCCCTCATATATTGCTGGATCTCATTGTTGGAGGCCCTATGAAGGGCAAGTTGACGACACCTGTCTACATTGCCAATGTGTGTATCCTTGGGTCCAGCCATCCACTTTTGGGAATTTGTCATACGGATATCCTGGCACACTTATGAAATGGTATATGTTCAAACTTATTCACTGTAGCGTTTTTCTTAATGGCAAAAGATTGGAAAACAATCCAATTGTCCATCCATGTGGAACTGGTTAAATCAGTTATGACGCGTTAATACAACAGACTGTTAGGCGATTCTATATCGCAGTAAAAAAGAAGAAAAAAGGTCTCTACATATTGGTGTGGAGATACTGACAAATCTATGGCTAAGTGGGAAAAAAAACTAGGTGCAGAACAGAATGTAGAATGCATTACTTTTTGTGAAAAACAAAAAGGAAAAAATGTCTATTGGTTTGCGCTAGTATTTGCATAAAAGAACTCTGAAGGATTTCCTAAAAATCCTATGAAATGGTTACCTTTTTTTTTTTTTTTTTTTTTGCGGTACGTGGGCCTCTCACTGTTGTGGCCTCTCCCGTTGCGGAGCACAGGCTCCGGACGCGCAGGCTCGGCGGCCATGGCCCACGGGCCCAGCTGCTCCACGGCATGTGGGATCCTCCTGGACCAGGGCACGAACCCGCGTCCCCTGCATCGGCAGGCGGACTCCCAACCACTGCGCCACCAGGGAAGCCCTGGTTACCTTTTTTGAGAGCCGATCAGGGCTGGTGGGGGATTGGGGGGTGGGCGATAATCACTCTGGACCTCTGAAGACTGACTTCTGAAACCTGTAAATCTTTCAGCTGTTCAGAAAAATTGGATAAACGTCCGAGCATTTCTGATGTTTTTCCCTTTTGCCTATCTGGGGAGCGGTGGTTGGAACACTCTGTAGCCTCATTTATCATTTACGTAGCATGCCTACTGCCTCTTGCCTCCGTCTGGAGAGGACAGCTTAATGTAATTGGTAAAGGGCACGCCTGGATTTGGGGTGAGCCAAACCTGGATTCCAGTTTGGGCTCCGTTGCTTACTGGCTGTGTGGTCCAGGGCAAGCTACGTTACCTCTCTGAGCTCTGTTCTTTCACTTGGAAAATGAGGAGGCATCTCATTTTACAAGTGTGAAGAATAAATCAGATGTTAGGAACACGCTTAGCACCGTGCATGGCGGTTGTGGCTAAGTACTCCTTAAATGATGGCTAGTATTAGGCTCTGAGCTCCTAGATGTCAGGGGTTGTTCTGTGTTTTGTTTGCTATTTTCTTCCACCAAATCAGTCTTGAGAGTGCTTTGTGCAGACTCACACAGAGGGCTGTTTATGAACATGACGTGATGTGGATGGTGACACTCTTGGTTCCTGAGGGATGGCAGGGAGACAGGTATTCTTGTTCTTAGCTCATAATTATTTATTTATTTTTGGCTGCATTGGGTTTTCGTAGCCGCGCGCGGGCTTTCTCTAGTTGCGGTGAGCGGGAGCTACTCTTCGTTGTGGTGTGCGGTCTTCTCATTGTGGTGGCTTCTCTTGTTGCGGAGCACGGGCTCTAGGCGTGCGGGCTTCAGTAGTTGTGGCGCCTGGGCTCAGTAGTTGTGGCTCGCGGGCTCTAGAGCGCAGGCTCAGTAGTTGTGGGGCACGGGCTTAGTTGCTCCGTGGCATGTGGGGTCTTCCCGGACCAGGGCTCGAACCCGTGTCCCCTGAATTGGCAGGTGGATTCTTAACCACTGCGCCACCAGGGAAACCCTTAACTCATAACTTAAAGGGGCTGGAACAGAAGGGCAGAAATTGCTGCTTCTTTTCCCCCTCAAGGCATGACCTGTCTGTTGGGAGCAAGAGGACAGTGACCTGAAAACTCAGGGGCTCCTCTCCGTGGGCTGGGCTCTCCACGGACTCAGGTGGAGTGGGTCAGAGGTGAGCAGGTGAGCCTCAGGTGCGTTTAAGGATTCTACAGACACTTCTTTTCATGTTGATGCCGGAGCCTGGGGAATATCACTAGTTCAACAAATAATTATGAGCACCTAGCATGGCTCTGACAACGGGTTATGAATCTGGAGAAACAAAGAGAAATGAGATCTGATTTTTGGTCCTTGCTAAAACCAATTCTCAGGACAGTCGGCCTTTGTTTCCTGTGCAGGTTTAAATATGTGGATTTCCCCCAGAACCTTCCATCTTGGGTCTATCCTCGCCTCCCTTTTACCTTTGACGTTTCAGGTTTACCCGAGGCTGTACTCTTTCTGACTCACCTAAATGAAAGACATTTAAGACATTTAACCTGAAGGTCGAAGCGCACAGGCAACCGGACAGGGAAGGACTCCAGGTCACCTAAGGATGCAGGTACCCGGATCTGTACAGGAGAGAAGTAGCGTTATAACAGCCACATCCTCGAACAGGGAGGATGGAGGTGGACGATCTATCTGCATCCACCCCGCCGTGTGCACGTAGGGCAGGGAACAGGGGTGTCACAAGGCTGGCAGGATGACTTTGTGACTAGGAGCCAGAGATCGCAACCTCCTTACCCTTAATCGGACATGTACGACGTTTGCAAACAGCAAACTCAACGGGACCTGTGATTTTTACCATTTGTCAGCTTGAGATGCTGATGAGAGCGAGGGGATGGCATACAAATAATGAAGGATCTTTAAATTAGAGGACTTTATGTAACACTTTACAAAAATACTTCTGTGGGCTTCCCTGGTGGCGCAGTGGTTGAGAGTCCGCCTGCCGATGCAGGGGACACGGGTTCGTGCCCCGGTCTGGGAAGATCCCACATGCCGCGGAGCGGCTGGGCCCGTGAGCCATGGCCGCTGAGCCTGCGCGTCCGGAGCCTGTGCTCCGCAATGGGAGAGGCCACAACAGTGAGAAGGCCCGCGTAGCGCAAAAAAACCCCCCAAAAAACCCCCAACAAAACCCAAAAATACTGCTGAGCTACTTTGATGGTGTAATATCAAGAAATTGCTGAACTTCCTTAGCGCAGGAAATAACCCTGCTTCCTTTTCCCAGACAGTTCGCGTCTATCCAGTAGATGAAGACGAATGAAACTGACTTAGACCTATTACCTACGGCCTGGTTCATACATCAGGCTGGGACCAGCTCTTCCTTCCTCCTTCCTTCCTCACTTAGTAGTAAATAGTAGCTACTATTATATTATTATAATGCTACTAATATATTATACTATTATATTAATAATCCATTATATTATTATAATGGATCCCAATCATGTATTAACCACGCCCCCGCCCCGCCCCCAGCCCCTCCCCGGCGCTCTCCATGGCCAGGGGTGGAGGTGTTAGCTTCCCGGCAGCCGTGGTGCTCCGAATCCGTGACTGGGACTTCAGAGACCCCTCCTCAACCCTCCCTCTGCGGCCGTGTGGGTGGCCGAGTGACACTCAGGCGGCAGAGGAGAGAAGGCTTTAAAGAATTAGGGGCTGGGACTTCCCTGGTGGTCCAGTGGTTAAGACTCCACACTTCCAATCCAGGGGCAGCGCGGGTTCCATCCCTGTTGGGGAAACTAAGATCCCACCTGCCCCATGGCATGACCAAAAACGAAACAAAAAATTAAGAGAAAGAATTCGGAGCATCAGAGAATAGCAGCGCCTTGCTCCCATCCCTCACTCTGCCGGCACAGGGACTCTCTCAAACCTTTTAACAGCATCTTGAGTATACTGCACGCTCTTTCAATGCTCTGGGAAACGGAGTTAGGGAGGCCCAGAGCTCTAGCCTCGGAGGAATGGCCACGCTCAGCCGGGCACTGTGCTGGAAGGAGCTGTTAGTTTCCAGGCATCTCTTGAAAAGCATCCTTCTTCACCTCCACCGCTGCCTCACAAAGGGCAAAAAGCCTGCCGTGAGATCCCAGGCTCAGTACTTGGGTTGTTCCTGTCGTTTCCTGCAATGTTTATCCGGTCCTCTCTGTACTTTGCCAGCTAGAACAAAACAGCGCTGCTATGGAAACTGCAAACACCAGGCAATCCTGGCCCCTGCACTTGGCAGCCCAGCCAGAGATAATGGCTTTTGTTGTTATCTACTGGATGCCGATGACGACGCTTAGTCGGTTGTACCCTCAGGCCCTAACTAGGGACACGCTGACACTGCACCATCAAGGCTCTCTTGTAAACTTCCCCAGCCTCGTGATGCAGCGACGCAGGCCTGAGATAACCAGTACGGCCCTTATCCTGATGACAACCTGGGGCTTTATGCTTCCTTGACAACTTCTGTGGTCTCCCCGCTCTCAGGTGACCCAGAACTCTCAAAATAGTCTGCCGAACTCTGTAACTTGCCCAACCAACTGGCAAATCTTCCATCCCAGTTTTCTTTCTTTTTTTTTTTTTCCGGTACTAATAAATACATTCTCCTGGAGATGGCTGTGACTCAGATGCATCGTGTCATCCCAGCAGGAATGGCTCATGACACTCAAAACAGGTGACTGGACATTTTTCTTCCCAGAATAAATTCAAAGCCCAGCCCTCTAAACACGCGTTTAATAGGAAACTCCAAAGATTACTAAAACTTCTCTGTTGGCTGCAACATTTCCTAGGAGGTCAGTTCACTATATCTGACGTTAATTGTTATAATGCTGGGAGAAAAGGAGTCCCAGAGACTGAACAGTGGGATGTGGGAGCCTTTCACCCCTGGGTAGTAGCCAGGCTAAATCAAACACGGCCGGGCAGGGAGTAGGTGTAGACAAACACAGCTGTGTTTAGAACGCACTGATGTCTATTTTTCCAATATTTGTGCTTTGAAAAGAGTTTTCTGCTTGAAATGCAGCCTCTCTTGTGCTTGGAGCTCACATGTGTGGTAGCAGAAACTATTCCATCTCTATTTCTGTGATTCTCAGGGACTGGCTTTCTTAAAGCGGTATTTTCTCCCCCCCGCCCCCCTTGGCAACACCCATTTTCTCTGGTTTCAAACTGCTCTATTCTGGAGGAGATAATCTTGAAAAATCTTCTGACCCATTTGCTTGCAAATGCTTTTCTTTGGTAAGAATTATTTGATATTCTTGAAGCTCTTGCCACACGAAGTAGGGTGATTTTTGAATTCTATTTGATCCTTTTCAAAGCTGGCTAGCCTTGTTCTAGCAGAAAAATTGCAGTACAGGCACACACAGAAAACAGGTCTAATTCCTGACGTTATTTCACATTTGGAGGCTGTTGATCACAGGAATATCTGGATGAGGGAGGTGGCTCCGTGTGAGACTACAATCACTAATGGCCCTCCTCCCTCTTTCCCCAGAGAGGATAGAGCAGGGGCAGTTCCTGGCTAAGAATTTAATGGAGTCTTTGCAGACAGTAATTTTAGTAATTTTAAAGGTTGAGGCAGGCCTTGGTGTAGGTAAGGAAGCTGCAGTCAATATATACACATATCTCGACTGACACATACATGTATGTATGACTTATCAGTGGGTTGGATTCTTATTTCCAGCTGACCACTGAGGTGCAATTTGATTTGAATTTGTGCATGCGGGAGGATTGGTGGAGAAGGAAAGATATTGGTCTTCATAATTACATAGGATATTAACTGCACTGGGAGAGAGTCAGCCTTGCAAACTGTTAACCTCAAACAATAAAATGGTAAGTTATTTTACCAGCAGAATACATTTATTTGAGAACGGCAAAGAATAGCAATTTGGGACATGCAACTATGGGGAACCACATTCCAGTCTGGTAAAGCAAAGTAGAGGAAACTCTTTTATAGAGGAGAAGGGGAAGTTGGGAGGGCATGTTATAAACAAAAAGTCCATTGGAGGAAACTGGGAGTTCAAAGTATAGTGATCTTTTCAATTGACTGAGCTGTGACAGTCTCTCATTGGCTGAGCTATTGCCAGGAAAGGAGAAAATTTTTCTTTCTCCTGCTGGCAGTAGGAGAGTAGCATCACTTTCTGCCAGAGATACAAGGTACGTCTCCTTCTGTTGGGATCTGTCCATGTGTGAGTGGTGTATCTGTGAGAGCTCCCCTTTCTGGACTCCTGACTCCATTTTAGTGAGGTTTCCCTTTATTAATTTTCACATTTCCCCCTTTAGATCAAGATCTTTCTCAAAAAGCATCGCTGATCCAAGAGTCAAGTTTTGTTTTGTTTTGTTTTTGTTTTTTTTATTTTTTTTTTAAAACAAGCATTTGGAGGCCTTTTGTCCTTCGATGCCGGAAGGACTTTTTCTGGGTGTTGTGACTCATGTCGGAGGGAAAGTACACAGATTGGAAAACTATTGTGGTCGCATTTGAGTAACAAGGAGGGGCAGGAGGGAGATCTCTTAGGCATTTTCCATCTAAAGTCTGTATCTTAGAATTGTGAATACAGCAAGGGCACACTCAAAACTGAAGGAATTAAACAAGTGCTTTATGAAGATGGTGCAGGAATAAACATGAAGTCATTAAACTGTATTGTTATCTCAAAAGAAACTGTTTGGAACCAAATGTTGTATCAGTAATACGACCTGTAGGTTGCAAATTCAGAAACTATGAATTTGGATAATATCCGGAGTCAGTTTTTGGTTTCGATGAAAGAGAGACTTCTGTGAATTATAAACCTTCTAAAAGACCTGGTCCGGAGATCTTGGGAAAGCTGTCTCATCAGATGTCATCCGCTTCAATTCTGGGACGTCTTTACCTTCAGGTCAGCAGATCGTGTGCTGGTCCAGTCAGGGTTTGGTGCTTCCTTTAGATGTGTCATGTGAGTCCGGGAGTCTGTTCCCTGGAGTTTGGCGGCCCAAGGGTTGGTTAGCAGTCCCTGATAGGAGCCTTTCCAGCGAGGTTGAAGAGAGTCTTTTTGGAGGTACCTTTTCCAATAGAGAACACCTCCGAGTTGAAAGGTGTGATGCTTAAGGTCTTCGTATCCTGAGAGCTCACTGTTAAAAGATTGCTCGACCAGGGCATGGTTATTTATTTATTTATTTATTTATGGCTGCGTTGGGTCTTCGTTGCTGTGTGCGGGCTTTCTCTAGTTGCGGCGAGCGGGGGCTACTCTTCATTGTGGTGTGCGGGCTTCTCATTGCGGTGGCTTCTCTTTTTGCAGGGCGTGGGCTCTAGGCCTGCAGGCTTCAGTAGTTGTGGCACGTGGGCTCAGTAGTTGTGGCGCGCGGGCTCTAGATTGCAGGGGCTTAGTGGCTCCGCCGCATGTGGGATCTTCCCTGACCAGGGCTCGAACCTGTGTCCCCTGCGTCGGCAGGCGGATTCTCAACCACTGCGCCACCAGGGAGGCCCCGGCATGGTTATTTTTAGTGGAAGCAATTAGGCCTTTACAATACTGAAGTATATCTCCTTTTATCAGCTGTGGATCAGAGAAGCCGGGCCGGGTGCATTGGGCACCCTGTGCCCATTTCACAGGGTGAGAGTTTATGAGGTCTCAACGTGGTGGACCTGAGATTTAGAAGGACCAGTGGCAGTGCTTTTAGCCAGGGTACTTGAAGGCTCTCTATGAATTTTGCCAGTTGAGTCTTAATAGTGCTGTTAGTACGCTCAACTAGCAGTGAGCATTGAGGATGGTACCTACAGTGAAAATGTAAAAACGGCCAAGCAGTCAGACTTGTACCTGACCAATAAAGGGTTCCTCAATCACTATGAAGTTTGAGAGGGGTTCCCAGGTATGGATGATCTAACAAAATATTAGCCACCAAAGAAACAGTGGCCTGTCTGTAAGGGCAAGCTTCAGTCCAGTGAGGAAACATACAGACCATAATTAAAACATATTTATAGCCTGAGATGGGGGCAGCTGTATGAACTCCATCTGCCAAACCTTGAATGGCCCACTAGGCAATTCAGACTGTCTAGGAGCGATGTGAACAGGTTCTCCTGGATTGTATTTTGGGCAGGTGGGACAAGCAAGGTGGGCCCTCCTTGTGACATTATTAATATTTTCCCACCAATATTCGTTCAGGAATGTTATCATTTGCTCAGTGGAACCAATGGTTTAATGCATGTACAGTGGTAAGGAGTGTGTATCACAGCGGGAGGTGCACCATGGATTTTGTCGATATTAGTTGGAGATTTTGTCCATAAGAAGGGTGGTAGCTGATTCAACAGGGAGAAATGGTCAGTCTTTCAGCTTCAGTACCGCCAGAGACAGAGAACATAAAAGACGTCAAAGTGTCTTTTATTTTTTTATTTTTATTTTTTTTGCGGTACGCAGGCCTCTCACTGTTGTGGCCTCTCCCGTTGCGGAGCACAGGCTCTGGAAGCGCAGGCTCAGCGGCCATGGCTCACGGGCCCAGCCGCTCCGCGGCATGTGGGATCTTCCCGGACCGGGGCACGAACCCACGTCCCCTGCGTCGGCAGGCGGACTCTCAACCACTGCGCCACCAGGGAAGCCCCAAAGTGTCTTAATTCATCTGGTTGGCTCTTTTGATGGCTACTGTCGATTCTAGAATTGTTTCCCCCTTTTGAGAGAGAGAGTCTGGTATGGTAATTTTCCAAGATGTCAGGGCCTAATAAGTGAATAGGGGTGGAGGAACTAAGGAGAAAAGGGTGTGCATCTCTCAAAGGGCCTAAACGATAGGGAACAGGTTCAGAGACAGGAACTTGTCGAGGTTCATTAGAGATCCCCACTATTTGAACTGTTTTAGTGCTCTGAGGCACGGGCTGCTTCAGAGCAGGGGGGTTGATCGCTGAGAGCGTGGCTCTGGCATCATTAAAGACACAGAGAGATTAATCTCCGAGCTGGAGAGTTGTTTTTCTGAGCTGATTAAGGGGAAAATTGGCAAGAACCCCTGTAGTTCCTCGTAGCCCCCTCATTGGGAATTAGGAGGACATTGGACAGGCTGGTTAGAGGGCTGAAAATGACCCAAACGCTTAAATTTGTAAGAAAGGCTTAAATCTTTTTTCCCAAGGTCATGACTCTTTGCAATAATAGCAGAAACTAGGAGGTTTCTGGTTTCGTTTAGAGATCTTCATTTGTCAGAGTTTAAGAATTTAGCAGTCTTTCTTTCTGGTGACTCATCTAGGGTACAAGCAAGCTGATTTGCTAAATTAACTCAATCTGGAGTGGACCTAGTTTCTCATTCCATCCTGGCCCTTTCAACTGAAAGAGAAGATCCCTGTTCAGCCATTCATAAACGTGGAGTTAAAGGCCACCCTAATGGAACTAACCTCTGAAGGAAGACCAGAATTTTCTTTAAAGATAATCTGAAGTTAACTACAATAGTTATGAACAGGTTCATCAGATTTTTGTGTGCAAGCCTGAGTTTTGTTCCCATCAGCAGGCTTAGGAAAGGCTCCAGTGATTGCTTGATAGAGGTTTTCAGCCAGTGCTCTGCACTCTTGTCAAGTTAGGGGTTTGCTTTCTAATCCCCTCCAGGATGTTCCCACAGGGCTAGTTTCATCCATTGTTTGGCTTGACCCTCACCAACAAGCATGTGGACTAACTGATATAAATCTGAGAAACCAGGCTGGTAAGTTTGAGTAACTATGTTAAATTCTTTAGCAAACCCATGGGGTTCCTCACTTACTTCTAGAAACTCTGACTGTGGCTCAAATTCAGCCTTAGTCCAGGGAACATAAGAAATTTGGGGTTTACCTGGATCCTCAGAAGATTTCACACTAACGGGGAAGGTTCTGATAGGGTCAGAGAAGGAAGATGGCCCTGGAGGCAAAGCCCGAGACACGGAAGCAGCGGAGGCGAACATGAGACTTCAGAAGCCCTTTCGTCTTTCTTTCTTTTTTTTTTTTGCGGTATGTGGGCCTCTCACTGTTGGGGCCTCTCCAGCTGCGGAGCACAGGCTCCGGACGCGCAGGCTCAGCGGCCATGGCTCACGGGCCCAGCCGCCCCGCGGCACGTGGGATCTTCCCGGACCGGGGCACGAACCCGTGTCCCCTGCATCGGCAGGCAGACTCTCAACCACTGCGCCACCAGGGAATACCCCTTTCGTCTTTCTTTAATCCTTTGATTGCTTCAGTTAATTTAATTATTGTACTTTGCAGAGAGGCAATTTTAGACTCCTGGTAATGTTTGGGAACCTTAAAATACCTACCCAAACAGGCATCGAATTTAGTTTTGACGATTTCAGAGCCACGGCTGTCTGATGCAGCCATGGAGTAAGGCTAATGCCTGAGGGTAGGTTTTCTTGGGTAGATGAAGAGTCTTAGTCTGAATTATATTTGTATGTGTGATTAACGCTGTGCTGTGCTCACACATAAGCCCTGGCTTCTCAGGGGCTTATCGCAGTGAAGGTTTACTGGTTGCTCACAGCATACACTCTGTCTCATGGCAGGGCGGGCAGCCCTCCTCCGTCTGGTAGCCATGCCATCTAGAATGGGAGGCCTACAAAAGCGCGAGAGCAGGAGAAGAGAGGGAGTGTATGACCGGGTCTGGAAATGGCAAACATCGCTTCCAATCCTGTCCCGCTGTCCAGAGCCCAGTCATGAGCCCTAACTGCAAGGTAGGCTGAGAAGGGAGTCTTCCTGTGGGCCTGGGAAGAGGAAAACGAAATAAGATCCGTGAGCACTGAGCATTGCCTCTGCTGCAGAGATTAAGGAAAGGCCTGCTTTGGAGAGAAGGGCAGACCTGAGGACAAGAGAGCAGGATTAGGAAGTGGACGTGCCCCTCACTGAGCAGAAGTGAGCTCTCCGGGTCCTTTTCCCCTAGACTGTGGGAAACATCATCTTTAGCACGTAGCTTTGTGCTCTCTTCCGATGTGTAATTCACTTTAATTCTCCCAACCTTTCATGGGAAGCTGATACGCATCCCTCTGTGGCCTCAGGTCGAGGGATGCAGAGAAGAAAGAGACAGCACAATGAGAGGAAGTGCTGTCTGCCTGCCGCCTCTCTGCTGGTCCCTTAGAGAAGCAGCGGCAGCCGTCGGAAGTCTGTGTCCTGGAGTCCAGGCAGGGACCAGCCACAAAGTGAGTGGTGACCTGAGGGTCCCACAGCAGGGAGCGCTCCCAGCAGAGAGCTCAGGAAGGAGGTGACCGAAGCCTTCTCTTTGTTACTATCCACCAGAGAAAGCAGTCCTTTGGAAGGGGGATGCTAATGGCTTGGGTTGCGCTTCGCCATAAAAACAGCTCAAAGCCCAGGTCTTATCAGTAGCCTTCCATACGGTTCAGTACTATCGACTGAGCACCTGCACAGCCTGCTGCTACCTGGCTGAACACGCTGCAGCCCCATCTCATTAATCTTCACAGCAACCTGACGAGGTAGAGGCTATTATCCCCCATTTTACAGATGAGGAAACGGAGGCCAAGACAGGTTATTTAGCCCAAGGGGCAGAGACAAGAGTATAACCCAAGTCTGCTTGATTCTAAAGCCAGTCTTATACTTTCCTGACTAGCAGTGGTGAATTACAGTTAACACCCCTCAGGGGATCCTCAGAAAATGGGCTTCTGTCCATGACTGAATCTGCAGGATCTCAGGAGGATTGGGATTAATTTGGGGACCGCGGTTGGAATCAAAAGTCCTGCTTTGTGAAGTGTCTTAGAGCCTGGATGTCCTAAAATTCTGGGAGAGCTAAGACAGGAAGAGTTCCAGCCTGTTCAGGAGTTTATATCACTCCTTGATGTAATATATACTTGATAGTGTCCTGCAGATGCTGGCCTAAAATAGACCAAAGAAAGAAAGAGAGGAAAGAAAGAAAGAAGAGAGACAGAAAGATATACAATACTCGCACCATAAATTACCAAAACGACATGATTCAGTTAATATTTCAGCTTAAATGACTATCGCTGTGGCTCTGTATATAAATATGAGTACGTGTATATATATATATACACGTACAGACATACTGTGCACTGTGTGTGTGTGTGTACATATGTATACACACATATCTGTAGGATAGTAAAGACGGTGTCCTGGGGATTCTGGCCTGAAACAGATGAAAGAAAGAAAGAAAGAAAGAAAGAAAGAAAGGAAGGAAGGAAGAAAGAAAGAAAGAAAGAAAGAAAGAAAGAAAGAAAGAAAGAAAGAAAGAAAGAAAGAAAGAAAGGGAGGGAGGGAGGGAGGGAGGGAGGGAGGGAGGGAGGGAGAGAGAGAGAGAGAAAGGAAGGAAGGAAGGAAGGAAGGAAGGAAGGAAGGAAGAAGGAAAGAAAGAATATATAATACATGCCTATAAAAATTACCTAAACATGATTCAGTTAATATTTAAGCTTATATGCCTATATAGCTGGCTCTGTGTGTGTGTTTGTATGTGTATATATATATATATATATATATATATATACATTTATATCAGTATGTGTGTATATATATACACATTCACTCATGTTTAAATAATATTTTTTATTAAAAACAATATTCAACTCTAATTCTATTTTTTTTAGAATTGCTTTATTTTAATTTTATTTTTTATTTATATATTTTTATTTTTGGCTTCGTTGGGTCTTAGTTGCGGGATCTTTCATTGCGTCATGCAGCGCACAGGCTTCTCTCTAGTTGTGGCTTCTCTCTAGTTGTGGTTTCTCTCTAGTGGCTTCTCTCTAGTTGTGTGGCTTCTCTCTAGTTGTGGTTTCTCTCTAGTGGCTTCTCTCTAGTTGTGGCTTGTCTCTAGTTGTGTGGCTTCTCTCTAGTTGTGGTGCTTGGGCTTAGTTGCCTTGCGGCATGTGGGATCTTAGTTCCCCAGCCAGGGATCGAACTTGCATCCCCTGCATTGGAAGGTGGATTCTAAACCACGGGACCGCCAGGGAAGCCCCTCGAATTCTATTTCTGCAGCAGCTTTGGGGTGCTCTTCCTTGAGTGTGTTGGTGCTTGTGGGGACGTTGGGCGTGGGCAAGCTGCGATCAAGGCCAACCACCAGGAAGGCACGGTGCAGGCTGAGGAGTGAGGAGAGAAGTACGGAGAGGGCCCGGCTCAGAGGCCAGGCACCACTAGAGGACGCTGCAGGCCTGTCTGCCTGCGCTGTGACAGTGGCCTGGCTCTTAAAGGTGGTAAAACATGGCTTTATAGATTTAATAGTTTAATGTGGTGATGCCTTGGGATGTCTTGGGATGATGTTGGTAATTTTCTTTCTTTGAGAGCTGTTGTACTCTCAGGATCCGTCTCATTTTTAAAAAACCAAAACTTTGCCTGGGCACGCGTCCTGAAGATGGGTCCAGAGCTGGCAGTATCCTTTCTTTCAGGCACATAGGTGGATGCTGTCAAAGACACAAGAGCTGATGCCCTCCCTCCCTCCTTCCTTCCATCCTTCCTTCGTTAGCTTCAGATCTTGTGTCTCTTCCTCACCCAGGCTTGTAAAGTCAGACACTCAGTAGTAAAACTTGGCTTCTTTGGCCTTGTATCTGAGGAGTGCGTATCACAGTAACACTCAGGGCCTCAGTGGTTTATAAATGAATAAAACTCAATGAGTACATGAAACCGACGTCTGAGGTTGAAGTTCAGTGAAAGTACCAAGTTTTTCATAGTTCCCTCCAAGTGCAACGTTAAAATGACCTCATTTCAGGCTGTGAGTTTAGTGTTTTTGCTTTTTAAATGAAGACTTCAAGACGTTCCATTAGATAAGTCAAGATGCATTACCTAAAATATGCTGTTTTCTAGCTGAGGGTCGGGGGAGGGAGGGAACAGAGGGCATGTTGGAAGTCAGAGAACATCCCTGACGGTTAAGGTGGAATCATTACCCATTTCTTCTTGGGACTCAAGTGTATCCTTTAATTTCTAGGCATGGGAGATCCCAGGCATTCCAATTAACGACACTTTTTTCTTCATACAGAGTGTAATAAACACTGCAAACTTGGAAAAGAGAGAGAAAAACCATGAAATAAAACAGAACGTAAAAGGCAGAAATCCTGTTGCCCTAAGGCTAGTTTGGTGCTGGGATCAGGGGTGGGCTCCTGAGGTCCCAGAATTCCTCCCAGTGGCTCGAATCCTTCCAAGGAAGTGGAGGGGAGGACACATTGGCTCAGTGGTACCTGTTATTTAAAGACCAAGAATCCTAATTTAGGGACACCCACTAAATGCCATTGACTTTTTTTTTTTTGCAGTACGCAAGCCTCTCACCGTTGTGGCCTCTCCCGTTGCGGAGCACAGGCTCCGGATGCGCAGGCTCAGCGGCCATGGCTCACGGGCCCACCTGCTCCGTGGCATGTGGGATCTTCCCGGACCGGGGCACGAACCCGCGTCCCCTGTATCGGCAGGCGGACTCTCAACCACTGAACCACCAGGGAAGCCCTGCCATTGACTTTAATGACCTCTGATCCTTGCATTTCTGGGAGGTGGGTATTATTTTCCTTAAAAAAATTTTTTTAATTATATGGGAATAGTGATAATAATTATGAAGGCCTACGCTCAGCTGATAAAATATATATTGTTCCAGAAGAAATTATTACATGTATTAAAAATGAATTATTTCTGACAGTGAATGGCTCCCATGACATTTTTCAACATTTAAAACATAAGCAGGCTTCAGGCTTTATACTTACAGGGAAAAAAATTTCTGCTTTGTGGAATCAGAAAGGTTTTTTTGTTTTAAAATTTTTGTTGGCGTATAGGTGGTTTACAATGTTGTGTTAGAATGGGGTGTACCCGCAAAGTGAATCAGTTATACCTATATATACATGCTCATTTTCTAGCTTCTTTCCCCATATAGATCATTATAGAGTATTGAGTAGAGTTCCCTGTAGGGAACTCTATAGAGTAGGTCCTTATTAGTTATCTATTTTATATTTAGTAGTGTTTATATGTCAATCTCAATCTTCCAATTTATCCCTCCCCCCCACCCCCTTACCCCCTGGTAACCATAAGTTTGTTCTCTACGTCTGTGACTCTGTTTCTGTTTTGTAAGTAAGTTCATTTGTACCCTTTTTTTTTAGATTCCACATATAAACAATATCATATGATATCTGTCTCTCCCTGTCTGACTTACTTCACTTAATATGATAATCTCTAGGTCCATCCATGTTGCTGCAAATGACATTATTTCGTTCTTTTAATGGCTGAGTAATATTCCATTGTGGGTGTTATTTTCCTTACTTTGTAAGGCTAGAAATGGAGGCTCAGAGAGGTGAAGAAAACTGCCCACATAACGGTTAACACCAATGAAGCCCTTATGCACCAGTTCAAGTTATAGGCACTTTATATGTAGTAACTTATTTAATCTTTACTCTATCCCTATGATTAGGCCACTCTTATTCTCCCCATTTCACAGATGAGGAAACTGAGGCACAGAGGTCAAGGGGCTCATCCAAAGTCGTGTGATTAGTGAATGGGCGGGCCGGGATTCAAACCAAGTCTGTCCGATTTCCCAACCTCTTTTATTTTTCTTACCTCACCATGTGGCAGCTTAAAAAACTGAGAAATATCACAAACATCACAAAATCCAGAAAAATAACATACTGTTTTGATTAATTTATTTTCTAGGATACTTTTATCTTTTTCCCTACTTTTTTTGGCGGCACGTTTTGACTCTTTACATAACAATAATTTTGTGATATCAATTGCTATATTGACAATAGAAAATAATTCAGTCCTTCCTTTAGCCTGATTGATCAAAACTTTTTAAAATAACTTAGAGTTGAGGGGCTTCCCTGGTGGCGCAGTGGTTGAGAGTCCGCCTGCCGATACAGGGGACGCGGGTTCGTGCCCCGGTCCGGGAAGATCCCACGTGCCGCGGAGCGGCTGGGCCCGTGAGCCATGGCCACTGAGCCTGCGCGTCAGGAGCCTGTGCTCCGCAACGGGAGAGGCCACAGCAGTGAGAGGCCGGCGTACCGCAAAAAAAAAAAAAAAAAAAAAATTAGAGTTGAGAATGCATAAATCATGTGATGTCACACACAGACAAACTTGTTTAATACAGCTATAGGATTTTGGCCTATGATAAAGGAATTATGATAAATTCTATTTTGTACGATTCTCATGAAAAATATCTAGTGCATCTATAATTATATAGCATGCATTGTTGCATCTATTCCTGACAGAAACTTTTGTTGTGACGAGGCTTCAACGAGAATTGAATCTTCCAGTTACAATTTAACATGTTTGAAGACTCAAATTATTTTCCACCAACTAGCTTCTGGTTCCCTATGTTCCAAATCTTGTTTCTCTTCTGCTACCCACACACTTTCAGTGCTGGGTGCTGTAGAACAGGTGATAATACATTTGGGTTTATCTGGGTCAGTCCCAGTTTACACCTGTCGTCCTGATATAATAGGGCCTTTCTTTTCGCTCACAAAACTGTCCTGGTGGGGAGGAAGGAGCTAAAGCAGTTCATTTGTGATCCGTTTCTCCTCTGATTCCTGGGGGAAAGCTTCTGCAAAAGAAAGGAAGTGGCCTGGCTTCATCTCTCTGTAAATATGCTCTTAACTGGACTCCCTGGTAGACCAATGATATTTGATAGGAAAGTCCTTATATATTGAGTGTTCTTAGTTGGATATCCTTGATTTGGGATTACTTAGGGCCAACAAACCTAGATGTTATAGGTTTATGAGGCATGATTCCTGGAGAAGATCGTGTTACCTATACAATTACCTGGGTATAAAATGGGGATGCTTCATAACCTAAAATCTCCTTGATGTGTGAGGTGACACACCAACCTTACCTAGAGACCCTCATATATTATTATTCTGTCCAGAGGGCATGTGTCTGATGTGAGAAGGAAGGACTGGGGCAGTCAGTAGGATACCTCAGACATCACCCTGCTTTGCCTACGCCTCCTGGTGGCTTATATCCTTAAAACCACTAGTACAGCTTGATTTGGGGGTAACGTCTCAGATTTGTGTGAGCGTGATTTGACAACCTGATGCTTTAGGCTAGCTCACTGGGGTTGCTTACAAGAGATTATAGGGCATCCTAGCCTTCTGACCCAGAAGGTCACATGGTCCTGTGACCTCTAGCTCTGTATCTTTGCGTCGTGAGGTTGGGCACGTTGGCATAGACGGAGCTTTACTGGAATCCTACTGACGACTAGACGCGGAGAAGACAAACGACTTCCCAGGTGGTACTGGTATCGGTGTTCCGAGTTCCACATCTTGTGAACCACTAGTTTAAAACCATTGATTGGCCTCTCTAGGTCCCAGTCCCATTTCGGGGTCGTGCTCCGATGACAGCCTGGGAGACTCTGAAACCTCGCTTTCCAACCACTGCTTGTGGTTGCTCTGGGTCTTGCCTTTTCGTACTCAAGTATAAATCTGTTAGATTCCACAGAACCACTGAATTACCAGTTTTCTAGTCCCAGCCTCTCTCAATGTCTTTTAGCACAGTTTAAGCCAGAGACATTTAATTTCCAGGAGACCCACTTGGAACAAGCTCTTGACAGACACTCAGCAAGCTTCTGCCATTTAGAGACACTGATGATACCACAAGGCTGTTGAAGACACAGAGGACCCAAGAAATAGCGTCCTTCTCCCTACAGCCCTGTTGTTCAGCACAGCATGTTAGAGAATCTATAAGGAGAATGAATGATGCCAAGCTCTAATTAAAAAAAGCCAACCACATATATCCAAAGTGGATATAAAGTTTCTGCCATGATCAAATTCCTCGTAAGAAATTAAAATTCAGTAATAAAATCTTGAAATTTCAGGTCCAGATATGTTAGAAGTCCAAGGATGTAAAATTAGAAATATATATTTTTTACCCTTGAGTTAAACATTCTGTTGTTACAGCCTCCAATTTCTTATTCTGCTGAGTCACTGGAACCTCCATCCCAACCCAGCACACGTGTTGAGTACAATGCAGTCCAGGTAGCACCACCTCTGCTGAGACCTCCTTCATGGGCCAGAGCGCCAGCTTTCGCCTTCTGTAACCCAGCGGGACTGTACGGGGCCTTCCCAGGGCAGACCCTTCCCCCATATCCTCTGCTGTCGCTCCTCTCTGAAGTACCTAGATAACAGGATCTGATGCACATTTCCCGAGTTGTTTTACAGGTGCTAAAACCCTCACCAAATGCAAGAAATCAACTACTTGATGACCACGAGCCCGTAGCCCCCAGACCCACTGGGCCTAAGGATGGATAACGTTAACCCCTGTGACACCACCCTGTTACCTCACCATCAGCCAATCAGAGAATTGTGCACGAGCTGATCACATACCCTGGGACGCCCCTCCCTCACCTTGGCTTTAAAAGTGCTTTGCTGAAACCCTTTGGGGAGTTTGGGGTTTTTGAGAACGAACCACAAGCCACCCATTCTCCTTGTGTTGGTGCCTTATAATAAACGCCGCACTTCCCTTTGCCACAGTCGATTGGCTTTACTGCACGCGGGCGAGTGGACCCAAGTTTGGTTTGGTAACGCTTTTCCTAGTAGCTTATTTGTCTTGGCTAAAATCTGGGTGTCTGTGTAAGGCCAGAGTGGAGGAAACATTTGCTTGAAGCCACCATGCAGGCAGCCTTCCTTTCATGGAAGCAGTCACTCGCCTAAGGATGAAGTCACCTTAACCGGCAGGAGGGGCAAAAAGCTTTCCCCATTAACACAGACCAGTGGGCTTTCATGTGGCTTCAGAGATCTAAGGTTCCATCTCTAGAGATTCTGATTAAGGTTTGGGGCAGGGTCTAAGAACTGGTAGTTCAACAAGCACCTCAGGTGATTCTGATGGAAGTTGTTTGTGGCATTTGGTTGCAAATCCCTGGAATGTATTCCCAGTCTATAGCGTAGCATCTGGAACTTATTAGGCGCTCAATGAATATGTGTGGACTGAGTAAAACACTTTGAATCTCGAAGGGGAGAAAGGATGACAGGAGATCTGAGGAAGAATTTCATAAAACTGTACTAATCGTCCAGCTTTGTCAAGGCTAAGAGATTCTTCTTAGAATGTATTTGTTAGTAGGTTCTTGGGTTTTAGGTTTTGACGGTGGTGGGACTGGGAAGGAGGGGACATTAGAAAGTCAATTCCTTCTAAAATTACTGGGACTGTATATGTATATCACATCATCATGTTGTACACTTAGAATATGCTACAATTTTATCTGTCAATTATACCTCACTAAAACTGAAAAGAATTACTGGGACTGTAGGACCCAAGGGTATGTCAAGTTGTTTGTCAATGAATGTCACTTTCTATACAGACCAGTGCCATTAAATAGTCAGATAGAACCTGTCTTGGACGCAGAATGTCATTTATTGTCTCTACAATGCTTTATAATCCTAATGTTGTATAGCTACTTCTGATTTTAGTGCCACCTTGACTTCCAACTCTGTTCTGTTAACTCTTATCACTTACACCCTGATTTTTAAAAACTCAGGTATTCTGCGCAAGATTCTTTTCTCCCTTAAAGTTCCTTCCGTCTTGTTATGCTTTACTTTTCTCTCTGCACCTCTCCTGCACATCTCTAAACTAGACAGTTACATCTCTGCCGCCAATTTGATTCTCTGAGAAATCACTGCAAATCCTTTGGTTAAGGAACTTAGCCACCAGTAATCCATATAGAATGAATTTTCAACTTTTACGTGCTCATACTATATATTTTTCAGAAAGTCACAGATTCTGCTTAACTTGACCTAGCCAGGAGTCCTCAGACATAGGCTAAGGCATGTTTTTCTACTGGTAGGAAAGCTGCCACCAGGCTTAACGAAGATAAGAAGTGGTTGTGCAGCAAAACGTGACCCGAGTTGCTTGGCCCTCAGCTGTCCTGAAGGTTGATAAGGTAATCCTATTGCCTGTGAGAGAGCGTGAGAGCATGTGGCCCCCCCCAGCGGCCATCTCAGGGGGATCAGGTGAGGCTCCCGAGCCCCCCAGCTTTGCATGCTTGGATACGTGCCGGTGAGGTTGGCTGCTTCTACTGTAGCGTGAGTCTCGGTGCGTTCAATCACTCTGTCCCTGCCTTTTATTTTGGAGTCTCCCATTGTGAAAAGAAAACGGGAATTCCAAGACGTTTTAGATACTGCATTCTTCGGAGGCATTCTAAATCTTTCGGACTTGTCTTCTTTCACCCGTGAGGCAAAATCCCAGCACTAAAAATAACCCTGGGTGCTGACAGTGTCGAGTTAGGACACAATCCCTATCTCCTTAGTTCCAGAGTAAACAGTTGCGTGTCTTGTACCTTGGCCAATCACAGAAGCTGGGTCTCAGCCACTCTGCTATCTGCTCTCTCTGCTGGGCTTCTGCAAATCTGTGCAAACCCTAACCCAGGAATAGTTCATTTTCATCCCAAAATTTGTTTTCCATCTTCCCTCTGTATTACCACTTTATTTGCCCAGAAACGATCTCACTCTGTCCCTTCACTAGTGGGTCTCAAACATTAGCTTACATCAGAATCACCTGAAATTCACTGAAACACAGATGAACTGGGTTCCACCCCATGAGTTTCTGATTCAGTAGGTTTGGGTTGGGGGTCTGAGAATTTGCATTTCTTTCTTTTTTTTTTTTTTTTGCCGTACGCGGGCCTCTCACTGTTGTGGCCTCTCCCGTTGCGGAGCACAGGCTCCAGACGCGCAGGCTCAGCGGCCATGGCTCACGGGCCCAGCCGCTCCGCGGC
The DNA here is from genome assembly GCF_963455315.2 of Globicephala melas. Taxonomy (NCBI): domain Eukaryota; kingdom Metazoa; phylum Chordata; class Mammalia; order Artiodactyla; family Delphinidae; genus Globicephala; species Globicephala melas. Next base: position 5,017,490 of record NC_083318.1, read on the forward strand.
ATGTGGGATCTTCCCGGACCGGGGCACGAACCCGCGTCCCCTGCATCGGCAGGCGGACTCTCAACCACTGCGCCACCAGGGAAGCCCTTTGCATTTCTAATAAGTCCCCGAGTGATCTTGATGCTCTTGCTGGTACAGGGACCACACTTTGAGAACCACTGCCCTAAACCAATTTTACTGATTCTGATTAACTACTGGACTGGGATAAATGTAAAATACCATCAGGTTAAGTTAAAGAGCATCAGGTGGAGATACTGTTTAATTAAATTGGATTAAATGAAGACATTAGATCAATTTAAAATGCCAGCAGATAAATTTAGATACTACTGGGTCAACTTAAAATACCATCACTCATCCCTGGTGGCACAGTGGTTCAGACTCCACGCTCCCAGTGCAGGGGGCCCAGGTTCGATCCCTCATCAGGGAACTAGATCCCAAATGGATGCCACAATGAAGGAGCCTGCGTGCTGCAACTAAGGAGCTGGTGAGCTGCAACTAAGGAGCCCACCTGCTGCAACTAAGACCTGGTACAATCAAATAAATAAATAAATATTAAAGAAAAAAGACTATTAGTCAGAGATGATGGTTCACCCACAGGTCCTAAGAAAAGGGGCAAAAAAATCAAGAGCAAGTGAGCGTTTTGAGAACCTCTTTCTTCCGTAAATTCTTCAAAAATATATGGGAAGAGATGGCAGTGAATCGTACACCTTTCATGTTGATACAAGTACACCAGAACGTAAGGTTATGGTGCATTATTATATCAACTCAGCTGAATTATGGGTTGGAACATAACCCTTACAGTCTGATACAGGGCCAAGATGCTGATGAGTCCTAGCCCTTAATTCGGAAAATGGTTATTGAGGTTCTATTATGTGCAAGAAGCCGGATTAAAAATAGGTGCAGAAGTTAGATGACAAGATACAGTTCTAAGAGCTTGCAATCCGGTAGGTAAGATTAGTCAGAACAATAGTACAAGGCATGGAAAGTGTCACGAGAGAAGTACAAATACATTCTTTTGGATGTTCAGAGGGAGGAAGGATCATGTGAAGCTGGGGTTGAAGAAGGGAGAATGAGAAAAAGTGTAAAAGAAGAGGGGGTCTTTTGAGGGGACAGTGGACATCTTAGGTCAGGGACTGGAGGCTGTTTGTGTATTTGAGGACACTAATATAGCACATGGGCAGGTAGATGGTCACTGCGTGTTTGTGGGTACACATCTTGAAGGATGAGTGTGACTTAGGTAGGTGGAAAAGGGTGAGAGTCTTCATCAAAAGAATGGGAATTTTTAAAAAATATTTATTTATTTGGTTGTGCCGGGTCCTAGCTGCAGTTCGAGGGCTCCTTTGTTGTGGCCTCCCAGCTCCTTAGTCGTGGCTTGCGAACCCCCAGCTGCAGCATGCATGTGGGATCCAGTCCCCTGACCAGGGACCAAACCCAGGCCCCCTGCATTGGGAGTTTGGAGTCCCAACCACTGTGCCACCAGGGAAGTCCCAAGAATGGGAAATTTTGTGGGGAAAAAGTGAGAAAGCTGAAAGGTACAATTTCAGATGTGAAATGCCAGCTTGAGGAATTTATTTCAAAGGCTTTGGGGAACTGGGTGTTGTTTTATGAACTAGGCAAACAATCTGGTAAATGAGGAGAATGAATTGTGGCTGGGTGTGTGTAACAGTTACGTTCAGTGAACGTTTACTAATGTGCTAGGTTCTGTGCTGAGTACTTCAGGGGAAATATCTTTACTCCTTGTAACAGCTGATGGATAAATACATTATTGTTCCCATTTTACAGATGAGGATATGGGGACATCGCAACCTAAAGGGAGTTGCCCAAGGTGTCATAACTAGTAAATGGTGGGGAAGTAATGAGAGCCTGAGGAAGGGTGACGGTGGCAGGAGTCCTCAGCAGGGGACGTGCTCTGGGGACATAACAGTATGGCAGAGGTAATATCCACAGGGCTAGGCAATAACCGTGGTGAGAGAGGGAGCAGGATAGGTCAAAGGTGATTCAAGTGTTGAGGCTGGACAGCTTGAGAAAAAAGTGTTCCCATCACCGTGGTTTCCAGTCCTGATAATATTAGCATTGTAAATGAAACTTCGTTGTCTTTGAAAAGGAGAGAGCGAAACAACAAAGGAGAGAGATGCTTAGTTGAAAAGGCTGTGAGGAGAATGAGTGTCATTAGGTGAAGGGGGGCCGTGCTGTGTGTGTGAGGAACACAGACGTAGCGTGCACTTTGATCCCATTTACGGCCCCGGCAATGCTCCAGAACCTTCCATTTCTCTGCCAGTATACCCTGTGAATTCTTTGCACCTTCTTCCTTAAAGAGGTAGAGTCTATTCCCCCATCCTTTGAAGTTGGGCTGTCCTTGACCATATTTAACGAGGTTTAAACGATGTTGTGCAACTTCTAACCCTGCTCTTTGAGAGGGCTGCACACTTCCACTTGCTCTCTCTCTCTCTCTCTCTCTTTTTTATTTTTGCAACTTTTTAGTTGGAGTGTAGTTGCTTTACAATGTTGTGCTAGTTTCTGCTGTGCAGCAAAGTGAATCAGCTATACATATACATCTCTCCCCTCCTTTTTTGGATTTCCTTCCCATTTACCTCATCACAGAGTGTTGAGTAGAGTTCCCTGTGCTAAACTGCAGGTTCTCATGAGTTATCTATTTTATACACAGTAGTGTGTATATGTCAATCCCAATCTCCCATTGTCCACCTGTTCTCTTGATGTGAGCCAGGCCACAACAAAAGTACCACCCAACCAACCTTCAGGATCGTGAGCAAATGAATGTTGTTTCAATCCACTGCATTTTGTGGTCATTCATTATAAGGCAAAGTCTAACTGATTCACCGTGTTACTTGATGGACCCATTCAACAATATTCTCAACTGTGGATTTCCCAGCCATATACAGGCCCAAAGGACTCAAGACTCAAACGAGTTATTCTATCACCCCACTGTAAACGCTTGACTTTCCAGTCCTGGAGGGTTTAAAATTCATTTCTTCATATGTTTAAAACAGAGCAGAAGAAGTCTAACTTAGTTTGTCGACTCAAAGATAGATCTGGGAAAAATTTCTCCTGGGTCCCATTTTTCAACAGCAACACCACTTTGACTTCTCTTGATAAGAAAATTCCCCATAAATGATCGTTGTTGTTGTCTACATCAGTGATTTCCAATCTTGAATGAGCAGAAGTATAACCTGAATGCTCTTGGGCTCCATTCTCAGCGATGTGATTCAGTAAGTCTGGGGAGGGGCTCAAGAGTCTATATTGGGGCTTCCCTGGTGGTGCAGTGGTTGAGAGTCCGCCTGCCGATGCAGGGGACGCGGGTTCGTGCCCTGGTCCGGGAAGATCCCACATGCCGCGGAGCGGCTGGGCCCGTGAGCCATGGCCGCTGAGCCTGCGCGTCCGGAGCCTGTGCTCCGCAACGGGAGAGGACACAACAGTGAGAGGCCTGCGTACTGCAAAAAACAAAAACAAAAACAAAAACAAAACAAAAAAAGAGAGTCTATATTGACAATAAGGACCCAGGATGGTTATGAGGCAGGTACTTCGCTGATCACACTTTGGAAATATTGGCCTAAACATTGAAGGTTGAATCTGAAATAGTCTATGTCTCCTCTGTGGCCTTGCTCTGTGATTTGCCCATAATTACAGGTAACTGGAAACAATTTCTGAAACAGGCCAACTGGTAAACAAGTATCAGGGTACTGAGAATGCCCATCTCCCATGCTCATGCCACGTAGATGCCAGATTTACTCATGCAATACCCTGTTTTCTATGACGTTTTTCTTCTAAGTGAGGTATATCGAGGGAATTCATAGAATGAGGGCTTTGTTTCGTAGGCATCTTCTTTAACTTTCATTAATCATTGACATTCTTATTCCTACCTACCAAGGAGGATTGAAAAGTTCCGTACATAGCAGGCAGAGGGCAAAATTAATTGGTGTCTAGATTTCTTTAAGTCTCTCTCCCTTTTTCTAAGGGTGCTTCCTAAAAGTGTGGTTTGGATGAGAAGCTTCAAAACGTGTATAGGAGAGAGAGAAATACAGGGGTTAAGGGAGAAAATGAGGTGGAGGGAGAGAGAGAGGGGGAGAGAGAGCTAGAGAGAGAGAGAGAGATGGTTATGCTAGGTAAAAAAAAAGATAGGAGAGGGTTTGTAAAACTATGAAAAGGTAATGTTTACCACTATTAGTTTCTTTCAGATTTTCAAGTTTCAGGAAAATTCGTGCAGGGTAAGGAGAGGGAATTAGCTGTTTCAGTCTAGTTTCTTACTTGCAGGATTCCTCATGAGTTTGAAAGTGAATTACAACTTGAGGAAGTGACCCTGTCCTTTGTCTGAGTTGGTGTCATTTTCTATGCTTCATGCCTGACCCATTTCGCTGGACGACTCGATAGTCCCTGAAAGAAATAGCCACAGCAGAAGTGAGAAGAGAGTTGGGAATCTTTAGAAGAGCGTCTCGTTTTCCTCATGCCCAAGCAGGGCTATTTTAAATTCACCTTTTCACTCATTTCCCCACTTCACTAGAATATAGAACTTCTTTTCCTTCCATTGATGACTTTTTAAGGTTTAATGGTCTCTGTTGTTTGAATGAAAAACACAAAAACAAGGAGTACATCTCATAGGGGAAACACCCCGATTTTTCTCTGTGGTAGAGGGATCAAAATATGTGGGTGAAAACAGGGAGGAGCAACAGAGCCGCTCACCTGAGTCCTGGGTTCTCCTGCAACGTCAAATCACACTCGGACCGTTTCCAAGGTAGTCTGGTTTCAGAGCAACTGGTGACCTTCTCAATCCAAACATCCATTCAATTTAGTGAAAGAGAAATCAATCCATCTGGTTGTTTGATTGGGTTGGCCTGTCCATTTGACTGGAACCATGGTGTTTCAACCTGAGAAGTGGTGGGTTTGGGGGTTAGCAGGGAACTCCAAATCAGAATCTACCAGGGAAATTGCTTTTGTTCTTTAAAATACACATGTTCGGGCTTCCCTGGTGGCGCAGTGGTTAAGACTCCACCTGCCAATGCAGGGGACACGGGTTCGAGCCCTGGTCCGGGAAGATCCCACATGCCGCGGAGCAACTAAGCCCGCGAGCCACAACTACCGAGCCTGCGCTCTAGATCCCGTGAGCCACAACTACGGAGACCACGCGCCTACGGCCCGTGCTCCACAACAAGAGAAGCCACCGCAATGAGAAGCCCACGCGCTGCAACGAAGACCCAACACAGCCCAAAATAAATAAATAAAATATATAAATTTATAAAAATAAATAAATAAAATACACATGTTCAGGCTTCTTCCCTCAGTTTTGGATATGCCTTTGGGGTCCTCAAAAGTCACCGAGGTCATGCTGACAGGCCTCCCGACCCTTGCTGAGATCCTTTGAGTTAAGTAGCCCCGTTGTGGCAATTTGAAAGGCTTAAGATAGTTCCCTGCTCCAGGGGTTTTAATAAAAAAAGAGTGAACCGCCGGTTGATTTTCTAAAAGAGAAAACATGAATAATATTGCACTTATCCTAAATGACTGGAAAGATCATTTCTTTCAGGGGGCTTAGGGTGCTTGTGCTTCAGCTCGTGTTTTAGGAAGGCATCGACGCTGACAGCACAATCGTGAACCTTTGGTTCAACGGCATCCTCTACTTCTGCCCTGAACTGGGACTGAAGCTGCTTTCAGGCTGGCTCTGACAGCGAGGGGCTTTCTCTTTTGAATGTTTGTTTTACGATCTAAAAACCAGCCTCACGCGCAGAACAGTAAGTCCCCTGGACGACGAGGCTGTGTGCTATCCGGGGAGTTACGAATGGCTAAGCTGCGTTAGGAACAGACCTTTATGATCAACTTCCCAGTCAATTAAAATTCCAGCTATGACTAAGGCAGAATTCAATTAAGGTTAATTGGCGCTTCTGAAAACTGCTTTTCCAAAGGGAAACCATGATGGGATTGTGATTCCTAGTGGGTTTCGATCAGTTTTAAATAACTTTCCGTGTGCCTTTCTTTTCTTGGCAAGACGCCTCTTCTCCCTGCTGCCCCCACTCCTGCTATTATCATTCGATTTAGATGTTGATTTCTCTGTCATAAGTTATCAAGGTGACTTATTTGGTTTTGGCTTTGTCTTTTTCTTAAAAACAAAACAACCCAGAAAAACAAAACAAAACTCCCAAGGCTCTCAGCAGACCAGAACCCTTCACCAAATCGCAACCTGCACTGTGGCGGGACCCACCTTGGTCCGACATGAAAGAAATATAGTTATTTGGAAGATGGTGACGACATTTCAGAAGCAATTCTCCAAACTGGAAAAAGAACCCATTTCTTTTCCTTTGTCATTAAGGTGGATGAACAGGTTCTCAAACACTGTCAACGATGGGGGGAAAGGAAGCCGGGGCGGGGTGGTGTGTGGAAAACAGGTGCGGGCCAGAATTACGATGCAAGTCAGGCTTTCCATTCTACCCGAAATTTTATTTTCTTGTCGTCAAGGGCTATTGTGACAGTTCTTAGCACAGTTGATTGAGCTGGGAAAACACATGGGACGGGGCCTTAGTCACCGAATGCAGAGCATGTATTCTGTAGCTCGTAGAGCCGTGTGGAGCAAAGGCGTGGATAGCAATTTCAGCAGTTTGTTTTCTCAGAGTTTCCAACCTATTGTTCATCACCGGAGATTAATAGCACCGAGCTAAAGAGACATTTTCTTTCTGAAAAGAAGAAGTGGAAATGTGTGAGTGGGGGGAGACGTCGCAACCGCTCAGATGTTCCGTTGTTCATGGGTTCTTCCAACTAGCAGAGCTGTGCGTTTGCTGCGGCAGCTAGGAGCCCGTCAGATGCTGCCTCCTTCTTGAATTGGCAACTCTTTCCAAGTTTCACACACCAGTGCCTCCCCCTGTACAGGTGCTCGCCGGGGCACACATACTGGGGACAATTTTGTCCGGAGCGTGACTTTGGAAATGGCCTTGCTTAGGAGAGCAGAGGAGGGAGTTAGGTGAGGCCAGTAGTAAAGGCTGTTGATTTGTGTAATTCCCGTCTTTGTGCATTTCAGCCGATGGTCAAACAATGCCGTGGACAGGCTGTGACCGGTGGCAATGAACAGGTCTGTGTAGTGTCACCTGTTTTAAATGAGCTTCTTCCCAATGCCTCTTTTATTTGTATGTGAGGATAGTATTCAGATTGCTCCTGCCCCCTCGTAGGAAGGACCCACATTGGAATTGTTTTCTAGGGATGGTCTCGTTGGCACGGTGTTCCAACGCACTGCTTTTCTCTACAGACGACGCACAGCCTAGGAAGGAAGGTCCCTATTTACAACCTTATCTTTGCCAATTTCCTCTTCCCTTTCTTTTTCTTTTTTTTTAAATAGCATTATTGGAGTATACTTGCTTTACAGTGTTGTGTTAGTTTCTGCTTTATAACAAAGTGAATCAGCTCTATGTGTACATATATCCCCATATCCCCTCCCTCTCGCGTCTCCCTCCCTCCCTCCCTATCCCATCCCTCTAGGTGGTCGCAAAGCACCGAGCTGATCTCCCTGTGCTATGTGGCTGCTTCCCACTAGCTATCTAATTTACATTTGGTAGTGTGTATATGTCCATGCCTCTCTCTCACTTCGCCCCAGCTTACGCTTCTCCCTCTCCGTGTCCTCAAGTCCATTCTCTATGTCTGCGTCTTTATTCCTGTCCTGCCCCTAGGTTCATTAGACCTTTTTCTGTTTTGTTTTTTTTTAGACTCCATATATATGTGTTAGCATACGGTATTTGTTTTTCTCTTTCTGACTTACTTCACTCTCTATGACAGTCTCTAGGTCCATCCACGTCTCTACAAATGACCCAGTTTCGTTTATTTTTACGGCTGAGTAATACTCCATTGTATATATGTGCCACATCTTCTTTATCCATTCATCTGTCAATGGACACTTAGGTTGCTTCCATGACCTGGCTATTGTAAATAGTGCTGCAGTGAACATTGTGGTACATGACTCTTTTTGAATTATGGTTTTCTCAGGGTATATGCCCAGTAGTGGGATTGCTGGGTCGTATGGTAGTTCTGTTTTTAGTTTTTAAAGGAACCTCCATAGTGGCTATACCAATTCACATTCCCACCAGCAGTGCAAGAGTGTTCCCTTTTGTCCACACCCTCTCCAGCATTTATTGTTTCTAGATTTTTTGCTAATGGCCATTCTGACTGGTGAGGTGATACCTCATTGTAGTTTTGATTTGCATTTCTCTAATGATTAATGATGTTGAGCATCCTTTCATGTGTTTGTTGGCAGTCTGTATATCTTCTTTGGAGAAATGTCTGTTTAGGTCTTCTGCCCATTTTTGGATTGGGTTGTTTGTTTTTTTGTTATTGAGCTGCATGAGCTGCTTGTATATTTTGGAGATTAATCCTTTGTCAGTTGCTTCATTTGCAAATATTTTCTCCCATTCTGAGGGTTGTCTTTTCGTCTTGTTTATGGTTTCCTTTGCTGTGCAAAAGCTTTGAAGTTTCATTAGGTCCCATTTGTTTATTTTTGTTTTTATTTCCATTTCTCTAGAAGGTGGGTCAAAAAGGATCTTGCTGTGATTTATGTCATAGAGTGTTCTGCCTATGTTTTCCTCTAAGAGTTTTAGTGTCTGGCCTTACATGTAGGTCTTTAATCCATGTTGAGTTTATTTTTGTGTATGGTGTTAGGGAGTGTTCTAACTTCATTCTTTCACATGTAGCTGTCCAGGTTTCCCAGCACCATTTATTGAAGAGGCTGTGTTTTCTCCATTGTATACTCTTGCCTCCTTGATCAAAGATAAGGTGACCATATGTGTGAGGGTTTATCTCTGGGCTTTCTGTCCTGTTCCATTTGTCTTCCCTTCCTTTTTAAAGGCAGGCTGGAAAAGGAGAGACTGGAAAAACGAGAGGTTCTAAAATGGTAGACAGGTTTAGGGGGAAAAGTTTCTGTAATCAGAAACCTGGGGTGTAATTATATAATCGCCAGAAGAAAGAAACATGAAACAAGTCTCCGGAGTAAGGTTACTAATGAATTCTCTCTGTTCCTTATGGAAAAGAGCCACGTTTGTAAAATTAAAAGTCAATGCCTCTTTGATGAGAGGATTTGCAGGATCCGCTGTCCTTTTTTCAAATATCGTGTGCTTGGAAATAGAGCGAGGAATGGAAACCTCTGGTCCAGGGCCTGGAGCAGAGCCGGCAGCTGACTGCCTGCCCCCATCTCGGGGCTGTGGGAGCCTTTTTCAGAAAGAACTTGATCGGTGCTACATACATGGATGTTTTGAGGAATGTGGCCTTGTCTAGACAACTTCAGAATCCCCAGTCAATTCAGGGGAGAAAAACACTTTTTTAATTGAGTTTTATTTTTATTTATTAAAAACATTTTTTTTTTAATTGAAGTAGAGTTGATTTACCGTGCTGTGCCAATGTCTGCTGTACAGCAAAGTGACTCAGTTATCCACACAGAGACATTCGTTTCTTAAAAATATCCTTTTCCATTATGGTTTATCCACTATATTGAATATAGTTCCCCGTGCTATACATTAGGACCTTGTTGTTTATCTATTCTAAATGTAATAGTTTGCATCTACCAACCCCAAACTTCCCCTCCTCCCCCTTGGCAACCACATGTCTGCTCTCTATGTCTGTGAGTCTGTTTCTGTTTCATAGATAGGTTCATTTGTGTCATATTTTAGATTCCACATATAAGTGACATCATATGGTATTTGTCTTTCTCTTTCTGACATACTTTACTTAGAAAGATAATCTCTAGGTCCATCCATGTCGCTGCAAATGGCAGTGTTTCATTCTTTTTCATGGCCGAGTAGTATTCCATTGTATATACGTACCACATCTTCTTTATCCATTCCTCTGTTGATGGACATTTAGGTTGTTTCCACATCTTGGCTATTGTGAACAGTGCTGCTGTGAGCATAGGGGTGCATGTATCTTTTTGAATTAGAGTTTTGTCTGGGTATATTCCCAGGAGTGGGATTGCTGGATCCTATGGTAGCTCTATTTTTAGTTTTCTGAGAACCTCCGTACTGTTCTCTATAGTGGCTGCACCCACTTATACTCCTACCAACAGTGTAGGAGGGTTCCCTCAGAGGAGAAAAACATTTGAGCTATCCTAGTCTTCTGGCCCGGTGTAGCCCAAACGAGTGGGTGACTGGATTTTTCAGTCACCCACTTTGGGGGCCACACTGACTTTGTGGGTACTGTGAGTATGTGTTCCAGCTGACACGAAGTGCAGGGTCACCAGCCACCAAGTGTCACACACAAGAGGCCGTTGTCCATGTGGTGGGAGGGTCTCCACTGAAAAATACTTAGAATTTGAGAGGAGGCCAAGAAACAGCTACTTCATAGACCTGGCAAGTTCCCTGAAATTCATCCTTTCTAGCTCTTCTTTTGGGTCACGTGATAAATGCCCTCAGTTAGCAGTCACCTTAGCCAACCAGAAGGAGGGCGTGGGCGTGTTGGGGGGTTGGGGGCGGTTTGCCGCAGCCAGCGCCTACAGCCAGAGAGAACCAGCTGTTCAGTTTTCTGGAAAGTTGTGAGTTGGCTGTTAAACACAAGTGTCATTTATAAGAATTAAATTATATAAACATATTTCAATAAATTATTATTAGAAACAAAGGTAATACTCAGTACTCACCCTTTCCTAATTATTTTACTACATTTAACGATGGTCTGTGCCTCGAGGCTCTTTGCACCTGTTGTATCTGTGTGGTGGAGATGCTGGGTAACCATGTGCTGGTGTTCGTCTCTTTCAAACTAGCCCGCCGCCCCCACCCCACCCCCCCACCCCCACCCCCGTTCAGTGACATGATGTTGGTCACTCAAAATGAGCCACGGTGGCAGAATTTACACCACTGACAATGGCAAATCCAACAAATCAGGGTTTTTTCTGTTTTAGAGAGTGGATTGATGAACAATTACAGGTACAGCACTGTGTGTGTGTGTGTGTGTGTGTGTGTGTGTGTGTGTGTGTGTTTGTGTGTGTGTGAGAGAGAGAGAGAGGGAGGGAGGGAGAGAGGGAGTTGGGGGCAGTGGCGGCATCAGGGCTTGTGTGCTGGGTAAGCAAATTATTCGTTTTTAAGTTGGGGGAGTGTGTTAGTCAGCTCTTGCTGCTGTAACAAGAATACCATAGGCAGAGTGGCTTAAACAACCAACTTATTTCTCGTAGTTCTGGAGAAGTTCTGGGAAGTCCAAGATCACGGTGCCAGCATGGTTGCATTCTGGTGAGGACCGTCTTCCTGGTTTCCTCACATGGCAGGGGAGAGAATGAGAGAGAGAGAGGGAGAGGGAGAGGGAGAGGGAGAGGGAGAGGGAGAGGGAGAGGGAGAGGGAGAGAGAGAGAGAGAGAGAGAGAGAAAGAGAGAGGGAGAGGGAGGGAAGGAGAGCACACCCTCTAGTGTCTCTTCTTATAAGGGCACTGATGCCATCACAAGGGCTCCACTTTCCTGACCTAACTCAAAGACCCCATCTCTAAATACCATCACACTGGGGACTTGGGTTTCAATGTATAAATTTTGGGAGGACACAAACATTCAACCCATAACAGCAGGCAGGCAGGCTAAGATAGGCTTCCTGGAAGGAGAAGGGAAGCTATCCAGGAATAGTAGGCTTCCCAGAGAGAAATGGGAGGATCCAGGATGACCCCCCAGATTTTGCAGTTCTGTCTGGGGCAGGTGGGGTAGGAGGGGGCTTCCCAGACCTCTCCTCTGCTTTCTTCCCGCCCCCCACCAAGCCCTCCGCCCCTCCCCAGGTCAGCGTCAGCCAGTGGTCTTTGCCCATACACAACTTCACTACTAGGGGAAACTTCTGATGGACCCTGGATCTGTGGTTCAGGTTATGTTACAGACTGAATGTTTATGTCCTTCCCAACCCCCAAATTCATACGTTGAAGCCCTAAAGCCCGATGTGCTGGCACTGGGAGGTGGGACCTTTGGGAGATTAGGTTTAAATGAGGTCATGAGGGTGGAGCCCCATGATGGGATTAGTGCCCTTAGAAGAAGTGGAAGAGGCGGGAGAGCTCCTTCCACGAGGCTGCGCTGAGGAAAGAGCACGCGAGCTCACAGGGAAGATGTGGCATCTCAAGCCGGGAAGCCAGCTCTTGTCTGACACTGAATCTGCCAGCACCTTGATCTTGGATTTGCCAGACTCCAGAACTAGGAGAAAGAAATGTCTGTCGTTTAAGCCACCCAGTCTGTGGTCTTTTGTTATAGCAGCCTGAGCTAAGACAGATATAAGCTTAATTTAGTACAAATAGGTTGGGGTGATTTCGAGGTTACTTGTCCACACACAATGAAGGGAGCGTGTGAGGATTCTGAGGTGCTTTGCACACCCACTCGAGTTTCAGGAGGACAATGAGAAAGACGCTGTGGCCAGGAACCAGGAGGCCTGGGCTTTAAAGACAGGTGTTGCACTTCTAGCTGCGGAATGAATTTCAGGCAGCAAGCAAACAGCCTCTGTTCATTCCTATATTAAAAGGCACATGCTTGGGCTTCCCTGGTGGCGCAGTGGTTGTGAGTCCGCCTGCCGATGCAGGGGACACGGGTTCGTGCCCCTGTCCGGGAAGATCCCACATGCCGTGGAGCGGCTGAGCCCGTGAGCCATGGCCGCTGAGCCTGCGCGTCCGGAGCCTGTGTTCCGCAACGGGAGAGGCCACAACAGTGAGAGGCCCGCATATCGCAAAAAATTTATAAACCTGTGCAAACGGAAGGTGTGAGTAGCCCAGGGGCAATTTTTAAATTCACAGGCCCAGTGCTAAAGGCGATTTTCTTTTTTTGGAGCCCACTTACCTCTTTCTCCTCATAGCCTTCCTTCTCTTTCCGTAATATTTAATTTTCCTGCTTTAACTCTCTTCTTTATTTTGACCTTCTCTCCTCCTTTCTTCCTCACTCTGTTTTTCTCTCCAAGCTTCTTCCCCTCTCTCTCATTTCTCTAAGAATATAATAGGATGACACCCCTCACCCTGGGAGTGGGGTGTGGAAATTGCTAGGGGACCTCCTCTGGGGACAGGCAGGCCAATGCTTGTAGCAGGTGCACAGTCGAGGCTTAGAATCCTAGTTTTCCTTGAAGGAAGGATGGCAATTAATCTTGGCAGTGGAGCAGAACTCGCTTGAATTTGTACCTGTAAATCTGCACCTCTCCTTAAGCAAATATGACGGGAAGAATCCAGATTTTCATCAGAAGTAAATTAAAAATGGAGTCTTCACCTTACGAAAGAATTCGCAGGGAGATTTCCTTAGCGAGCGGCTCTTCCTCCCTTGTATTTAAGGCGCATTTTGATTCAGAGAAATTCATCACCGACAGGGCTTTTTCTAGCAGGAGACCCCCTGAAAACGTGAGGCACAACTGGCTTAAGCGACAGCACAGCTCACAACTTCGCTAAGTTTACCAGCCGGCATCGATCCTTACTTCTTTTAAGCCCGGGTGAGCCTGTTGTGTTACTTCTGCCCATTGGGGCTTAAGACACTACCCGTTTATTTGGACTCGTGGCTCTGTTCTCTCTTCCCTTAGGCAGGGATTTTGGCTTCTGTGATGCAAGAGAAAGTAGGTCACTAATGAAATGCTTCATGCCACGGATACGTGCTCTGCCATCCGAACGGCACCCAAAGGATGTTTACCAAAGAGACAGTCCAGACGGAGAGCGAGAGGCACAGCCAGACTAGGACGCTTTCCAGGAACTGTCCAGCGTGTCACTGCAGTGTGGACGTCAGATCTCTGAGCTGCAGGAGCTCTGGCCTGGCGCCAAATTCACGCAAAACGTCCCAAAGGCAATAGTGATGCTGGTGGAGGCGCCACCTCCTTTGGCGCAGAGTTCGCCAGAGGTTAGCTGGGGGCGAGTGGAGCCGTTGAAGCTGTTTTTCCAACTTTACGTTCATCGCTGGTACATCCCGCTACCCTCTGATGATCTGGAAGGCTGGGCTCCAGGGAGGAGATGCAGATTGAAGTGAGTGATGGAGCCGGGTATGTCCTTTCTACAGAGACCACGATTCCCCTTGAAGATGTTCTCTGTTCATTGCAGTTACCTTCCCCTCACTTGTATTAGTCTCCCACCGCTGCTCTAACAAATGACCGCAAACCAGGCAGCTTAAAACCACAGAAATGTATTCTCTCGCCATTCTGGAGGCCAAAAGTGTGCGCTCAGTTTCACTGGACTGGGGTCAAGATATCTGCAGGGCCTCGTTCCCTCCAGAGGCTCTGAGTGGGCATCTGTTAACTTGCCTCTAGCTTCTGACGTCTGCTCAAAGCGGCCACGCCGCCTGCTTTCTCTGCCTGTGTCAGATCTCTCCCTGCCTGTCTCTTATGAGGATACCGTGATGGCATTGAGGGCCTACTGAGATAACCCGGGATAATCTCCCACCTCCAGACCCTTAACTTAATCACATCTGCAAAGTTTTTGCCCAGTAAGGTGACATTTACAAGTTCTAGGAATGAGGTCCTGACATCTTTGGGGCCATTCTTCAGCTTACTACACCACCTCTCAATTCTTCAGCAATTCTGTGCTTCCGTGTTAGCAGAGCAGTGATCATCTGTAATTATTGAGTGGCACTGGAAAGCTCTTCCTGCCCACTAAGGACTCTCTGGCCTCGTAGCACACAGGCACGTGCGTGTGTGTGCGTGCACGTGTGTGTGATTGTGTGATAAAATGCCCTGGCAAGGAGGGGCATTTTACCACAGACGTTGCTTCCAATTGCCTTTGTGTGATGCTAATAATAAAACTGGGTCAGTTTTATTTTGGGCGGACCCCTCCCCCCCCACCGCTGCCACCTTGGTACATCCCTGCTCTGGCAGCTTCTCAGTAAAGGAACCAGCTCCTACTTTATGGATCACGCTAGACTCAGAGGGGTGAGAAGATCTGCCCACAGAGCTGAGACTGGCACTCATGGCTCCTCGCTCACAGCTCAGGGCCAAGTCCTTGCCCCTTATGTCCCTCCTCGAGCCCCATGAGCTCTGAAGGCTGCAGAGGTCCAGCTTACTGAGCTCTGAAGGCTGCAGAGGTCCACTTACTGAGCTCTGAAGGCTGCAGAGGTCCAGCTCTGAAGGCTGCAGAGGTCCAGCTTGACCCTCATGCTCCTCTTCTGAGCTGTCATCTCCTGCTCTTTCTTGGGGGCTTTTCTCCTTCCCAATCTAAGTCTGGTTGCAGAGTGGGAGGTTCTTTCTCTACTTTCCTGTTTCCTGGGGCAGGTGGAACATCTGGTCCAAGGGCCTCCAGGCTGCTCACCAGGGGCAAAGAAAGCCACAGAGATGGAGCAAAGATTCCAGGCATCTTATACCATTCTTACGGCCGTGAGTCATGCTCCGTAGTTCCGTGTTCCTTCTCTTAAATCGTGTGGGAAGTCCCCCGGGATGTTCTGGGATGTCCTTCTCACTGTACCTGGCCGGTTTTAGCTACCCAGGTCTGATTAGGCTGGAGGCTGCCTAAACCGTTCAGACAGATGGGGCTGGCAGATCCTTCGAGCCTTCCTTCCTAATCTTTCTGGATGTGAGACTCTTGGGCTGGCCCTCGGCTTCCTGGGATGGCTCTGGGGAACTTCTGTGCACAGTTGCTTTGCACAGGCTGTGTGTTCCTCTCGCCAGCCCCCGAAATCATATGCACAGAGGCACGTAGAGGCCACTCCCCCTTGCCCTTTGGATTATACCCAAAGTAGTCGCTGAGAAGCTGGGGTAAACTACTGACTCACTTTTCCTAGGCCAGAGAAGGCCCCTGTGGCCTTTGACACCGAAGGAGGCCAGGTGGCCGTCATGACCCATTTGCCCTTCTGTGTGCTCCCCTACCGCTCTCCTGGGCCGTTCCTAGGGTGGGGACAGATCTCAGCAGGGAACACCCCCAGGCTGTCTTCACTCTAAGACGTGCACACATCCAAAAAGAAACTGCCCATATTTACTGCCCCTGACCCCGATGAAAGCTCCAAGCCGTAGCCCCTGAGGCCCCATGAATATGTTAAACTTTGCTTCATCCATCTGGACACTCTTCTTTGGAGAGCACAGGGCGGAGCACGCGCTACCTTGCAGCCCATCTTTCTGTGCAGATTTCCAGGTACCTCTCCCCCTCCCTCCCTCCCTCCAGTGGTGACCTTGCGGGCTCTAGTCTAGATAACTCTCGCTTTCCTTTCTCCTCCGGAGAAGTGGGACATGTCCTAAATTGGCTCTTAAAACTCCTTTAAGATTTTATGTGGAGTCTAGAAAAATGGTGGTAGAGATGAACTTATCAGCAAAGCAGAAATGGAGACACAGACATAGAGAATAATCTTATGGTTACCAAGGGGGAAGGGGGGGTGGGAGGAATTGGGAGATGGAGGTTGACATAGACACGCTACTACGTATAAAAGAGATAACTAATGAGAACCTACTGTTTAGCGCAGGGAACCCAACTCGGTGCTCTGTGTTGACCTAAACGGGAAGGAAATCCGAAGAAGAGTGGAGATATGTATACGTATGGCCGATTCACTTTACTGTACAGCAGAAACTAACACAACATTGTAAAGCAATTATACTCCAATAAAAAGTTAAAAAAGATTTTCTCGTTTAGCCTTCCAGGAAGACCCTGGCCCCTGGAAGGCCTCTCTCTCCTGCTTTCTCCGCTCTCTTGTGTTTGCCAGCTGTTCCTCACGGGCCAGTCCTTAAGGCTGATTTGACGTTGGTTAAATGCCAGCATCTTTTTCCGCTACTTTAAGCCCACGGTCCACCCTCTGACACAGCCCGGCCCCCCTGGGAGAACCCGTCTTGCTTGACGGGAGCCTGCATCCTTTAGGTCTTCTCCCTCCTTCCAGCTCCTGGGACTTTTCTCTTCACACCAAGCTCCCGGGCTCCCCAGACGGGCCTCTGGTTCACAGCTCTGCATGGAGCTCAGTGGAAGCATCCAGATGGCCCCAGCTCAGGTTACTGTGGGTCGGGGCCCCCTCTGGTGTTACTTGCCCCTCCATTTTCTTCTCTCTCTGCTCCCCCACCCCTTCCCCCTGCCCTCAACGGAGCAGTCTTTTCCAATCGCATCTTTAAAAAAGAAAACACTTCAAAATACGGAGACAATAAAAGACATAAAACCTGCCGAGGGACGAGGAGGTTATTTCCACACATGCGTTTTCTGACAATTTTGGCAAAGCTGCTTCCCAAACATCTGCACTAAATATTCCCCAACACAGGTGTGTGCTTAATGAAGTCTTGGAGTAAATAACACAGAATTGCAATCACCAGGCAGCTTGGGACTAGACAGGCCCTCTACCTGGGTTTACTTCTTGGGACTCCAGGGTGAAGGAGGCCCTGGGACCTGGGCTCCGGGGCTGCACGGGGATAGATTTGCCTTTGCTCAGAAGCGCTGGGGAGGCAGCCCGGCCTCAGGCCTTCGAAAGAGACAACACTAGCTTTTAAATAGCAGCACAGCCCCGTATATCAACGTGCTCTTAATTTAGCCACTGTGCTATCACTCTTCCGCTCCACAGATGAGAAAAACGAGGCAGGGAATAGTCAAAGTTTATCTCCTAAGTATCTCTGTCCCCTCGTCTTCAAGTTGAAGAGGATGGACTAAAGTTTCTCCTTATTCTCAAATGGTCTGATTCTGTGAAATCACTCCTTCCAAATTTATACACTCTTGCTGAGGAGTGCGGCTGCCTCTCTAATTTCCGAGGGATGTGAAGGGTTTTCTAGCAATCTGCGGGCTGAACTGAATGCGTCTTTGTGCTTTCCATCACGGTCTAAAAGAAAATCTTTGGAATTGTAGCAGAAAAAAAAAAAAAAAAACCATCTGAAAATGTCGCAGAAAAAGAAAAGTACCTTCACGGTAGCCTCTGTAGCACAAAAGGCAAAAGAGCTTGACATTTTCCCAGGAGTGAATGAGTAGGTGCAGCAATTGTAAGGGTTCATGGCAAGGGCTCCCAAGAGCTCTGGGATAAGGATGGGATCGTTACTGAACTTCTCAATGAGCTTTTTAAGGGATGACGCACTGGCTGGAACCTAGGATGCCATTATATTTCTCGGGTGAGGAAAAAAAAAAAGGCTGTTTTAATGCATCTCCTGTCCTACTCCCCTCTTCAGTAGCCTGTGGACCTACGTATGTACGTATGTACGTATCTCTCTCTGTCAAATCCATATGTGTACGTATATATCCATCCATCCATCGGTCTGTCCATCTATCCATCCATCTGCCTTTCTTTCCCTTGATCTCACCTGCCTGCTCTGACTCTGCCTCTTCTCATTTTTGTCTCGTCAGGCTGAAATTACTTGCCTTCCCAGTAAGGATGAATAATGAAGCAGTGTTTTCCCACCCGCAGTATGTCAATCTTTCTCCTGAGTGGACTGTTCAGATAGGTTTCATTGAATTAAAATTCCAAGTCTGCCCTGAAAGTTGAAGCATACATCTTTAATGCTTCCTAAGGGTTTTCAGAAATTCTGCTACAGCTGATCATAGCTGCTGATGGTGGGGCGCCTCTACTCTGAATGGTCCCCCAGGCCTCTTAGTATGATCATCAAGGAGGTGTCCCCAGGTGCCTGTTGGCAGTAAGGGTCGACATCTTCCCATTCAAATTCTCTTTGTCTCCTGAGGTGTGGATGGAATTTGGAGGCTGCGGAATCCCATGGAGGATGTGTTAATGCCGTCTCTTCCTTAAGGAGCTTGAGGTCTTGGAAAGAAGACATGCATTTCCTGAGAACAAACAGAGTCATGAAGTCTACAAATAGAATTTTGAACGAGCAGATCATCTCTTCCAGGTCCCCGGCCCTGCTGATTTGAGTTGCTGGAATGTAGCGACCATAACTGGCATCGATTGAGAGCGTAGACATTGTTACAAGTGTTGTACACGCATGAACACACTTAATTCCCACAATAACCCAATGGGGCAGATACTATTAATAGCCTTATTTTACAGGAAGGGGGTTAATGAGGTAACTGATATCTTTTGGATGGTGAGACGCACATTCTGTTCGGGGATTAAAGAGACAAGGGAATCCAAAGAGTGAATTTCTGTCCTACCCATATTTAAAATTCCCTACTGGCAGGCAAAAATAATTTTAAAATAATTTAAAAAATAGGGCAATAAGGATAAATAGGGCAGGGAAAAAAATAGAGCAACTGCGGCTAGATTCCTGATCTGCTGGGGTGGACGTGAGTAGGGATACAGGACATCATCTCGAGATCATCCTCGGCCCCTGGTCGGCTGTTGAGAACATCTGTAAGACAAGCGGGTCGCTTCAGCTCTGTGTCACGGCCATTCTGAGCCCCACGGGGCTGACGATGCCTTTTCTCCATCTCTAGTCACGCTCTTCCCGCTGGGGGGCGCAGACTCGCCGGATGCAGTAGGATCTGGGTTTCCATCTATGCCTGATTTGTGCTGCCCTTTACTCCGCAAGTTTCTTGGCTCCGGAGGGGTGGAGAGGGCAGAAGGAAAAGGGAGCTCTAAGGACCAGCTGCCCATGCCTCTGATGTTTACCTCTGCGTCTGTTGGCAGGTGCAGGGTTGAGGAGGGTGAGGGGACGGAACCCAAGTCGCTCCTTCCGCAAGGCTGGTGGGATCTCCGTCACATTCCATCAACACTGTAGGCGGTTAGTTGCCATCCTTCTGGACAGGACCATGACTGCCTATGTTTTCCAAAAGGCTAAACTTGGCTTCTGTTTTTAAGCCTTTAAACCAGCGCGTGGAGAAAGCAGGTCCCTCCAGTGCAGGATGTTGACAGCTTATCTAAGCTTAGAGGCCATGAAGGGTGTGATTTTGCATATGTCCCTTCCTGATGCCAGTTGGCACCGCAGAACTCAGCACAAGCCCTGAGCGTTTTCGTGCTGCTCCCTCTCTGTGCGTGCGCGCGTGCGCGCACACACACACACACACACACGCACACTCACACCCTGTGCGTTCCAGACAGGCTGCTTCAAGCAGGTGACTAAGAAGAGACAACAAAAGCATTGTACCAGTTGCTTTGAAAATGGCTCCTTTCAAAATGCCCTTGAGATCTGGGTGCAACGCTCTGTCTGGAATCTATGGGGAAATGCCGTGTACCCAGCACAGCGTTCTGAGGCACAACAGTTCCTGCGTCGGCCGACTGTGCCCTCTGCCAAGCCTGTTTACAGGAAGAGCTTTCACTGCCAGAGCCGCTCACGCTTCTCAAATTCAGGATATAGCCACTAGATGGCGCTAAAGGTCTGTGAAACTTGTTTCTGGTCGGCCCTTAAATCTGTAATTCCGCCCTTAGCTGAAGAATCCTTGCAGAAGAGAGAGACCTTGATCATAAATCCCACACGCAATAACAGGGTCATAATGCATCCTAGTGACTACACGTTGTATTTCTTTTTCTCCCTGAGAAATAAAATTTCTCTTTCAATGGAGAAGGATGTTCCTTACCATCTAACATGTGCTAAGGTTAAATCTCTTTCCTAGGAAGCCTGCAAACTAAGCCTTTAATGTGCACTGACCAAGACATCTGGGCAGTGTCTGCGGCGGGATGCCGATTGATAGCGTGAGGGACTGAGAACACATAAGACACAGTCTGGGCAGCCTGGATAGAGAGGGTTATTTTTCCCTTAAAAAATGCACCTTTGACTTGTCAAAAACGTTTTCTCATTGATCCACGGAGACAGAATCTTCAGGTTAGCGAGGCAAGTTTACGGAAAATCTCCTTCATCTTTGGAAGGGAAGTTAAGGGCAAAGAAGAGACTAATTTCTTCTGTTTAAAAAGTATTTACGTATTTGAGAGTGAGTTTAAGAATATAATAGTGGTGGGACAGAATTACATTTCGTTTTTTCCCTGACTCTTCCATCCCATGGCCTTCCGCATTACCTGGGTAAGAGGAATGACAGAACATTAAAAAAATGCCAAATGAGAGAATCAACAGCAGAATCTATATGAAAACAGAGCGCAATACATTCACCAACATCTCAATTTATTCTTTTGTTTGTTTGTTTTGCGGTACACAGGCCTCTCACTGTTGTGGCCTCTCCCGTTGCGGAGCACAGGCTCCGGATGCGCAGGCTCAGCGGCCATGGCTCACGGGCCCAGCCGCTCCGCGGCATGTGGGATCTTCCAGGACTGGGGCACGAACCCGTGTCCCCTGCATCGGCAGGCGGACTCTCAACCACTGCACCACCAGAGAAGCCCTTCAATCTATTCTTAATACCGGTCCTTTTGTTAGCAGTGCCATGCAGCGAAAAGGGCTGGAATTCCCTGATTATGATGCACCTTTTGGTAGCTTATTGGTGAAGACTACGTGTTGATTGTTTGTCACGTGCACAATGTGAGACTAGTGAAAACCAAAACCAAAACTGAAAAACCCACACACTTAAAACCAAATTGCATTGCAATTCCTTTGAAATCTCTACCTGTCATAGAGTCCCAGTTAAGTCTCCAAATTGCTTTCTGGGGTCTGCGCTAGAAGGGCAGGTGCCTTGCGTCTCTCTTTCCTTCTTGCGTGCCCAGCACCTGGCCTCACGTCTGGCACATGTGTGGGGTCTCAATCTACTTGCTCCGGGAGAGAAGGGCATGAAGGACTGGCTGTGGGCCCAGCACGGAGAGAACATGTTAATTTCTATATTTTGTATGTGTCCCATTCTGAAATCTGCCTATTTCAGACTGACCCCTCCAGAGGCAGAGACTTACCTAGAGACCTTGCAAGCTTATGGTTGGAAAACGTAGGATCAAAACCACCGCACTGGGACTTCCCTGGTGGCGCAGTGGTTAAGAATCTGCCTGCCAATGCAGGCGACACGGGTTTGAGCCCTGGTCCCGGAAGATCCCACATGCTGCAGAGCGACTAAGCCCGTGCGCCACAACTACTGAGCCTGCACTCTAGAGCCCACGAGCCACAACTACTGAGCCCACAAGCCACAAGTACTGAAGCCCGCGCGCCTTGAGCCCGTGCTCTGCAACAAGAGAAGCCACCGCAATGAGAAGTCCGTGCACTGCAATAAAGAGTAGCCCCTGTTTACTGCAACTGGAGAAAGCCCACGTGCAGCAACGAAGACCCAATGCAGCCAAAAATAAATAAATGGATAAATTATTAAAAAAATAAAACCCACCGCACCTCCATGACAAAAATGGGGACAATCTGCTCCTTTCAGAGAAATCAACCCAAGATCTCACAGTTGAATGTGGCGCAGTTATTATTATTTTTATTGAAGTATAGTTGATTTACAATGTTGTGTTAGTTTCAGGTGTACATCAAAGTGATTCAGTTATATATACATATATATATATATTCTTTTTCATATTCTTTTCCATTGTGGTTTATTATAGGATATTGAATACAGTTCCCTGTGCTATACAATAGGACCTTGTTCTTTAAAACTATGGAACGCTCCACGAATTTGCATGTCATCCTTGTGCAGGGACCATGCGAATCTTGTCTGTATCGTTCCAGTTTTAGTATACGTGCTGCTGGAGTGCGCACTGGCACAATTATTTGTAACAGGTTTGTTTGTTTTTATTACCATGTATCATAAATAAGGGGCGTTTACTCTGTCAGTGTTTTTCTTCTCCAGAGTTGGATGATGTCTTCCTAGCTTCCACAGTGCTAGATAGCCATCTCACACTTAGTGCCGGCCTGTGCGGCCATTCGCAAGAGGGATGTCCACGGACAGTGAGGCACATGTTCATTTAGACCCTGAGAGAGACAAAACAGGAACTCTTAATGAGGTGAGAGAAGCGTTTCTTCTCCCGTTGACATGCTATTTTTGTCAAACTTCATTTTCAGAAATAGAACAATATAGGAAGCAGATGCATGTGTTCTAGGTTTGGAGTTCCTCTTCGTTACTTCAGAAGACTTCTCCCCTCCCTCCCCTCCCCTCCTTTCCCTCCCCTCCCTCCCCTCCCCTCCTTTCCCTCCCCTCCCTCCCCTCCCCTCCTTTCCCTCCCCTCCCTCCCCTCCCCTCCTTTCCCTCCCCTCCCCTCCGTCCGTCCCCTCCCTCCCTCCCCTCCCCTCCCTTCCCTCCCCTCCCTCCCCTCCCCTCCTTTCCCTCCCCTCCCCTCCCTCCCTCCCCTCCCCTCCCTTCCCTCCCCTCCCTCCCCTCCCCTCCTTTCCCTCCCCTCCCTCCCCTCCCCTCCTTTCCCTCCCCTCCCCTCCTTTCCCTCCCCTCCCCTCCCGTCCCTCCCCTTCCACCCCTTCCCTTCCCTCCCCTCCCTTCCCTCCCCTCCCTCCCCTTCCCTCCCTCCCCTCCCCTCCCGTCCCCTCCTGCTCTCCCTTCTATGCTCTCCTCCTCCAGACAAAGAGATAGGTCTCCTTCTTTCCCTTCAAGATGAGATAAATCATGGTCTCTAATCTTCAAAGGAGGAAGAGTTGTGTCCTTGGGCTGCATCCCCATTCAGTGATGGAGAATCACAGGTCAAGGCTGGGGGACGTACCATCTACCTCCCAACAGCTGGGCCCCAGAAGCTGGGATGTGACCACAGCAGGACCAGAAACTGCTACGTCTTCCCAGCTGCTGAGGCCACAGACCCAGCAGTGAGGGAGCAGAAGTGGCCTCCAGGTTTCCCCTTAGACAGCCTGTTGGCTGTCACACCCAGGAAGCAAACTGAATGCAGCGCAGATCACATTCCAGCTGCTCTTTCTTCTGGGAGTTCCTTATTCTGCTTCAGGGAACGCTTTTCTTTGTGGTCCCCTTCTGCTCTGGGGCAGCACCTCACCTGTCCCACAAGGGGTTTTGCTGGAGACCCAGCAGCATAGCTCTCTCCAAAGATACGGCTTCATCGATATCATCATCCAAACCCCTCACACAATTCTTGCTCCTTTGCCCTCTTTTCACATCCTTCTCAGGATCCAGGGGCCAGGAGTTCTGGGATCATCTCCGTGAATTCTGCTGAGACAGGTCTGTCCCGATCATCTTGATACCAGACACCAGTTTTTTTTTTTTTTTTTTTTTTGCCACCTCAGTTGAAACCGAGGCAGAGAGTCTCTTTCTAATATCTCATTCCTTCAGGACTGAATGAGATCCTGTTGGTGAAAACCAAATGTGAAGAGATCTCTGTCAACTATAACGTTCTGTGCAAACGTCACTTAGGAGCATCTAATCTCTGCTAATCTGATAATGCAGTCTTCTTACAACCACTACCAGGAAATAGGAAAAAACCCTTTCCAGCGAGACAGTGTACATTCTGGAAACAATGTTTAGGTTCCAGGGTAATTAGTGAGAATCTTTGGTAGGGGAGCAGTGAATTTCCAATCCTGTATCCGAGGCAGTGGGCAGTGGCCATGTGCTGAGACTGTGCGGTGAATACTGACCGTCCTCAAAAATCCTGCCCGATTCAAGTGGGCTGAGGCAAACAGCGGCACATCAAGGGACTGTAAAACAAGGCTGTTGTTTTCAAGAGGCAAAGAGAAATTCAGTCAGCATGTAATAGCTAAGGGAATGAAAGTGGGGGAGGGATGAGTATTCCAGGGATGGGCGTGCAAACGGAAAGGAGAGGGACTCCACGAGGCGTGTGTGTGTGTGTTGTGTGTGTGATTTGTGTGTGTGTGTAGCGTGTGTGTTGTGTGTGTGTGTGTGATTTGTGTGTATGTGTTGTGTATGTGGTGTGTGTGTGTCATGTGGGTTATGTGTGTATATGTGTATGAGTGTGTGTTGTGTGGTGTGTGTATGTGCACACCTGCTTGTGTACCTGTAGCTGGGGAAAGGTGCCTTCAGAGCATTAATTAGACACCTAATTGCCCTGTTAGAAAGTTGACGGAAGGAAGGTCTTAAGAGCTGATTCTGAGTTCAGGTTTGATAGATAGTGAATGTTGAGTCATGTTGAGTTCTGCCGTAATATAGATGCCAGGGGTTTTCCCCGGAAGGCGGGCGTGGGGCCATGCTTGGTAGACTTGGGGGGCACGTCACCTCAAGGTGGACGCCACTGAGTGACAAACCCCCCTTGGCCATGAGTAGACCTTACAGTGGGGCAAGGAGAAGAGAACTCAGCTATTGTCAGCCTCCTGAACTCCTGAACTTGCCAGACCTCCTCCCAGGGGCTACAGCTTCTCCTTGTCACTGTCTGCGTCCCTGGTCGTGTCTCTGCATCTTCCCCCTGGCCCCTGGAGCTTTTCCTCCCCGTCTCGCTCAGCCTTAAACCTTTGCTCTGTTAGCCTGTGCCAGAGCTTCCTGCCCTACATCGATTACTTGCGACGTTCTTCTTGTTCCGTTGTGTGCGACTCACGCCAGGGTGCCAGTAAAGCGTTTTGGTCAGTCTAGTTAGAGGGAGAAACACACTGATTAATATCTTGAAATACCCTCACGTGGATCATTTAAGAGTGAAAGCCTTCATGATACCATGCCTTAGAGAAAACCCCTGTTTCCACCTGCCATGCATTCTCCCAGGCACCTAATGACGTGGGCAAAGAAGACATGCAATCATGTCTGTGTTATTTACAAAAACGGGATCTTACGACATGGACTCTTCTGCATCGTATTTTTTTCACTTAACACATCTTGGACGTCTTTCCAAATTGTGAGCCGTAGATCAACCTCATCACCTCTAGGGGGCGCACGAGGACGTTATTTTGGGAAAACTGCTCAGGCAATCCAGGAGCTAATCCTTCCCACCCCAGGCTGCTGCCCTGCGACCCCTCTGTGATGAACACCCTCACTCCTTTGCTTGGTGCCCACAGAGGCTGTGCTCGACGCCTCATCCGCACACTTATTGTCCCTTTATTAATGTGGAAAAGAACCACAGAAGGGCTGTTCTCTAGTTTTCCTTTCCTGTAGCTGGAACCCTAATGAGCTTTGATCACCTTGAGGGAGGAGGACACATATTAAAAATGCCCAGCGTCTCTGAAGGCTGCGGTGCTGCCAGGCTGGGGGAGAAGCCTGGGAGGAGGGGCCCCTGCAGGGACGCTGGGGACAGAGCCGAGGCTCCTCTGATTCCTTGGAAAAATAACATTTCTCTTCTGTCACTGCCATTAGGTTGCTCACAAGATGCATCTGCGCTTTTGTCTAAAAGCATAGAAGGAGAGCAGGCGCATAGAACCAGAGCAGCTCTGCAGCTGCCTTCCCTGTCCTCTGCTAAGACCTGTTGCCTGATGGCTGGTATTTTTGCCTTTAATCACCGGCCTTAGAGTTCGAGGCTGGGGGTGGTGCCTCTAACTCTGCAACCTTCATCCTCACGTGGCATCTGTTACAGACCTCACGGGCAGGGGCACCCTTAGAATTTCAGCTTTTCCCTGAAACGAGGGACCTAGTTCAGCAAATGACTCTCTAACTTCAATAGCCTGTCTGTCTGATCAATAAGGAAACATTTTTGACGAGTTTGATGTTCAGTTTTGAGGAGGAAAATGACCTCCTTGAGCTGGGAGAGGAAGGATTTGTGTGCCAGGGCAGGAAGACCTTGGCTCTCACCCTGAGCTTGTGGAAGGAGATGTTAGGGTAATGCACACTTGGCTTCTTTTGCCTCTGTGACAACTTCTATCAGGACCTTTTATTTTCCTTCTTAAGCTCAAATATCAAAGCTGGTAGCAAACATTACAAACCATGACACCAGCAATCACAAAGAAGAAAAAACAAGCTTCTTGGAAGGGTAAACGACATCCTTTGATTTTCTTAGGGACGCGGTTAGATTGTGAGGTTTCAGAAGGAGTTATTCTGACCCTTGAATGGGATTTCCATTCGGGAGAAGGTTAATTCCCTGTCTTACCTCCCTCTGTCTAGTGTGTTACTCTGTGACACTTTTCATCTTACCCATGAGGAATTTGGGGTACCGTTAGGCTTGGTAAGTCTCCAGGAGCAAGTGGCATTTGAAACCTTTGTCCAACTGCATATTAAGATAGAGTCTCTGTTAATCTCAATTTTCCTATTCCTACTGGGTTTGAGATCAGAAGATAGTGTAGATGCCCAGGAGAATTCCAGCACAGAGGCAGGAAACCCACCGAGGTTTGGGAGTGCTGCCTCGCAGGGGCAGTGGGGCCTGGCCCTACCTTCACCTGGTAGTTCCTGCTACAAAGAACTCAGGTTTGATGCCCTGGATGGGCTGTCCAACTTTTTGCTCTTTTTTTTTTTTTCTCTTGGCCACGCTGCACAGCACGTGGGATCTTAGTTCCGCGACCAGGGATCGAACCCGGCCCCCTGCATTGGAAGGCGGAGTCTTAACCACTGGACCACAGGAGAAGTCCTCCTACTTCCTGCTCTCTAGATGCTTGGGATGCAGGACAGCAAACCATGGTCAGATAGAATCGTAATTGTGGGCTTCCGATTAAATGGGATGTGCCCAAGGCGTTTTCTTCTATCTTGGGGGCAGACCAATTCCAACTCTGAGGCAGATATATTGAAATGATTGACCGGGAGTGTGGATACCCATTCAGGGTCTGAAAAAGAAAGACAGGGCTTAACAACCAAGACACTAATTGAACCTTGTTAGAAATCAATGCATTAAATGCAATTGAACTGGTGGATGAAGACCCAGCCAATCCGGGCCTGGGGTTTGGGCACCTTGGTTTATCAGCTCTGAGTTTAGCTTTGTTCAATGATAATCTGATAGCAGCTCTGCATGCTGATTGGCTGGGGGCGGTTCTCTTCTGCAATGAGAAACTAATCAATCATGTTACAGTCTTTTGTCTTGACCAAGGTATTTAGATTACAGCCAGCTGGTAAGCTGCCTCAAGGCCACCTGCTTGACTGAAAAATAAAGCATCAGTCTCTTTCCCCTTGCAAGGAGAGGGGAGGAAGTATTGACTTGTGATAATTTTAGGTGGATGATTACATTTGGCCTCTTAGGCTCCGGCTGAAAATTCAATTCAGATGACTGGTTTTTCTTTGCATATACCGTTGAGCAATCCTGTGTACTGCCATGGCTAGTGTTCCCGTCTATTGTCCTACAGAATCCCCGGCCACCGTCTATTTTGTGTGGCTGCCGGCTTCCAGAACAGGACGAGTAAATGCACTCTTACCACGTTAAGTTAAGCATAACTCTTATGCAGGCGTGCGCAGAGAGGCTCTCCAAGTAACAAAATTGTTCTGTTGGAGAAAATAGGAACAGTGATGATTGCTCTGATGATAGTTCATAAAATATACCAGTTTCCTCTGGTGCATTTCAAATGTACAGGGCAATTGGTCACGCGTCTGGCGTCATTTGGCCAAAACGTCGCAATCTCAGATGCCAAAGAAGCGAACGAGTTCCATGTGTAAGAGCTGGCCGCAAGTCAGAGGGACATTCTTGACTCTCATTCCCCACATCAAATCCACCAGCAAATCCTGCCATTCTATCTCCATAACATTTCTCCCAACTTGCTTCTCTGCATCTTCACAAAGTACCACCCAGTAAACACCTCCATCATCTCTCACCTGGACGACTGCCATCACCTCCTAAGTGGTCCCCCTCCTTCCATTTTTGCCTTCCAAAATCCATTCCCCTCGCAACAGCTAGGGTACTCTTAAAAAAAAAAAATTAGGTCACGAATCCCCCTTGATTAAAAACTTCTAATAGCTGCCCATCATACTTAGGTCAAAATGAAGCTCTCCAGTAGAGTCCTGAGGACCTTAGGAGATCTGGCCTCTGCCCACCTATCTGACCTCATCTCACACCTCTCTCTTCTCCCTTGCCCTGCTCTTGCTGTGTCTTAAAAACGTCAAGTTCCCTTCCATCTTAGGGCCTTTGCACTAGGTGTTTCCTGTGCCTGGAACGTGCTTCCCCTAGCCAAGATCTTCACGGAATGTCATCATATTCATTCTGGCTTCAGCGACTAATGCAAACTAAAGTAGTCTCGTCCTTTTGTATTACATTTTCCTGTTTTACCTTTGAAATAGCACTAACCACTACCATACGTTTTCCCTTGTGTATTCGTTTATTGCCTGTCTCCTTTACTAGAATGTAAGATCTGTTACAATACTGACTTTGTTGTATCCAGTTTTGTAAACGGCAGGTACCCAGTAAATGGTTAGCTTGTAAAGGAATGAGCAAAGCCTGGCAAAGAAGAGATTTGCCTAAGTGATACAGGAACAGGATGCTTTAGGTGTAGTCCTGTCAAGAGTTAGGAGATGAGGCTGACTGGCTTGCACGTTTATTTTTGATCCAAATTCTGAGCATCTAAGTTATCAGATATTCTCCGAGACCCAATGTCTGTGATGATGTTAAATGTACTCAAACAATGACAACCTCTTATCTTGAGGAGGTAAGAGATTGACCTCATTCTCAGCTGATCTGATCAACTGAAAACCAAATGTGCCATTAATTTTAGGATCCATTATACGTGACATTTCTGTCTTGCTAAAGGTTAGGGGCCACTAGGAGAATTGGAGAAGCTTGCTAACCAATGTATCTTTATGCACATTTGGAATTAATCATCCCTGGGGACAGTTTTGTACTCACCCTGAGTTGAGGTCTAGGTCTTAGTTTTCCAGGAAGGGCTGGTGTCTATGCTGTGTCCTCAAGTGTCTAAAATATCTTATTCATGCATGAACAAAGGGCAGGCGTGATTCAGACAGGATGAATCCCCAAACCTCACAGACAGGAGAAAAATGTGGAGTCGTGATACTTGAAACATTTCTCAGCCTCTCTTGCCAGTGCTGGTACTGATGTTCTGAAGAACATTTCTGAAATGAACTCTGCTAAGGCTAGGTCAGTGACACCACAAAAAAGAATTTTGCAATTAAAAAGGCTTAGAGGGTTCACTGGCAAGATGGCCTTTTCTCTTCTTTTTTAAAAAACAAGTCACTTAAAGAAGTAAACTCAATAGAAGTCTTTCCTTACATCAGTTTTACCATCAGTCAAAATGAAGGCATCCAGGCTGAGAAAAGCCACCATTTGAGAAACTCTAAAGGGCAGTGTTTTAGAACTCAGCCTTTGCTTGGGAAGCCATTTTTAATGTAATGAAGGCATCTGTATGGTGACTTCAGTGGTCCTTAAAGTTTGACTATCTATGGAGAAAGATAATAGGATTAGGAAATAAGATATAGATAAAACAGCTCATTGGAAAAGTCCTACCTTTTATGAACAGCTATAAGCTTTACTATTTTAATGTACCAGATGGATGGAAGTAATTTCACATGTTACAATGAAGGAAAACAATCACTTCCACCAAATCACATAATATTCAATGTACATTTACTACTTTTGACACATCTGGGTCTCAGGATTTAGATCTTACTAGCTGTTTTTTTTTTTTTAAGATTTGTTTATTTATTTGGCTGCACTGGGTCTTAGTTGGGGCACGTGGGATCTTTAGTTGTGGCACGTGGGATCTTTAGTTGCAGCACGTGGGATCTTTAGTTGTGGCATGTGAACTCTTAGTTGTGGCTTGTGGGATCTAGTTCCCCAACCAGGGATCAAACCCGGGCCCCCTGCATTGGGAGTGTGGAGTCTTAGCCACTGGACCACCAGGGAAGTCCCACCAGCTGTTTAATAAATTAGCCAAAATACCCCAAATCAGCGACAATGAAATGAATGAAAAAGGAGCAGGAGGGTCATTCGTGTCTGGGGTCCCCTTGGTGCTCTAAGGGGAAGCAGCTATTTTCCTGAGCTACCCTGTGATGATAAATTACCATAGGAGTTGACGTCAGTTCAGCCTCTCTCTTGAATGGAAAGCAATTAAGATCCATAATGAGAGATTATCCCAAGGGAGGAGTTTTAAATCAGACAGTTGACGGGTTCTTTCCGACAATTTGCCATTACCAGGACCACACACACACACACAGAGCAAAAATGACCACAGAACTCTGTAAGGGGACAGAACGGGAAGTTTAGAGAGTATTTGAGCTGGAAGATCTCAGAGAGCGTCCAGCCTGAACTCCCTATTATGCCAACAAGGGAACAGAGACCTGAAAGGGTTAAACGATGTGCTAAGTGCCACACAGATAATGACGAAGTGAGGGCTGGTACCTGAGTGTGGTGAACCATAGTCTTTCTAGACAGAACGGAAAATTAGAAAAAAGCCCCATTATTTCTAATGCTGATTATACTATGTCTTCAATGTCCTTCTGCTACACGGTGGCATATGTTTGAAGGAACTATGACGTCTGCGTTTGAACACAGGATCTCTTACTCTTAGCTGTCTGATCTTAGGTAAATTATTTAACCACTCTGGGTTCCTGTTCCCTGATCTTTGGAAAGTACAAACATAGGCAGTGGTGAACTTTAAAAGCAGTATGTGCGAAAGCTTGTGTACAGTAAGAAAGGTGGCTGTTCTTATTGCATTAGAGGAAACGTTGTTTGCTAGTTGAGAGAGTGGGCACTGGAGTCAGGCTGACAGGCTTCGATTCTCCCTCCACTTCCTAGTTCTGGGACCTCCTTAGTTCTTTAAGCTTTGAGTCCTTTCACTTTTTTATTTTTATTTGGTTGCTCTGGGTCTTGGTTTCGGCAGGTGGGTCTTAGTTGCGATAGGCGGGCTCCTTAGTTGCGGCACGTGGGATCTAGTTCCCTGACCAGGGATTGAACCCGGGCCCCCTGCGTTGGGAGCACGGAGACTTAACCCCTGCACCATCAGGGAGGTCCCAAGTCCTTCACTTTTAAAATGGAGAAAACAAAATACTTACTTGATAGAACTGTTGTGGAGAATTAATAATATACTGCATGGAATGTGTGTAACTGCATTGCACGTTGTAAAGTTTGATAAACATTGGCCATTATGATAATTATCTTAAATTTTGCCACAAAGGATGTAGGGCCAGAGTCAGTAGACTTTGTAAAGGATCAAATAATTAATATCTTGGGCTTTGCATGGCATTTAAGGGCTCTGTTGCAAATACTCAACTCTGCCCTTTGTAGCAAGAAAGGAGCCACAGACAACATGGAAATGAATATGCACGGCTGTGTTCCGATAAAACTTTATTTACAAAAACAGGCAGTGGGCTGGACTTGGCTTGTGGGCCATACTTTGCTAACTCCTGATAAAGGGCAATTAAGAACTCCTGCTCTATGGCTTCCGGAGGAAGGCATCTGTTGATACAGGTAAAGGAGCAGATATAGTTTTTCATGGAAAGAAGAACTAGATAAGTCCCCTTTAGACACGCTTCCTATCTTCAGACCCTGTTCATGGCAGAATTTACACATAGTAGGGCAAGAGTCTCTTTTTTGCCCTCTGCCCGAAGCTTGCTTTCTCCCAGCAGACACGGCCAGTCAGGCTCATAAAGAGACAAAGAACCTAAGAATCACCTCACCGTCAGATCCACAATCCACCCAGTTTCTATGCGGTCCTTAGATTTCATGTCGTGATGTCAGCATACGAGATGATGGATATTACTTCCAAATGCTGTGTGGTTCTGATACTGGCATGATTTGCACAGTTCACTAGGGGTTTTCAATTTTTCTTCCCCTGCTATTTGTGGAAGAGCAGGTGGTTTCTGCTTTGCTTTGAGTCCTAGGACCCTTCATGAGAAGGTCTTCAGAGACAAGGTATTTTTGGCTTTGACGTCACGCTGTGATCTTTCTCCGGTTGTTCCTGAACCCAGCAAGCAGAAGGTCAGTGGCTCCCTTTCTGGAGATGATTAAAGGTGGCACTTTGCTCCAGAGTGGAGGTGTGATCTTATTAATCTGGTACCAGAGTACATCTTTCAGGCAGCAAAAAGAGAAATGTAATCTTGGCTACTTTCACATGCAGTATCAAGACAATTTATTTCCTATCCACTGATCTAGGTTCTGGGACTGTAGGAAAGAAGCATCCTGGGCAGCTGCAAAAATTAGGGAATGAACTCTGCTACATAAACATTCAGCGGCTTTATATAACACAAAGCAGGGTGATTGCCAACAGCAGTCTAAATAGTAGTGAGCTAATCATTAGGGTGTGGCTCCCAGACTTTCTCAATGATCCAGGGTTAAGTGTTCCCCACAGAGCATGTGTGCAAAGGAAGCTATTTATGGGAAAAAAGATCAGGTCCTTGTGGTCTCAGCAGAAACCTGCGACCAATATTTCCTGGTTAGTGTTGGGGGAAGGCAGTTAAAAAAATACCACGACGTTTAGGAGAAAAGGAAAGTTCTCTCATATTTCTTTTCTTTCTTTTCCATTATGGTTTATTACAGGATATTGAATGTAGTTCCCTGTGTTCTCTCTCTTTTTTTTTTTTTTTTTTTTTGCGGTACGCGGGCCTCTCACTGTTGTGGCCTCTCCCGTTGCGGAGCACAGGCTCCGGACGCGCAGGCTCAGCGGCCATGGCTCATGGGCGCAGCTGCTCTGCGGCATGTGGGATCTACCCGGACCGGGGCACGAACCCGTGTCCCCTGCATCGGCAGGCGGACTCTCAACCACTGCGCCACCAGGGAAGCCCTCTCATATTTCTTAAAAAAATTTTTTTAAATAAATTTATTTATTTTTGGCTGCATTGGGTCTTCGTGGCTGTGCACAGGCTTTCTCTAGTTGTGGTGAACGGGGGCTACTCTTCGTTGCGGTGCACGGGCTTCTCATTGTGGTGGCTTCTCTTGTTGCAGAGCATGGGCTCTAGGTGTGTGGGCTTCAGTAGTTGTGGCACACGGGCTTAGTTGCTCCGTGGCATGTGGGATCTTCCCGGACCAGGGCTCGAACCTGTGTCCCCTGCATTGGCAGGAGGATTCTTAACCACTGTTAAGGGAAGCCCACCAGGGAAGCCCTCTCTCATAGTTCTGACATTAAAACATATTATTTCAGGACGTTCATAGACAGATATTGATAATTAATTTTCCCAGAATCCTCCTTACTGTAGACCTTTGACTCTCTTGGGGACGGGGCATCAAATTTGTCATCTGTAATCAGAGTTCTGGGGAGTTAGTAGGATATTACCTTGCCAGTTCTCAATTACGGAAATTTTTATATTGTTTTCATTATGTGACCAGTGTTTCTATAGGTATTTTTTAAATTTTTAAATTTTTTATTTATTTGATTGTGCCAGGTCTTAGTTGTAGCAGGCAGGCTCCTTAGTTGCGGCTCACTGGTTCCTTAGTTGCGGCACACAGGCTCCTCCGTTGTGGCATGCGAACTCAGTTGCGGCATGCACATGGGATCTAGTTCCCTGACGAGGGATTGAACCTGGGCCACCTGCATTGGGAGCGCGGAGTCTTAACCACTGCACCACCAGGGAAAGTCCCTCTACAGGCGTTAAAATATATTTATTTTCTTGGACATGATTTTATTTTTGTCTGTCCAGACAACAGAGTTGTCATGCCTTCAAAATGGACTCATTTTATATTCTTCAATGTGCTTTCTGAGGTAACGTCTAATTATCTATTCAATTAATTTCATATTAATGGTGATGAATTAAAGTGCAATCTTTTCAAAAGACATTTACTTTTCAAACAGAGGATTCTGTGAGATATAGGACTTTAACCCAGAGAGCTGACTCTTCAATCACGTATTTGGTGTGGAGGAGCTCTCTGTGTAGGGAGGTGGTGAGGACAGAGAGGCTGGAGAGCTCTGCCTCATCCCCTCTGAAGCCCTCAGACACCTTGCTGCGGCTCAGCTTTGAATAAAGCCAAGTGCTGCAATGCAGACAGGGTGGCGGCAGAGGGGAACAGACAATGTTGGAGAGCTCAGAGAAAGGGCTTCCTCCATCACGTCAGACATGTCCAAAAAGTCCAAAGGATTAGGAGGCCTTATAGACTATTAGACTTGGCAGAAAGGTTGGATTTGATGATCCTGAAGAGTCCTTTCAGTGGTGTGCTGGGTGGGAAAGCTGTCTTTTAGATGTTTGAAGAGACAATGTAGGAAGGTAAGGAGATTTGGCAGTTAAAGACTGGATGAAACTAAGGCAGTATTTACAGGCAGTAGCAAGCCCAAGTCATGGAAACAGCATGAGGAGAAATGATGTTCCTGGCAGCCTTGCTGGTCGCACCACAGGTTCATGGAGGAGCAGGTGCTGGAACCCGCAGCACCTGATACCCAGCCTTGGGACGACTTTCCACACGACAGGAACACGAGCATGTTTGATGACAGAAGGAAAGGACTGATGGAGGCTTGTTGAGGGTGCTGGAGGGGCAGTGGTTTGTTTTTTTCCTTTTAAATAAATTTATTTATTTATTTAGGGCTGCGTTGGGTCTTCGTTGCTGCGCACGAGCATTCTTTAGCTGCGGCGAGCGGGGGCTACTCTTCGTTGCGGTGCGCGGGCTTCTCATTGTCGTGGCTTCTCTTGTTGCGGAGCACGGGCTCTAGGCGCACGGGCTTCAGTAGTTGTGGCACGTGGGCTCAGTAGTTGTGGCACGTGGGTTCAGTAGTTGTGGCTCACGGGCTCTAGAGCTCAGGCTCAGTAGTTGTGGCGCACGGGCTTAGTCGCTCCGCGGCATGTGGGATCTTCCGGGACCAGGGCTCGAACCCGTGTCCCCTGCATTGGCAGGTGGATTCTTAACCACTGCGCCACCAGAGAAGCCCTGGGGCAGTGGTTTTTGAGCAAAAGACACCTCTTCTCTCTGAAGGCTGAGAGGGAAGCCCAAAAGGTGGATAAAGAAACAAGGGAGGTGGATGGACGACCAGTGCCAGGCTGTCATGCTCCTCGGGAGAATCCACATTAATGGTAAATGAAACCTCTCTCTTCACACACACACACACACACACACACACACACACACACACATGCACACGCACACGCACACACACACACACACGCTAACAAATAGTGAACAATGGAAATTCAATGATTCTTACTCGGACTGATTCTTCCCCTTTTCAAGGAGTAAATCTTCAAATGATTGCTGTGACTCACCATCGTGGATTTAGGTAGGGAGAGAAAATTGTTCCCATTTTCCTGTTTAAGTCTCTTTTAAATTAGGACTATTTTGATGCAATTCTTTGCCTCTAGAATGTAGATTATGGTGGAGCTGGCTATAGTTCATGGATAGGTGAGATCACCATCCTCCTTCCCTTCCTTTCTTTCTCTTACAAACTGATTTCTAAGTGTTGGCCACATCCCAGGACTAGGATCTATAAAATAGCCTTAACGATTTTACCAGACTAGTAACCATGACAAGATACCTCTTGAAGGTAGGATAATACAAATAATAGAAAATCTACCAGCTCTATGCTAGAATCAAGCTTGGGGGCCCAGTGCACAGCAGGTACACTTTGTAAATTTTCTTCCAATGCTCTTTGGCTTGAGCTTGTTAGGAAATGCTAGGGGAAAAATAATGGGTGCTTTCCAATCACCATAAAAAGACCCAGATTCCTTTAATTGCACATTTCTTGTGATGACAAGCCTTCATTCCTGCTCTACCTGCTGATTCCCACCTGCAGTTCAGGACTGAGAGCTAAGAGCTAAGACGATCCTCCTTCTGTACTTATAATCTCAGGATAAACCACAGACGCTAGAAATGAATGCGTAAGTTCACGTTTATCCAAAATTCAAACCTCCAGAGAGCTCATATTAGCAACGTGTATTTCTAAAAGTGCTGGGCAGTGATGAACAATTTTCATAATTGTCACCCAAGGCTTAGAATAATCCTGAGAGGCCGTCTGGATTGTCAAAGAGAGGTGCCTTTTTGTTCAGTCTCAGTATTCGATTTCTTTCATTTGATTTTCTAATTTGCTGAAAACAGAGGATGGTTTATGAGACCTCAGCCGGAATATTTGATCAGCAGGGGCCACTGAACGTCTAGCCATCTTCTCTGAATGGGAACAAAGGGAAAGCGAATCCTGCTTTATTCTCTTCCCCGAAGAGGCCACAGGGATGGTGAGAAAGTCCCTTCTTTAATGTAAAGCTGCTTGTCAAAAGAGAAAGGACTTGTCTCGCCTACCTTGCTAGCCACCTGCGTTCAATCACAAAAGGAGACATCGCCACACAAGGGTTAATTCCTAACACCTGACTCCTCCGCGAGACACTGCCAGCGAGTCTAGCCAGCGAGTCTAGCCGCTTCCCTGGTCTAATTACCCACTGAACGCTGGGGTGGGAGCCCGCTCGGCAGGAGGCCCTGCCCTACCTGCTTGAGCGCTTAGGTTGGAACACGCCTGGTTTTTAATCCTATACACGGCCCAGTCTTCTGCTAGTTGTTATTTTCCTTCCTCACCTCTGGACACTTCGGCGCATTCACTGGCAATATCATCACAGGAGAGCTCGGCTTTGACGGAAACCTCTTTGAAATGACTTTTTTTTTTTTTTTTCCCGTTCTGGCTTGCACTTGAATAATTCTCCAACAACAGCACGTCTGATTGAGTTGGCATCACAAACCCTTTTGTATGCTATTTTTTTTTTCTTCGAGAAATATTAAAGCCTGAATAAAATTGGAATGGCTGCCTGGTAATGATCTCATTATATATAAATACAAAAGTGCTCGCGGCGGGGGGAGGGGGCGGGGGTACATAAGGACTCCCAGGCTCAGGTATGCGGCGAATACCTATTACCTTGCAGGTGTCCGCCCACGGCAGCCCTCCTCCACGCCGCCGCCACCACGCATCCCTTTCAGCCTCAGGTTCAAGTTGCAGAGAACGAATGGCTGATGGAAGGTGGGAATAGGGTTTTTTTCTTTTCGCCTTCGTGACATATGTTAGGAGACGAAAGGAACCGGGCCGTGTGTTTACTTCTCATTTGGGAGCTTCACATGTTCTGATTGGTCGGGAAGCCAAGAAAGGGCAGAAGGAGAGACATTTGGTGATGGTTGCAAACCACATCCGTTCTCAATGTGAAGCTGCCTCGTTTGGTGAGGATAATTGTGAAGAGGTAGGGACGGACGCTACTCAGAGATGGTTACAAATCCCAAGCCCGCCCCTCAGTTTGAGTTCTTAGGTAGCAAAGCACACACACAGATGGCGGCAGTCGGAGTGGGGCGGGGGGTGGGAGAGACACTCTTACTGTGGGAGTTTATTAGTGCTTAGCCCCAGTCATGTTTTCTGGCTGCCATAAGTTTAGCACATCACAGAGGGTCACGTGTAGGTCCGTTCCCGATATGGGCTAAGCAACCCTGGACAATTTTTACCCGCTGTGATTAGCACCGAGAAAAGCCATTGGATAGGGGAGATGGTAGACCCCATTGCTCTCAACGTCCGTCTTAGGTTCTAAAGGGGCATTCGTCTAAAGGAGGATTGCCATCTGCCATCTTAGATCAGAAAGAGAGTGGTGGTGGTGGAGGAGTACCAGGCTGTTTCCTCCGGCATGAGGTTTTAAAGCTGATTTTTTCTTTCTGACAGCCATATTGGGAACTATCGAAAATACAGAATAATACTATGAACATAAGTCTTTGGCAAAAGGATGGCATGAATGGCAAAGATATTTTGCCCATAGTTAAAAGTCTTTCGTGCAATGTACATGGTATGTTGTAGAGCAGTGACAACAAATTCCTGTTGACTGAGGGTTATGGCCATAACATCTAAAGAAGGGAGTGTTAGGCGGATTACACAGGGGCCTGTGTGGCCGGAGGGGAGCCCCTGGCATTGGGTGGGACCATTCTCACTGTGCAGAGGTTCAGGAAAGACGTTCTCGGCCACGATGGGATTCATACTGTACACATGCTGTTTGATACACTTCTAAGTTAGTTCATTATGTGTTGACATTTGTAATGTCTTAGCCTCAGGGAAAGAATCTTCCTTCTCTCCTTCCAGTGCCACAGCTACTGTTGGGATCTGAGAGAACGTTCCCCCACTTGTGCTCTGATCTCCTTGGGTGATGGCAATGGAGGGTGAATTCAATTGTTTGCAGAAATTGAGCATTGGGACCCCAACTTCTCGTAGTTTTCCTGTTCCTTGTGGAAGGATCTAAGAGAAGTAAATCCCCATTTCAGTAATTACATATCCCCTCCAGTACCCAGGCGTATCTCGGGATGCCTCCATTTTGATGATGATGATGATAAAGAAACAACCGTTCTTTGAGAGATTAACACACGCCAAGCACAGGGCTGCCTGCTTTACACACTTTGTCTCATTACTGGGAGGTGGATACTATTATCTCATTTGCAAGATGATCTTACGGATAATAGTTTGATGTCTAACTGGAGAAGGACTGGTTTGTGGTGACACATACTTGGAGGCTGTGGAGGCCTCCTGTGGAAGCAGGGGGCGAGATGGGTCACACAGAAGAGAAATCTCTGAAGGAATCCCTTGTTTTCTCAATCCCTTTGCGCTTAGTTGACCAGTTTTCATGATGACTTCAGTATTCAGCCTCCGTCGTTTGCGATACCACAGAAATACGAGGCACAATCCCTGCCTACAGGGCACCTATAATCTAGCAGGTGGATCAGAGGAGATTGTGAAGACACCGCCACGTGGAACAGATTTGGGTTTGGCCTCTCATCTCCTATGAGCCTTTGTGGGCCTAAGCTGCTACCGCTTCTTCCTTTTTTTTTGGTCAATGCCATGTGGCTTGTGGTATTTTAGTTCCCTGGCCAAGGATGGAACCCAGGCCCTGGCAAGTGGAAGAGCCAATTCCTAACCTGACCTACGCTTCCTTCTAAAAACTAAATGATTGGACTAGATAAGAAGTTTGCAAACTTTTTTTCTATAAAAGGCCAGATATAAATATTTTAGTCTCTTGGGGTCCTACAGTCTCTGACTACTCAACGCTGCCATCATAGCATGCAAGTGGCAGCATGCAAGTGGCTGACGACAGTATGTCACAGATAGGCATGGCTGTATTCAAACAAGTTTTGTTTACAAGAACACCCGTAAATGAAAATCAGGTGTGCTGGATTTAGCCCCTGGCCGACCCCTGGACCCGTTGATGGCTATCAGCCCTTTCTGGCTAGAAAATGCAATCGTTTCTTCACCTTCCACATTGATTTCAGCCTTGGAGTGTGGAGACATTTCTTTGGCTTTTCTCTTCTTGAGGAGGAGTATATAAAAAATGGCAATAGAAGTGGTCCTGGAGAGGCACCAGGAGGGATTCCCAGCAATGTTTTGATTGAAATCGCAATGGGAGGAAGCCATTAAAAGGGGTGGGGAGAAAGGTCCCATTAATCAGAGATGGGCACTGCTGTTTTAGTTGGAGATCTGGCTATGAGCTCAGCAGGAACCCAAGGAAGACAAGATGGGGTAGGCTGGAAAACTGGCTTTTCCAGAGGCAGAAGGCTAAAGAATTCTTTTCAGAACAAGATTTCCATGCAATTTCTTATATAAAGCTTAAAATCCAAGCATAGTCAATAATGAAATTCTGCTTGTGTTGGGAAACACAATCTAGCATAGCAACGTAACAATCTTAACAAAGGACCCTAACAGTCCTAACAGTCTAACACAGTATAAACGTAGGTTTCATTTTTGTTGCAAATACCTATATCTCTCCATTTGAAAACTCTCTCATGTGGTTTTGCCATATATTTGAATAACCAGGGTTTCCAAGACATTTAAACAGAGGCACAGTCATAGGACTCTTCCTGTTGCAAGTGACGGAAACACCTTGTTCAGTTTGACCTAAAACACGGGATGTGTGGGCTCAGAAGACAACACAGTCCAGAGGGATGCTGGCTTCCTCTGGGGGAAGTGTCTGATCCGGAATGTCACACGAGGTCATTCGTTTCCTGTCTCTTTCATTTCTTCTTTCCTTGTGTATCAGCCTCATCTGCAGGGGGACTCCTTTCTGGGTAATAGGATGCTATCCCAAGACTCACTTTCTTCTATGACCAAATACAGCAAAGGAGCAAGGGCTTCTTTTTTGTCGAAAGCGATGGCACGGTCTCCTTGGCCCTGATTGGGCCATGTGCCCATTTCTAGACCAACTCCTGTGGTCTTAGCCAGTTAGGGCCCACTACACAGCTGAGAATGGTAAAGGGGAGGTTCCCCAAAGGAGAGTTGGATTACATCTATTGGACAGAGGTGGATGATTTTGGGTAACTACCAGCAGATGTCCAGTGTAGTAATACATTATAATTTTCAAAACACTCTCTTGGAAACGGTCTCATCTGATTTTACAACAGTTTCATGGGAATACGTGTGTCAGGTATTATTATTTCCATTTTCAGATGAGAACACTAGGGCTTAAATCACATGACTTGTTCAAAGTCACATAGGTGGTAAAAGATGTTGTATTACATTTTTTCCTTCATGCTGTGATGTTTGACCACTGGACAACAGAACTGTCACCTCTCTTGTTTTGGACTAGATACCTATTAATATCACCTAAAAGAGAATTAGCATTCACCATAGCACACTGGCTTATACTGATTCTATAGCAAAGTAAGAATCTCACTGGTTTTTCCACGATTGCTGGTAAAATGTACCTAAAATGGCTTTTTGAACCTAAGTGCAGGGCTACCTTTATTCCTGTGATATTTTATATTAAATGTCCCCCACTGCCAGCCTGGCAAGGATTTTTGAGTCATGTGGAGTCCAAAACATTAACTGTCTCTTCCAGCTTTGTACCATCTTCAAGTTTAACAAATAGCTGCTTCTATTTCATCTTTTAAGTAATTGCTGAAGTGGTTGAACAATATATGTAACATTGACTAATGACTGACTTTAATCTGGAATGAAGTCTCCAGGTGACACGTCGCAGGACCCTACCTTTGGATTTGTTCAATATTTTTATAACTGATATGGCTGGAGGCTTAACTGATACGTTAGAAAGGTCAGTCACATCACAGATGGAATATATCTTCTCATTTGACCTCCTGTCCCATATTTCTGATATGAGCAACATTTTGATTGAGGACATCACCATTTACAATGAAAATCCAAATGATTGACATGGAGTCAGTGGTAACTATGATGTCGTGAAACCCCCGCATCATTTATCCTGGACAGAGTCAGGAAAATTGTGGCCATTCAGTTAATGTTACAATTACAGAAATGAAAATAAGAAGGTAATCACAGTGGTGGTCAAACATCACCATCTGAGAAAATTTAGGAAGAAACAGACAGTACGTATTCCCCTAGTGACTTAATTTTCTTTTTTCAGATTAGAAAATTGAAATTCTAGAACTCACATGGAAGTGATACCAAGAATTCGGCCAGAAATATTATCTAGGACTCAGCTTCTCAGGCACGCACGTGGCAGGTGGGTTGTGGGCTCATCTGGTGGCAGGGATGGCAGTGAGGACTTTACCCAAACGTGCTCCCATCTTATAGCTTTGGCTGGGGGTTAGTTCGAAGCACTTTGAAGGAGGATGAGAGATTTTTATGAATACTAGAAATAATTTTATCCATTATTATCATCATTTAAACAGGTTTGAGAAACATCACTGTGCAGCTTAATTTCTCTAAAAAGACCCCTTTTAGGACTGGGCTCAGCCCTAGAGCGGGAGGCTTCTTGGGAAGGTCCGGGGGAGGCACCCTCGTCACTTTCGCCCTGGTCACTTTCTCCCCGAGGACTGATTCCACCGCCAAAATCTTTGCAGCCCCTGTGTCCCAGCTGATGACCATGTTCTCCCAGACAATGACCGGAACACAGCCGTTCCTGCACTGCCTTCTCCCGTCTCTGCTCCCTCTTCCCCACCCTGAGAGCTTGTAGAAACGCCACCCTCACGTAGGTATTTCCTTGAGAAATCTTGCTTTCAAACTAATGGATGGGTTTCACGGAAGATGAACAAAAGCGATTCTCTTCTCTTCTTTCCCATTAAGTGATTAGCCTTGAGATCTGGAAAATACCGTTTCTGTTTAAAAGGAGAAATATTTAGAGAGCAAGCTTCACCTTTTCCCAGCTGCTCTCAGAAAACGAGAAAACAGTCGCTTGTTCTTTTGTTCAGGTCTCTCACCCGCCCCCTCCCCTCCCAGCGGCCCCCTTTCCCCATCACAGTCCTTCCTCAGCTACAAGCACAGAATATTGAGGTGCTAATAAGCTCAAAAATGTTCCAGCCTTGTGTTAGGCGTCAGCCACATTGCACTGCTCAAAAGAGGTTAAATGCTTGTGTGAACCTGTGTTTTCCACCCCCGGCCAGGCAGCCCTAAGCCAGGCTGATCCGGCCTCGCCTGGGCCTCTCCCCACAAGAGACTCGTGGCGCGGCGGGATGATTGAGGTGACCTCAGCCTCCCCAGCAGCTGCTGACTTGCACTTGGAAATTCAATCCTCTCAAGGTAATTCCTCAGCTTAGGAGAAACTTCCAGCAATGAATTCTGACTTTGATGCAGGGCAAAGGCAGGCTCCCTGGCTTCCACAGACGCCAGGCCTGGGGTGGGTGAGAAGCGGTGT
Source organism: Globicephala melas (assembly GCF_963455315.2). Taxonomy (NCBI): domain Eukaryota; kingdom Metazoa; phylum Chordata; class Mammalia; order Artiodactyla; family Delphinidae; genus Globicephala; species Globicephala melas. Next base: position 5,060,322 of record NC_083318.1, read on the forward strand.
GTTATCAAAGCAGTTTTACAAGGGCTCATTAGGAGGTTTCTAGCAATTTCTAGAACACCGTTCTGAATCTTCTTTCCCTTCGGAGGTTTTCTGCATCCCAAATGACTCGGGCCCGTCTGGCCACCCCATAGGCTACAAGGTGGCCTGGCTTCGAATGTCAGAGTAAAACTACGCTTCTGTCTCTTCTCGGCTGGAGCACCTCTCACTGCTTAGAGTGGCACTTTGACACTAACATCGGAGGCCGAACTAATTGTAGAAGGAGATATGGGGGAACCATTTGCTATGGTACCTCGGTCACCTCCTGCAAGCTGGTGGAAGTGGACATCTTGGCATAAACAGATGGGGTACCAGGTTCGGAGAAATTCTCCTCAATGCAGGGAAGTGGCCCAGAGATTCTGCAATAACCATCTGCTTTTAAGATTTTGGGGATCATTTTTCTCAGGCGGTAACCATTTCCCTTTCTTTTCCTTCCTCACTCCCCAAAGCCGCTCCCATCCCCAAGAGCAGGAAGTCCCCAGTGGTGGATGCAGGGACTGCCATGACATTCCTCTGCCTCCTCACGGGGGACGGCTTTGTTGTGGGAAGATCTGAATGTCCTTGTTGTCCCCTAAAGCTTCAGCTCCGAGTTTCAGGATGAGTTTCAGGATCAATCGTCACTGAGCCCTTGATCATCTTTTATGCCCCGTAGAAGTATGTTTTTACTCATCCATTTCTTCAGGAGGTAAGAAATAAAACTGTTCCATTCTAGGCATAAATTAGCATTTATAACAATGCAGTGCAAAAAATGTAATTTAAATAGAACTGATTAGAATTTTGATAGGCACCTAGGAACCTCTAAACAAATGCTGATCAGGTAATGAGTGGAACAAGCCATTTATTTCAGTGCTTCACTTCTCCGTTCGATGATTGGGTCACAGTTTCCCAAACATCTACGGCGACTGTTCATTAATTATTCACTTCTCGCTCAGTAATTGTCCAATTTAACTACACACCGTGAGCTTACAGGCAAAGCCACAGAAGACAGCAGAGGGAAAAAGGGACAACCTAGATAAAAGTATATTTTCTTTTTGTAATAACATTCGCTAATTCAAGGACTCAGAGAGAGGGTTAGCTATTGTTAGACCTTGGCCATTGTCTCATCTACATGCACTGGACTAAATTGCTCACCATTTGTTAAGCGGGGACGTTTAAGCTCCAGAGTGGCGAGCTTTGCAGATGAGGCTGTACAAGTTGGCATTCAGCCTGTCTTTGTGGGTAGAGCCTCACCTTTGGGTCAGCGAGCAACATGCCGTAAGTGGGACAGAGAAGTTTCAGGATGCTATCATCCTGAATCACATGTTTTTCTTCAGGTGCGTCATCTTGGAAAATGTCCTGAATCAATCTGGAAGGTTCGTTTGCAGGGTTTTTCTCCATTGATATTTTGGAGGTTTTTCTTTTATTAAGAAGATGAAAATGTTTCCCTCTTATTTCATGAGTTCGACACACGTTCAGGAAATTCTGGGTGCGGTGGCTTCCCCAGGATATCATTGCATTCCATGTTCTGCTTTACTTATGGATGATATTCACTGGTAGTTAAAATTAGTTTATCAGCCCTCTTGTCTTGATATAATCTTGGTATTAGTAGGATGTCATCTGCTAGAATGCAGGTTAGAAGTGAAATCCCAAGAAAGGCAATAAGTTAAACAATTGTTCCCCCGCAAGTCAGAACAAAGCGTTGTTTTAAAGGAAGAATCATCAGTTTATTATAGTTTTTTAAAAAATGTTTATTTATTTGTCTGTATAGGGTCTTAGTTGCAGCACGCGAGACCTTCATTGCAGCACGTAGGCTACTCTCTAGTTGTGGCGCGCGGGCTCTCAAGTGTGCGGGCTCCGTAGTTGCAGCACGCGGGCTCTAGAGCGTGCAGGCTTAGCTGCCCCGCGGCATGTGGGATCTTAGTTCCACGACCAGGGATCGAACCGGCGTCCCCTGCATTGGAAGGCGGATTCTTAACCGCTGGACCACCAGGGAAGCCCCTTTATTATAGTTTTAATGTTGCCCTCCTTGTCCTGGGTGTTTTGTGGGTGAAGAACCTCCAGGGATGAGGCTCTACAAAGTGGAGCGTGCTTTGAACGAGCACCTGATATCTGGGGCAGGTGGGAGAACAGGGCTAGCGTGATCCTATGGTCTGGCGGGTTAATGGTTGGCATAGCGATTTGTGTGAGTGGCACTTGTCTTTCTTCCTGCTGCAGCCTGAAAAGAGAATGTCTTCCTTCCTTTGTGTCATGACTGGGTACAAAGCAAGCATCTAAGGCGGTACCCAGTGGAGGAGGCGTCTACGCTGCTCATCATTACAGAGTTCATAAAGCTGGGGTCTAGGTGAAACCCGCATGCTGGCAGTGGAGTGACAAGCATGTGTAGAGAATTTCTGTTGATGAAAACAACAGTAAATATCTCTGGGACAGAGTCTTTGTTGCCCAAACTTACTGTATCCTTGGGGAAGAAAAAGTAAAAGTTTGTTATTGCCGGAAGAATTGATAGCAGCCTGGCTCTATGTTTGCAGAATTCAACCGTCCTCTGAATACCTGTTTCTTCGAATAGGTGTCGGGCCATTTTACAGCTGAGTAAACTAAGGCAAAGAGAGGTGAAGAGATTTGCCATACTCACAAAATAATTCTGAGGCCTAGGAGAAATGAGGACCAATGGTCCACCGCAAAGCGATTTAAAACCGCCTAGGCCTATGTGTATCCCTGTGCCTTTCTTTTAAAATAAAGTAAAAAGGAATTAGGTGTACTCTTAGAGATGGCTGGTACTGTTTTCGACAGTGATGATTTTGGTTCTCGTGAACTTTGCTATTTAGAGATATGCTAAGAGATCTTACTACCTTGGAACAAGCAAATAGCAAACAGATAAAATATTGTGTTTGGGGTAATTTATTTTCGACGGCTTTGTTAACTGAGCAATTAACTGGAGTATTTCCCTAGTGTGAACAGGGACTCTATTCATATTAAAACAATTAATTGGACAATTGTCGTAGGGTGAACGTTTACTCTCTTATTTTCTTCTCCTCCTCCTGCCACCTCTCCTTCCCCACATGTCTGGCTCTCCCAGAGACAGCAATTTCCACCGCATAATGTCTACGTGAAGATTGGAAGCTCTCAAGAATCATGGCAAGGAACTACAGCCACACACTTATTCTCAGCCGATCTTTGCATATCTTTGGATTTTTATGTTTTGCTTACTTTCCAATGACTGAGTTCCACGCTATAACATCTCCGTTATTTTGGTGGGTGGATTAGAGCTTATTGTCTCTCACAGCAGCCTTCGGCTGCCCTGGGTGAGACCTCCACAGCCTTACTTACCTTATCATAATATTGGAAAGCAATTTCTCTTGACTGCTGTGAACCGACACTAGAATTCTGAAATGCTGCCATGGTCATTAAGTGATTTCCAATTAGTTAATTGGTTTCACAGGCTGCTTCTTTCTAAACTGTACCTTAAATGAAAAGCGGAACCGTTCATTTTTGAAAGGAAAAAATATCCTGGAGCCTTTGAGTTTTAAGATCCTAAAACAAAGCATACTTTGGAAGAAACGTCACAGAAAACACCAGTCCTGCAAACAGAAAATATTATTATTATTATTACGGAAAAGAACGGACGGTCTCTCCTGACCTTGCCAAATGGTCGAGGGTTTATGTTGCCCACTTTAACTTTGAATCAAAGGAAGTGAGGTCGATTATTGGAGAGCAGCACAGAACATGGAGAGTTTCGAGATCAACATGGATTCTTCTCTAGGGAAGCTTCCTGGGCCTCTGTGTTGGGTCTTCAGGGCCATATCTGCCTGCCTGCTCTAGGATGTACTAACCCTCACTGAGCAGGGGGGCAAAGTCCTTGTGCATGGTTTATCAAGAAGCTGCTTTTTGGAAAGAGAACTCTATATGGTTAGGTATGTGGACTGACAGAAGGAATGGGGTGAAAGACGGTGAGAGGTTTACTTAGGATATCTCTAGTCAACACGTGTTGTTAATGGTGGGGGCCATAAACAGGATTTTTAAGCAATAACTGATTTGCACAGTAGAATAAATACTTATTCAATAGGGTAGATATGGTAATAATTACCCACTAGGGTAAATCAATCATCTGTTTTCCCTGATAGAAAACTTGGCTTTAATAGTAGGTAGGATGCATAAAATATGAATGCAAAATTTCCTCTCTATTAATTAGATAAAAATGCAGCCAATCAAATAAGAAGCATCGGAGTCTAGCAGTTAAAAGCATGGACTCTGGAGACATACTACCTGGGTGGAAATCCTGATTGTCACTTTCTAGCTGTGTGACTTGGGGCAAGTTGCTTGACCTCTCTGTGCTTGTCTCTGGGGAAATGGAGGAGAGGGGTAATACCATCCTCACAGGGTTGTTATGAAAGGTGAACATAAAGGGTTAAAATTCATCAATCCCTTAGAATCGAGTTTGAAACATAGTTTGTTAAAGAAACCAAATTTTATCGTATGCCATATTTTGAAAGATCCATCTTTTGATTTCTCCATTGAAAAAACCCTCCCCTCTTCTGGGTAACCAGCCATGAGATCCAGTACTCAAAGGAGGGCAAGAGCTGAGATGCTGGCAGTCCCTTGGGTTGGTCAGTCCATCTGTCGGTCAGCTATGTTCCCTGCCATTAGCTCTTTAAGACAATTTCTTTCCCCCAAATCGGTCAGCCTGACCTTTTTGTTAAAGAAGAATGTTTATGTCAGAGAAGTAGATTAAATTGGAATAGCAAAGGGGGCAGTAGCTGGAATACTGGGTCAGAAAGAGGCAGAGAACTTCAGTGTGTGCAAGTGTATATGTGTGTGTGTGTGCGTGTGTGTCTGTATGAAAGACAGAGACAGAGAGACATGGTGTCAGAGAAAGACAGAGAGGACACACAGACACATTCACACAGAGAGACACAGGGACACAGACAGAGACAGAGAGAACATGCGGAGAGCAACAGAAAATCTTCGGTGAGTGGAAGACCGTGCACAGGGAAAGTCAGCACTTTGCTGAGAAGGAATTGAGAGACGTGAGGAATACTGAAGGCCAGGAAGGGAGCTGAGGACAGAAAGCCCTGACTGGTGATCGTGCCTTTCTGTCTGCTTTAGAGGTAGTTGGTTCATCATTTCAGCAGCCTGGAGTCCTTTAGTAATGACCTTATGGATTAAAATTTAAAACCAAATTAGATGTGTTTTCAAAACAGCACTCACACTGAATTGATAACAAGACGCTGAAGTTGGGCTCACAGTTATCCCAGAGCCCGGGGTATGCTGTTCTGCTAGACGGTCCTGGTGCTTGTTGAAGTGGGTAGGACCACAGCCCCGCTTTCTTCTGTGTCACTTCCCGCCCTGCCTAAAGACAGCACTTTCAGGTGATACGCTGGCAGGCACAAGTAACGCATTTACGGGCACATGTTGCCTGGCCTCGATAGTAACCCTGGTAGAAACTTGTCTGCTTTTTAAAAAATTTATGTTTAAGTTTCCTCGTGCAGCCTGTTCATTCCAGTCGAAACGATGGTTTGAGAAATACTAAGTCCAGAATCTCATAATGATACAGGAGTTTTGAGACCGTGTTTTTCTTTTTTGAATTTTATTTTATTTATTTTTTTATACAGCAGGTTCTTATTAGCCATCCATTTTATACACATCAGTGTATACATGTCAATCCCAACAGCCCAATTCATCACACCACCACCCACACCCCCCCCCGCCGCTTTCCCCCTTTGGTGTCCATACGTTTGTTCTCTACACCTGTGTCTCAATTTCTGCCCTGCAAACTGGTTATTCTGTACCATTTTTCTAGGTTCTGCATATATGTGTTAACATACAGTATTTGTTTTTCTCTTTCTGACTTACTTCATTCTGTATGACAGTCTCTAGATCCATCCACGTCTCGACAAATGACCCAATTTCGTTTCTTTTTATGGCTGAGTAATATTCCATTGTATATATGTACCATATCTTCTTTATCCATTTGTCTGTCGATGGGCATTTAGGTTGCTTCCATGACCTGGCTGTTGAAATAGTGCTGCAATGAACATTGGGGTGCATGTATCTTTTTGAATTATGGTTTTCTCTGGGTATATGCCCAGTAGTGGGATTGCTGGGTCATATGATAATTCTATTTTTAGTTTTGTAAGGAACCTCCATACTGTTCTCCATAGTGACTGTATCAATTTACATTCCCACCAACAGTGCAAGAGGGTTCCCTTTTCTCCACACCCTGTCCAACATTTGTTGTTTGTAGATTTTCTGATGATGCCCATTCTAACCGGTGTGAAGCGTTACCTCATTGTAGTTTTGATTTGCATTTCTCTAATAATTAGTGATGTTGAGCAGCTTTTCATGTGCTTCTTGGCCATCTGTATGTTTTCTTTGGAGAAATGTCTATTTAGGTCTTCTGCCCGTTTTTGGATTGGGTTGTTTGTTTTTTTAATATTGAGCTGCACAAGCTGTTCAGATATTTTGTAGATTAATCCTTTGTCCATTGATTCATTTGCAAATATTTTCTCCCATTCTGAGCATTGTTTTTTCATCTTGTTTATGGTTTCCTTTGCTGTGCAAAAGCTTTGAAGTTTCATTAGGTCCCATTTGTTTATTTTTGTTTTTATTTCTATTACTGTAGGAGGTGGGTCAAAAAAGATCTTGCTGTGACTTATGTCAAAGAGTGTTCTGCCTATGTTTTCCTCTAAGAGTTTTATAGTGTCCGGCCTTACATTTAGGTCTTTAATCCATTTTGAGTTTATTTTTGTGTATGGTGTTAGGGAGTGTTCTAATTTCATTCTTTTACATGTAGCTGTCCAGTTTTCCCAGCACCACTTATTGAAGAGACTGTCTTTTCTCCATTGTATACCCTTGTCTCCTTTGTCATAGATTAGCTGATCACAGATGCATGGGTTTATCTCTGGGCTTTCTATCTTGTTCCATTGATCTATATTTCTGTTTTTGTGCCAGGACTATAATGTCTTGATTACTATAGCTTTGTAGTATAGTCTGAAGTCAGGGAGTCTGACTCCTCCAGCTCCGCTTTTTCCCCTCAAGACTGCTTTGACTTTTCAGGGTCTTTTGTGTCTCCATAGAAATTTTAAGAGATTTTGTTCTAGCTCTGTAAAAAATGCCATTGGTAATTTGATAGGGATTGCATTGAATCTGCAGATTGCTTGGGGTAGTATAGTCATTTTCACAATACAGATTCTTCCAATCCAAGAACATGGCATATCTCTCCATCTGTTGGTATCATCTTTAATTTCTTTCATCAGTGTCTTATAGTTTTCTCATACAGGTCTTTTGCCTCCCTAGGTAGGTTTATTCCTAGGTATTTTATTCTTTTTGTTACAATGGTAAATGGAAGTGTTTCCTTAATTTCTCTTTCAGAGTTTTCATCATTAGTATATAGGAATGCAAGAGATTTCTGTGCATTAATTTTGTATCCTTCAACTTTACCAAATTCGTTGATTAGCTCTAGTAGTTTTCTGGTGGCATCTTTAGGATTCTCTATGTATAGTATTGTGTCATCTGCAGTGACAGTTTTACTTCTTCTTTTCCAATTTGTATTCCTTTTATTTCTTTTTCTTCTCTGATTGCCATGGCTAGAGCTCCCAAAACTATGTTGAATAATAGTGGTGAGAATGGACATCTTTGTCTTTTTCCTGATCTTAGAGGAAATGCTTTCAGTTTTTCACCATTGAGAATGATGTTTGCTGTGGGTTTGTCATATATGGCCTTTATTATGTTGAGGTAGGTTCCCTCTATGCCCACTTTCTGGAGAGTTTTTATCATAAATGGGTGTTGAATTTTGTCAAAAGCTTTTTCTGCATCTACTGAGATGATCATATGGTTTTTCTTCTTCAGTTTGTTAATATGGTGTATCACATTGATTGATTTACATATATTGAAGAATTCTGCATCCCTGGGATAAATCCCACTTGATCATGGTGTATGATCCCTTTAATGTGTTGTTGGATTCTGTTTGCTAGTATTTTGTTGAGAATTTTTACATCTATATTCATCAGTGATATTGGTGTGTAATTTTCTTTCTTTGTAGTATCTTTGTCTGGTTTTGGTATCAGGGTGATGGTGGCCTCATAGAATGAGTTTGGGAGTGTTCCTTCCTCTGCAATTTTTTGGAAGAGTTTGAGAAGGATGGGTGTTAGTTCTTCCCTAAATGCTTGATAGAATTCACCTGTGAAGCCATCTGGTCCTGGACTTTTGTCTGTTGGAATATTTTTAATCACAGTTTCAATTTTATTACTTGTGATTTGTTTGTTCATATTTTCTATTTCTTCCTGGTTCAGTCTTGGAAGGTTATACCTCTCTAAGTATTTGTCCATTTCTTCCAGGTTGTCCATTTTATTGGCATAGAGTTGGTTGTAGTAGTCTCTTAGGATGCTTTGTATTTCTGTGGTGTCTGTTGTAACTTCTCCTTTTTCATTTTTAATTTTATTGATTTGAGTCCTCTCCCTCTTTTTCTTGATGAGTCTGGCTAATGGTTTATCAATTTTGTTTATCTTCTCAAAGAACCAGCTTTTGGTTTTATTGATCTTTGCTATTGTTTTCTTAGTTTCTATTTCATTTATTTCTGCTCTGATCTTTATGATTTCTTTCCTTCTGCTACCTTTGGGTTTTGTTTGTTCTTCTTTCTCTAGTCCCTCTAGGTGTAAGGTTAGATTGTTTATTTGAGATGTTTCTTGTTTCTTGAGGTCAGATTGTATAGCTATAAACTTCCTTCTTAGAACTGCTTTTGTTCCATCCCATAGGTTTTGGATCATCGTGTTTTCGTTGTCATTTGTCTCTAGGTATTTTTTGATTTCCTCTTGATTTCTTCAGTGATCCCATGGTTATTTAGTAACTTATTGTTTAGTCTCCATTTGTTTGTGTTTTTTACGTTTTTTCCCCTGTAATTGATTTCTAATCTCATAGCGTTGTGGTCAGAAAAGACGCTTGATATGATTTCAGTTTTCTTAAATTTACTGAGGCTTGATTTGTGACCCAAGATGTGATCTATCCTGGAGAATGTTCCGTGTGCACTTGAGAACAAAGTGTAATCTGCTGTTTTTGGATGGAATGTCCTATAAATATCAATTAAATCTATCTGGTCTATTGTGTCATTTAAAGCTTTTGTTTCCGTATTTATTTTCATTTTGGATGATCTGTCCATTGGTGTAAGTGATGGGTTAAAGTCCCCCACTATTATTGTGTTACTGTTGATTTCCTCTTTTATAGCTGTTAGCAGTTGCCTTATGTATTGAGGTGCTCCTATGTTGGGTGCATATATATTTATAATTGTTATATCTTCTTCTTGGATTGATCCCTTGATCATTATGTAGTGTCCTTCCTTGTCTCTTGTAACATTCTTTATTTTAAAGTCTATTTTATCTGATATGAGTATTGCTACTCCAGCTTTCTTTTGATTTCCATTTGCATGGAATATCTTTTTCCATCCCCTCACTTTCAGTCTGTATGTGTCCCTAGGTCTGAAGTGGGTCTCTTGTAGACAGCATATATATGGGTCTTGTTTTTGGATCCATTCAGCAAACCTGTGTCTTTTGGTTGGAGCAGTTAATCCATTCACGTTTAAGGTAATTATCGATATGTATGTTCCTATGACCATTTTCTTAATTGTTTTGGGTTTATTTTTCCAGGTCCTTTTCTTCTCTTGTGTTTCCCACTTAGAGAAGTTCCTTTAGCATTTGTTGTAGAGCTGGTTTGTTGGTGCTGAATTCTCTTAGCTTTTGCTTGTGTGTAAAGCTTTTGATTTCTCCATGGAATCTGAATGAGATCCTTGCTGGGTAGAGTAATGTTGGTTGTAGGTTCTTCCCTTTCATCACTTTAAATATGTCCTGCCACTCCCTTCTGGCTTGTAGAGTTTCTGCTGAGAAATCAGCTGTTAACCTTATGGAAGTTCCCTTTTATGTTATTGGTCATTTTTCCCTTGCTGCTTTCAATAATTTTTCTTTGTCTTTAATTTTTGCCAATTTGATTATTATGTGTCTTGGTGTGTTTCTCTTTGAGTTTATCCTGTATGGGACTCTCTGCACTTCCTGGACTTGGGTGGCTATTTCCTTTCCCATGTTAGGGAAATTTTCAACTGTTATCTCTTCAAATATTTTCTCAGGTCTTTTCTCTCTCTCTTCTCCTTCTGGAACACTTATAATGTGAATGTTGTTGCGTTTAATGCTGTCCCAGAGGCCTCTTAGGCTGTCTTTTTTCTTTTCATTGTTTTGTCTTTATTCTGTTCTGCAGCAGTGAATTCCACCATTCTGTCTTCTAGGTCACTTATCCATTCTTCTGCGTCAGTTATTCTGCTACCGATTCCTTCTAGTGTAGTTTCATTTCAGTTATTGTATTGTTCATCTCTGTTTGTTTGTTCTTTAATTCTTCTAGGTCTTTGTTAAACATTTCTTGCATCTTCTTGTTCTTTGCCTGTATTCTCTTTCTGAGGTCCTGGATCATTTTCACTATCATTATTCTGAATTCTTTGTCTGGAAGGTTGCCTATCTCCACTTCATTTAGTTGTTTTTCTGGGGTTTTATCTTGTTCCTTCATTGGATATATAACCCTCTCCCTTTTCATCTTGATATCTCTCTGTGAATGTGGTTTTTGTTCCACAGGCTGCAGGATTGTAGTTCTTCTTGCTTCTGCTGTCTGCCCTCTGGTGGATGAGGCTATCTCGAGACCGTGTGTTTTGAAAGCGAAATGTTTTCAGGAACGACAAGTTCCTCTGCTACCTTCTCCAGCAGCAAACCCTGTTTCCTACTGCCTAGTTGTTCCAGAGAGAGGGAGAATCTTTTATTTCAGTTTTCTGCAATAGAATGCAGTTTTTTCTCCTCATATACTTTTTAGAACAGGAGCTGCTCTTTCAAGTTTGCTAATCAGTATAAAGGCAAGAAGACATCAAAGGGAATGCTTCTTGGTTTGAAGACACAGCAAGGCTTTCTCTTGTAATGAAGTGCATTGATAAGTTTATTTCTGTGGTCCATGAAGCTAGTTATGACTCAATAAATATCAAATCAATCAATCAGCCACATAACCTCTCCCTGCCCTCAAGGAACTTATGATCTGCTGAAACACGATGAGTATCATGTACCTATATCTTTTAATATTTTTTTGACTTTCACTTAATGGGAATAAAATCTCACGAATTCCCAACCAGGGAGCCTGAAGAGGTTTGGGCTCCTAAATTCATTTACAAGCCAATGAGAAGATTTGGTTGGAGTTGATACCTGAGCCTGAATAATGCTTGTGAAATGGCCCCTTTACGAAAGAGAGCTAAGTGCTAAAATAACACGGGGGCTGAAGAAAGTGTGGCTGCTTGTGATGGTCCAGAGGGGTGTGTGCTGTGTCTCCAAGGGTAGGGAGAGCAGGGCAAGCACACTGGGACAAGACTGTACCATCTATTAATCACAAGATTTAAAACCACGTTTCACTTACGTGGGATTCCATGCTAACGTGAGTGGCTTTTCCATTTCAGAAGGCAGCAGGAGCTCGCCGCAGAGTCAGTGGGCATCTGAAAGCCTGATTAAATGTGGTGAGGGTACGCACGGAATATTTTAGTCTCTGGATGTTATTTAGATTGAGACAGGAGCGTCTTGGGGGAACAGAGATGCATTAAAGCTGCACACGTAACGGACCATCTTTTACTTCCAGAGAGGCTGCATGTTGCTGTGTGGGCTCCAGCGGCCCCCGGTAAAGCTCTTGGCTTCTTCCTGACCTGTGCTAAACCTGCTCTCTGGGCTCAAGACGCATTAGAAATAAACAAAATGCACTTGTTTGAACCGATGCCGGACATGAAGCGGCTCCTGGGCTTTACATCAGGATCTCTGGTAGGCGTGGTTATCCGGGTCTCTGGTAGGCGTGGTTATCCTCTGGCTGCGTGCGCTGGGGTTTGGGTGACGGGATATTTATTTATTTATCTTGGAGGATAGTTGCTTTACAGTGTTGTGTTAGTTTCTGCTGTACAGAAAAGTGAATCGGTTATACGTATACATATAACCACTCTTTTTTAGATTTCCTTCTCATTTAGGTCAACACAGAGCACTGCGTGAAGTTCCCTGTGCTATACAATAGGTTCTCATTAGTTATCTATTTTATGCATAATAGTGTGTATGTGTCAATCCCAATCTCTCAATTCATCCCATCCCCCCATCCCCCCTTGGTAACCGTAAGCTTGTTCTCTACATCTGTGACTCTATTTCTGCTTTGCAGATAAGTTCATCTGTACCATTTTTCTAGATTCCACATATAAGCGATATTACATATTTGTCTTTCTCTGTGTGAGTTCACTCTGTATGGCAGTCTCTAGGTTCGTCCACGTCTCTGTAAATGGCTTTATTTCATTCTTTTTTATGGCTGAGTAATATTCCATTGTATATATGTACCACATCTTTTTCCATTCCTCTGTAGGTGACAGGAAATTTCAAACTAAATGGGCCAGACATTTAACACCTGGAGGCACTTGGTCTTGTGACTGTTCCTAGGTTCTCGAGCCTTTAGGAAGCTCCCGATCGAATAGGAGGGAGGGTGCTGTCCTCCCTCAATGGTTTATGCCTTCTCACTGATCTGCCTCTTACCTTGTCCCTTACTTAACTCATTCTTCAAGAGCAGCTAAAAATGTCACGTTGATCTTCCTTGGTGCCTGCCTTTACTAATGCTTATCCCCCTTCCTGCCCCATCCCCATAAAACACTTAAGAAGCATAGGATCGGGCTTCCCTGGTGGCGCAGTGGTTGAGGGTCTGCCTGACGATGCAGGGGACACGGGTTCGTGCCCCGGTCCGGGAAGATCCCACATGCCGCGGAGCGGCTGGGCCCGTGAGCCATGGCCGCTGAGCCTGCGCGTCCGGAGCCTGTGCTCCACAACGGGAGAGACCACAACAGTGAGAGGCCAACATACCGCAAAAAGAAAAGAAAAAAAAGAAGCATAGTATCATAGAAAAGCATGGATTTTGTTCCAGATAAGTCTGAGGTCTCACAGTTACTAGGTGTGTTTACCTGGTAAGGCTTCTCGTCCGTTTTTAGCCTTACTTTCCCTTAACTGTAAAGTGGGGATAATGCCACTTACCTTAGGGTTTGTAGGCGCATTAAATGATACCATCAAGTACAAGGCCAGGTCGAGAATATTCCACTGATCTTAGCTCCTTCATCCTTCATAGTTTGTCCGGCCAACTGTAATTCTTAATCGTTTGGTCATGGATCTGTTGGAGAATCTGATGAAAGTGATGGTCTCTGCTCCCAGGGAAAAAAAAAGATACATGCACAAAATTTCATACAATTTAAGGAAATTCAGGGATCCCTAGAGCCCAAACGAGAGCCCCTTAAGGATGGTGAACCTGGGACTTCCCTAGTGGTTCAGTGCTTAGGATTCCGTGCTTTCATTGCAGGGGGCATGGGTTTTATCCCTGGTCAGGGAACAAAGATCCTGCCAGCCGCGAGGCATGGCCAAAAAAAAAGGTGGTTGTCCCTCGGTTAAACCCCTCCTCTACAAATAGCCACATTTGTAAGACACTGGCGAGGCTGAAAAGAGACCTGGCGCTTAGGAGGGGCTGAACAAACACTGGTTAATCTCACCTCTGTCTAAATTGCAATCACGATATACACCATGCCTGGTGGAAATCTAGCTGTAATTTTTCCCTCTGTTTAGTTTTGAGAAGCTGTCATGGACAAGTGACAGAAATACCTCTGAGTGGAGAGTCTGGTCCCTGACTGACATGTCTTCCAGCTGGCCTGCCCTGCCTGTTTTCGACAAATTTGGCCTTTTCAAAGACCTTCCCTTTCTTATCCCACTCTACCCTGCAGTCCTGTGTGTGCTGCTCCCCAGCCAGGCGATGTGTTTTGCTGACATCTCTGTCTTTGCTCTCTGTACGGGATGGAGAGCAATTATCCTTTGGTTGGTCCCCGTGTCTGTGTTTTGGCAGACTGCCCTGCCTTCCATGTGATAAGTGTTTTGCAGACGGTGCAGCCTGACCTCTGCCAAGCCTAATGTCACCCTCATCAGATGCCGCCTGGGTCCAGGGGTTACCTCCACCTGCCCCTTCCCTTCTGAGTCTGCTGCTGCAGCTTCCCCTGGCACTACGTTTAAAAGCACAAAACGATGTGCAAGTCTGACTGTGATCCAGTGCCTTGGAACAATGTTAGCAGTGAAAGTGAACCTGGATAATTCAGGCACCTCTGAATGTTTTTCTTACAACCTGCATTGGTTTGTCTGACTGTGTACAGAAAGTAAATGGACTGGATAATCGCCATATTTCTACTCCGTGCTGTGTAGCCTGCGCCTCTGGAAACAAAAGTTTTCTCTACAACAAAGACAATCCTCAAGAACAACGATGGCCCCCGGGGGGGGATGAATCCCTTTGTCAGTGTGTGCCAAGGTATGGCTAATCCAGTTGACTCAGAAAGCACCTTTCTCCCATTTGATTTTCACTGGATAAGAGCAAGCAAACAACAGGGACAACAGCAACAAAAAACTAGAAAAACAACCAACCAAACAAAACCGAAACCACCATCACCTCCCTCCCAACCATCTCTCATTGATGTGCCCCTTCCCACTGTGCGTTCAGATCACCTGGAGGTCTTGGTAAAATGCAGATTCTGATTCAGTGGGTCTGGGGAGGGATCAGAGATTCCGCATGTCTAACAGGCTCCCGGGGATGCCGGTCCCACTGGTCCACGGGCGAACCTTGGAGAATCGAGACAGTAGCCTCATCCTGTAAGGCACGTGCACCCAAAAGTCAAGTCCGTCCCAACACGTGCCAACCTATGTGGCCCGTTAGGCCCTCAGCTTGGCGAGCTCTTCATCACAGCCTGCTTCTATGTCTTACAGCAAATGCAAGTAGCAAGGCTCTGGTCTTGAGAGAAGGGCAAACAAATTTTCATGAAATCAAGGCAGAATGCACCTAAATATAACCCATGGCCCTCACAGACACCTCCTTGCCTGCAAGTCCTCATTGGCTTCTCGCTAGTTATTTAAAGTTCTCGGTAGGAAATTGTTCATCACTCAAAATTTAGGACAGCTTAGAAAAGTGCAATGACTGTAAATTTTCAGAGTCTGAAGTACTTGTCGCAGCAAAGAGCAAATTCTTGGAGTTTGAGTTTAAGACAAGGAAAACTCTAATCACAGCCACTCTTTTTTTTTTTTTCCTCACTCCTATTAAATACCATTCTTTTTTGGTTTTATGTCTCTTAGAAAACCACCTGAACTCTTTGCTGGAAGGAATCAGATACATTATGTAAACATTTATTCTTTAAACACGGAATGTCTCCTATGTGTGAAAAAACCGTGGTAGTGACTTGCTTCTGAGTTAATAAAACAAGCCATTAACCTCTGTGAGTTTCCGTTTTCACATCTGAATAATGAAGGGCTGGCCTGCGTGATTCCGGTTGTCTGGGATCGTGCATTCTAAGCACTGGGATACACTGAAGCAGAACATTCTGCCTGTTTTGTGGCTTTTTACTGTCCAACGCGAAGGCTTTTCTTAGCTCTTTCTGTTTCATGGCAGAGTGGGGAAGGCACACGTCCT